>NW_026588854.1:0-21460 GCF_907164565.1 Psammomys obesus | reverse complement strand
ACCATTAAATAAAACTCTTTTATTTGGCTAATTTCTAGGAGAAAGAAGCTGAGACTTCAGTAAGATTTAAATGCTTCTCTTTGATCATGTTTTTATATGTTTCTTCAGTTAATATATTATGCAGTAATGATTTTAAATCGTTTTTAAGAATGTGATTAGAGCCATATAATAATTAGCCTTATACTAATAATTTAATCTCTGGAGCTCTGGTTACTCTGTATTGATATTTCAATATCTCAAAATCAAAACAGCTATCTCTTTTTATTTTTTTTATTTTTTTTTATTTTTCTTTTTAGTTACATTTTGTTAACTCTGTGTCCCAGCTGTATCCCGCTCCCTCATTCCCTCCCAAATCCTACATTCCCTCCCTGGTCTCCTCCCTGCCCCTTTCCAAGTCCCCTGATAGGGGAGGACCTCCTCCCCTTTCATCTGACCCTGTTTTATCAGGTATCTTCAGGGCTGGCTGCAAAGTCCTCCTCTGTGGCCTAACAGACTATTCCTCCCCTGGGGGGGGGGTGTCAAACAGCCTGCCCTTGAGATCCTGTTGGAAATAGTCCGTGTTCCCCTTACTTTGGAAAACTACTTGGTTACTGAGCTACCACAGGCCACATCCGAGCAGAAGTTCTAGGTTATATCCATAGATGGTCCTTGGTTGAGTGTCAGTCTCAGAAAAGACCCTGTGCCCAGATATGTTTGGTCCTTGTAGAGCTCCTATCCTTTCCATATCATACTAACTTCCCTTCGTTCATATGATTCCCTGCATTCTGCCGAGGGTTTGGTTATGAGTCTTAGTGTCTGCTTTGAAACACTGCTAGGTAGAGTCTTTCAGATGCCTTTTGTGGTAGACTCCTGTCAAAAGTTCAATGCACATCCCATTTGTCTTTCTAAATGAGGATTAATCACCTTCGCCTGTGTCCACTTTCTTGATTATGTTCTTTAGGTGTGTAGATTTCATTATGTTTATCATGTCTTGTAGGTCTATATAAGCGAGTATATACCAAGTTTGTCTTTCTCCTTCTGGGATACTTCACTCAGAATGATCTTTTCTAGATCCCACCACTTGCCTGCAAATTTCATGATTTCCTCCTTTTTGATTGCTGAGTAGTATTCCATTGTGTAAAAATACCACAATTTCTGTATCCATTCCTCTGTTGATGGACATCTGGGTTGTTTCCAAGTTCTGGCTATTACAAATAAAGCTGCTACGAACATGGTTGAACAAATGTCCTTGTTGTGTACTTGAGCAAATTTTGGGTATATACCTAGGAGTGGTATAGCTGGGTCTTGAGGTAGCACTACTCCTAGTTGTCTGAGAAAGCGCCAGATTGACTTCCAGAGTGGTTGAACCAGTTTACATTCCCACCAGCAATGGAGGAGGGTTCCCTTTTCTCCACAACCTCTCCAGCATGTGCTATCACTTGAGTTTTTCATCTTGGCCATTCTGATGGGTGTAAGGTGAAATCTCAGGGTCGTTTTGATTTGCATTTCCCTAATGGCTAATGAGGTTGAGCATTTCTTTAAGTGTTTCTCTGCCATTCGACGTTCCTCTTTCGAGAATTCTCTGTTTAGCTCTGTTCCCCATTTTTTAAGTGGATTACTTGGTTTGTTGCTTTTCTGCTTCTTTAGTTCTTTATATATACTTGATATTAGCCCTCTGTCAGATAAAGGGTTGGTGAAGATTCTTTCCCAATCTGTAGGCTGTCTATTTGTTTTGATGACAGTATCTTTTGCTTTACAGAAGCTTTTCAGTTTCATGAGGTCCCATTTATTGATTGTTGCTCTTAGAGCCTGTGCTGTTGGTGTTCTGTTCAGGAAGTTGTCTCCTGTGCCAATGAGTTCTAGGCTGTTTCCCACTTTTTTTTCCAGCTGATTTAGAGTATCTGGTTTTATGTTGAGGTCCTTGATCCACTTGGACTTTAGTTTTGTGCAGGGTGATAAATATGGATCTATTTTCATTTTTCTGCATGTAGACATCCAGTTGGTCCAGCACCATTTGTTGAAGATGCTGTCTTTTTTCCATTGAATGGATTTGGCTTCTTTGTCAAATATTGAGTATTCATAGGTGTGTGGGTTTATTTCTGGGTCTTCTATGCGATTCCATTGATCCTCCTTTCTGTTTCTATGCCAATACCATGCAGTTTTTATTACTGTTGCCCTGTAGTACAGCTTGAGATCGGGAATGGAGATACCTCCAAAAGATCTGTTGTTGTACAGGATCGTTTTGGAGATTCTGGGTTTTTTGTTTCTCCATATGAAGCTGAGAATCTTTTTTTTCAAGGTCTGTAAAGAATTGAGTTGGTATTTTGATGGGAATTGCATTGAATCTGTAGATTGCTTTTGGCAGGATGGCCATTTTCACAATGTTAATCCTACCAATCCATGAGCACGGGAGATCTTTCCATCTTCTGAGATCTTCTTCAATTTCTTTCTTCAAAGACTTGAAGTTTTTCTCAAACAGGTCTTTCACTTGCTTGGTTAGAGTCACACCAAGGTACTTTATGTTATTAGTGGCTATTGTGAAGGGTGTTGTTTCCCTAATTTCTTTCTCAGCCTTTTTGTCTTTGGTATACAAGAGGGCTTCTGATTTTTTTGAGTTGATTTTGTATCCTGCCACTTTGCTGAAGGTGTTTATCAGCTGAAGAAGTTCTCTGGTTGAATCTTTGGGTTCGCTCATGTATACTATCATATCATCTGCAAATAGTGACACTTTGACCTCTTCCTTTCCGATTTGTATCCCCTTGATCTCCTTTAGTTGTCTTATTGCTCTGGCTAGGACTTCAAGTACAATGTTAAAGAGATATGGAGAGAGTGGGCAGCCTTGTCTTGTCCCTGATTTCAGTGGGATTGATTTAAGTTTCTCTCCATTGAGTTTGATGTTGGCTATAGGCTTGCTGTATATTGCCTTTACTATCTTTAGGTATGTGCCTTGTATCCCTGATCTCTCCAAGACTTTAAACATGAATGGGTGTTGGACTTTGTCAAATGCTTTTTCAGCATCTAAGGAGATGATGTGGTTTTTCTCCTTCAGTTTGTTTATGTGGTGGATTACATTGATGGATTTCCGTATGTTGAACCACCCTTGCATGCCTGGGATGAAGCCTACTTGGTCGTGGTGGATGATATCTTTGATGTGTTCTTGGATTCGATTTGCAAGTATTTTATTGAGTAGTTTTGCATCAATGTTCATAAGAGAGATAGGTCTGAAGTTCTCTTTTTTTGTTGGATCTTTGTGTGGTTTAGGTATCAGGGTGACTGTGGCTTCATAGAATGAGTTTGGTAGTGTTCCTTCTGTTTCTATTCTATGGAATAGTTTGAAGAGAATTGGTGTTAGTACTTCTTTGAAGGTCTTGTAGAATTCTGCGCTGAAGCCATCTGGTCCAGGGCTTTTTTTGGAGGGGGGACTGTTAATGACTGCTTCAATTTCCTTGGGAGATATAGGACTATTCAGTCTTTCTACCTGATCTTGACTTAATTTTGGTAGATGGAATCTGTCAAGAAAGTTATCCATTTCATTTAGATTTTCAAATTTTGTGCCATATAGGCTTTTGTAGTATGACCTAATAATCGTTTGGATTTCCTCAGTGTCTGTAGTTATGTCCCCATTTTCCTTTCTGATTTTGCTGATTTGTATGGTTTCTCTCTGCTTTTTAGTTAGTTTGGCTAAGGGTTTGTCTATCTTGTTGATTTTCTCAAAGAACCAGCTTTTTGTTTCATTTTGGATAATTTTATTTGTTTCTAATTGATTGATTTCTGCCCTTAGTTTGATTATTTCCAGCCGTCTGCTCCTCTTGGGTGTATCTGCTTCTTTTTTTTCTAGGTTTTTCAGTTGGGCCATTAAGTTGTTTGTATGTGATGTTACAGATTTCTTCTTGTAGGCACTTAGTGCTATAAATTTTCCTCTGAGCACTGCTTTCAATGTGTCCCATAAATTTGGGTATGTTGTGCCTTCATTTTCATTGAATTCTAGAAAGTCCTTAATTTCTTTCTTTATTTCTTCCTTGACCCAGCTGTCATTGAGTAGTAAGTTGTTCAGTTTCCATGTGCGTGTCGGCTTTTTGTTGTTTCTGTTGTTGTTGATGTCCAGCTTTAGTCCATGGTGGTCAGATAGTATACAAGGGATTATTTCAATCCTTTTGTATCTGTTGAGGCTTGCTTTGTGTCCAACTATATGGTCTGTTTTGGAGAAGGTTCCATGTGGTGCTGAAAAGAAGGTGTACTCTTTTGAGTTTGGGTGAAAAGATCTGTAGACATCTATTAGGTCCATTTGATTTAGGGATTCTGTGAGTGCTTTTATTTCCCTATTTGGTGTCTGTCTGGTTGATCTGTCCCTTGATGAGAGTGGGGTGTTGAAGTCTCCCACTATTAAGGTATTAGGATCAATGTATGATTTAAGCTTTAATATTGTTTCATTTACGAATGTAGGTGCTCTTGTATTTGGGGCATAGATATTCAAAATTGTGATGTCCTCTTGTTGGATTTTTCCTTTGATGAGAATATAGTGGCCCTCCTTATCTTTTTTGATTAACTTGGGTTGAAAGTCTATTTTATTAGATATTAGGATGGCTACTCCAGCTTGTTTTCTGGAACCATTTGCTTGAAAAACATTTTTCCAGCCCTTTACTCTGAGGTAGTGTTTATCTTTGTTGCATAGGTGTGTTTCTTGGATGCAACAGAATGTTGGGTCCTGTTTCCGTAACCATTCTGTTAGCCTGTGTCTTTTTATTGGTGAGTTGAGTCCATTAATATTGATAGATAATATTGACCAATGCATGTTAGTTCCTTTTGTAATGGAGTCGATGATCTTACCTTGTTTCATTGCTTGTTTTCTTTTCATTTTTGTTGGGACATTATCTGTATGCCCTGTTTTCTTGGGTGAATTCGTTTTCGTTGGATTGGAGTTTTCCTTCTAGTATCTTTTGTAGGGTTGGTTTGCTGTATAGATACTGCGTAAATTTAGTTTTGTCATGGAATATTTTGTTTTCTCCATCTATGTTGATTGAAAGCTTTGCAGGGTATAGTAGTCTGGGTTGACATTTGTGATCTCTTAGAGTCTCCATGATGCTTGCCCAGGCCCTTCTGGCTTTCGTAGTTTCTGATGAGAAGTCTGGTGTGATTCTGATAGGTCTACCTTCATATGTTACTTGGCCTTTTTCCCTTGCTGCTTTTAATATCTTTTCTTTGTTCTGTAGATTTAGTGTTTTGACTATGATGTGACGTGATGTGTTTCTTTTCTGGTCTAGTCTATTTGGTGTTCTGTAGGCCTCTTGTATATTTATGGACATCTCTTTCTTTAAGTTGGGAAAATTTTCTTCTATGATTTTTTTGAAAATATTTTCTGGACCTTGGAGCCTGGAGTCTTCTTTTTCATCAATTCCTATTATTCTTAGATTTTGTCTTTTCATAGCATCCTTGATTTCTTGGATATTTTGTGATTGGAATTTTTCTGATTTTACTTTTTCTTTGAGAGAAGTATCAATTTCTGCAAGTGTGTCTTCAGCTCCAGAGATTCTCTCTTCCATCTCTTGTATTCTGTTGGTGATGCTTACTTTTGTGGTTCCTGATCTTTTCTCCAAGTTCTCCAGCTCAAGAGTTTTCTCATTTTGTGTTTTCTTTATTGATTCTAATTCTGTTTTCATGCCTTGCACCATTTCTTTTATGTGTTTGAATTTGGATTCCTGTCTCTCTACGATGGACTCTATTTCTTTGTTCATTTCCTTTTCATATGCCACTAATTTTTTCTCTACTTGTGCCTCTATTTGTTTGGCTATGTTTGCCTGTGTTTCTTTAAGGGTTTTGTCTATTTCTTCTTTCTTTACCTCCAATTGACTGGCCAACTCTTTGAAAGATTTGTTCATTTCCTCCTTATGAGCCTCAAATAATTGAGCAAGCATGGCTTTAAGGTCATTTTCCTGTGCTTCTGATGAATTGGAGTATCCATCGATTTTGGGGTTTGCTGGTGAAGTCATGATGTCTTGATTTATGTTGGAAATGTTCTTTCGCCTACCCCTGGCCATTGGCTTATCTGAGATCTTCCCTGTTTGTTTTTGGATTCTGCCGATCAGACTGGTACTGTCTCTCTCTCGAGTCTGGAGAAATCTTCAGGAAGTTGAGAGAGGTCCCCTGTCCTTAGTGTATGCTGAGGACTAGCTGTACCTGTGGGAGGAAAGTATGCAGGCACAAACAGAGGCAAATGCAAGCGTGCGTGCGTGCGTGCGTGTGTATGTGTGTGTGTGTGTAAGTGGGTGTGGGCGTGTGTCTCGAGGGACAGAGTGATGGCTAATGTTGAACCCTTGAGTGTGTGGGAGGGGCTCTGCAATGTATATGTCGCAGGCGCTAGTGATGATCGCAGTGCAATTTCTGGCATTAACTGCCTTAACTCCTCAATTAGACCCACAGAGCAGGAACTTCAATGTTCCAAGTGCCCCTCTGTTTCCCAAAGTGGGTATATGGGTGGGAGGGGGTTCGATGCCTGGCTTCTGTTTTAGAAGAACCCAGGATCAGTGGAGCTGCAGATTCTCAAGGGTGCACTCACTTACAGGCAGGACACTTGGCAGAAATGGGAGTATCTGGGCTCTCTGTTCTCTGGTTTGGCCCTGCTTCTTTGATGTGCTCCGCCAGTTCCGTGCTGCTGTCACTGCCAGGTTATGAGGTCTTGCTGCAGCTGGAGATTTCAGGGTGGTCACGTCAGTTGGCATCGGTGTAACCAGCCTTTCTGTTCTCTGGTTTGGCCCTGGTTAGTCTTAAACTGAAGGGCTGATGTGCCCCGCCAGCTCAGTGCTGCTCCGCCGCCAGGTTAGAAAGTCCCGCTGTAACTGGAGACTGGGTTGCTAGTCCAGATGCTTTCTGGGAAGTCCTGGGGTCTCTTTACTGTGCTCTCCAAGCTTCGGAGGCCCAGCGCCTGGTGTGTCTAGCTTGTATGGCGTTTCTGTCTGGTTTTGGTGGGTATATAGCGTATTCTCTATCACTGTGGGATTGGGCGGGCCGTACCGTCAGTGATGGCGCTCCTGCGGAGCTAGTATGGCGTCTAGCAGACTCGGGCCCTGGGAGGATGGTGCAGCCGCCCCGCGTGAATCTGGGGCTCCGAGACACAGTACTGCTGGCCTTTGCCGATAAAGGGCTTGGGGCTCAGCCTCAGTGGCTGCAGGCCCCAGGCAGTTAGGTCTGCGCTGAGAAAGGCGAGTCCGCTGTGCCGAGGAGGAGGAAGGTCTGGGGGAGGGGAGTGCCCAGAGATCAAAGGAACGTTTCTCACCTTCCCCAAACAAGTCCCTGGGTGACCGGAGACCAAGGTATTCACCTCCTGCGATGTTCCTTGTTGTTTAGAAAGTCTCTCCGTTGTTTCCCTGGCTTCAGAAGTTCTTCCACTCATCAACTCAGAACTTTATCTCTTCCACAGCTCGGAAACTGTGTGTGCTAGTCGCCATCTTGGCTCCGCCCCCCTCGCTTTTAACCTTCTGAGATAGATTGTATTATGTAGTTATGTTGATAAGATGCATTATTTTAAATTGTATAATTCATTTGTACATCCAAAATCTGAAAAATGTTTCCTATGATTTTGTTGTGGTGTCTCCAAGGTTTTCCCTAGGCTTGTATTTAGTGGAACTTTGTAATTTCAATACTAAAAAGATAAAATAAAATAAAGCCATCAAATATCATAAAATATTATTTAGTTAAAACTTGAGTTTATCTTCCAATGTAAGCTATAGGAGATCAGGAGGCATAAAATGTGCTTAGACTTTGGGTTGGAGAGGGAGTATTTGGATTTTCTCAAATCATTTACAGCCTCACTAATCCTGCAATAAGCAGATTTATTTATTTTTTTCGTTCAGTGTTACCATTGTGTGTGTGTGTGTGTGTGTGTGTGTGTGTGTGTGTGTGTGTTCAGGCAAATGTGTGCTCATGCTTATGTTATTTTTGTTTTATTCTTATGTCTAAATATTGATTATAAGGTTTTAACAGTCACTACACTTTATGTGCAACACATAGAATATTGTTTTGCAAAAATAATTTATTAAATTACTAGATAAAATACAAAAACATCAAATTGCCTATTTCATATGAATAGACCCCTCAAACAAGCAATTATTAGTAGCTGAATTTCTGACACATACAATTTATACATTAAGAACATAGCACATATTTATCTGTCTGCATGGCACATAATGGTAGGGAGTACAAGTAATGGATGAATTATTTTACTCCCATTCATTCATGTATAAGTAGTATATGAGCTAGCTTGTGTTCATATTATGTTGTGAATATTAAGAAAGTGAAAATAAGTATGTCATTATAAGGAGACACCACATCACCATTTGCTAACTCTAATAAGTCTAAAAGAGCAACATTATAAGTAGATAACCTCATAGGAGATCTGATGACTGAGTTGCTAGGATACCTATAAAGTAGTAAGTAATGACATTACTAAGGAATTGTTTCAAGTTCAGATGATCCTTCCTCTATACTGCTGTTTAGCACTATAACCATTCTACTCACAGATTTTTTCCAATTAGAGACTAATACCGGAAAACAAAAGAAGCATTTTAATACTAGCAAGATAGGATGTAAGTCAATTTAATAATATCCTTTTTTTCTTTTTTTTTTTTTTTTTGAGACAGAATCTGTGTGCAGCCCCAGCTGTCCTGGAATTCACTCTGTAGACCAGGGAGGCCTAAAACTCAAAGAGACACATGTGCCTCTGTCTCCCAAGTGCTGCAATTAAAGGCATGAAATACCACCCATTCTCTAACTTAGTTAATGATTGTATAAAATTGAGCTCTTTGGACATCTTATCTCTAGACTTGACATTTATAACATATTTAAGTAAATTATTTCCTGAACATATTTTGAGAGTTAAGTGCAGTTATTGGTGAAGATGATAATCTTTACTACATAGGATTACTTTGCAACTGAGTACTTCGTATTTCTCTAATGTAATTAATTAATAATTGTGTCTGAAAATTCTACTTTAATCAGTGTTTGAAATTTAAGCATTAAAGACTTATCTAATTTTCTGGAATTTAACACTGTTTTCTGGTGTTAAGATAGTGTTTACTCGTGCAAATGAACTGTATTTGTATCACACTTACCTGTTTGATTTTAGGATCAACATAATACAATTATAATTTTTACAAAATCAGCTTATGAATTTTATTTGCAACAACTGTTAACTGCCTTCTCCAAATTTCAGACTATAAACTAATTATGTTCCTTAAGTAGTAAGATTTGCTTCCCTGGGGATCAACTCTTCCCACACAGCCTCCTAACAGATATTAATTCTGCCTGTCATTCAAAGAGATGAATACCAGGGACTGTCTCTGACATGAACTGATTGGCCTGCTCTTTAATTTCCTCCCGCTGAGGGGGAAGCAGCATCACCAGGCCACAGAAGAAGACACTGCAGCCACTCCTAATTGACTAGGATCAGAAGGAAGGAAAAGAAGTTCTCCCCTATCAGTGGACTTGGGGAGGGGCATGCGTGCAGAGGGTGGAGGAAGGAAGGGATTGGGATAGGAGGAGGGAGGGAACCACGGAGGGGGAGATACAAAGTGAGTAAAGTGTAATTAATAAAGAAAAATAAAAAAATACTGAAAAAAATAAAAATAAAAAAATAAAAAAGAGATGAATACAACAACCAAAATAATATCCAGCAGGTTACTTTAGGAATTTAATGCATGCATGTAACATGTTTTGATCAAATTCATTCTGCATTTCCTTTTCTCCAATTTTTCTCCATCCTCACCATTGTTTTTTTCTCCCTCAAAACCCAAATGCCCTTCTCTCTGAATCAAGTTAATGCTGCCTGTATACAGAGATATCTGCCTGAGTACAGACAACAATTTAGACACCACATGCATCCCTGAATAAAATGTATTTTTCCTTCACCCAGAAGCCATCAATTGCTGACAGAGTCGCAGATAGGGTTGGGGCTCTGTGCAGCCCCTCCTGTTTCATGGAAAAGTTAGGTTGGCTTAATCCTTTGCAAATCTCGTGCATGTAATCCCAGCTGCTATGAGTCTATATGTTACCATCCTACTATACTCCAGAAAAACACTGATTTGCTTCAAATGTAGACTTCCTCTAGCTCTTTGTGCTTCATCTTCCACAAAGCTCTCTCAACCTTGAGAGCACTAGGTGTGATAGCTCATTTAGTGCCAAGTGCTCCACGTTATTATTTAATGCATGTTGACATATACGGGAGCCTGTAGTAATTAGCATATAACACAAGAAGGAGTTCCTGCGGTGACGGTGGAGGGATGCACTAATATACTTGAGTTTAGCCTCTACCTTTTGTAATCATTGACTAATGCAACCTTTGAAGGCATCAACATAATATGCCTTCTAATGATTTATGAATTAAGTGAGATATTCTTTAAAATGGTGGCAAATAAGTAATGTGTTATTATAAAATTAATTTTATTTTTCTATCATTGAAAAAGAGCTATCAGAGACCTAGGGTTGTTTAGGCAGCTCTGTGACTTTCAATCCGATTCTTCTCCGTGTCTTGTGATCCAGTCAGGGCTCTTTATTCCCCCATCATAAAGGTGGAGAAGAGTAGTGAATAGTAATCATAAGTTCCAGTTAGGCCTTTTACATGTACAAACTGCAAAGAGCATGCAGAATATCTATAAAGATTTTCTTCTATAAAATTTAGTCCCAAAACCATAACAAGAAGAAAAAATTTCTAGAAAAAAAAAATTTCTTGTTCAACACCAAGATTACCAAAGAAGACAAATTTCCGCAGTTAATTTCCCTCTGTTTATCTAATTTAAATTCCAGGAAGTGACTATGCTGCCTGCCCAATCAAAGATCAGATCAAGTCAACGAGAGTCATGGTTTCTTACTTTGTAGCGATTATGAATTACATTATTCTAATTGAGATTAACACAGTTTTTAATGTTTAATGAACATAGCCATATTTTATGTGACTTTTTTCTGTTATTAGTAGTATTAGTATTATTTACAATTTATTCATTTTGTATCCCAGTTGTAGCCCCCTCCCTCATCTTCTCATGGTCCCAGGCTCCCTCTCTCTTCCTCCCTTACCCCTCTTCCCTGGTCCGCTGATAGGGGAAGACTTCCTCTCCTATTGTCTGACCCTAACCTATCAGGCCTGTCTAGACCTTCTTCCTCTGGGGACTGGCTAGGTTGCCCCACCAAGGAGAAGTGATTAAGGAGCAGGCAACCAAGTTCATGTCTGAAACTGTCTCTTCTACCCTTACTAGAAGACCCACATGTAGACAGGGCTGTCTATGGGTTACATCTGAGCAGGGGATCTATGTCCTCTCTATGCATGATCTTTGGTTGGTGCATCAGTCTTTGCAGTCTATTTTTTTTTTTTTTGGCTTTGATGGTCTCCTTGTTTGGCTCCTGTCTCCTCTGTGTCCTTCTATCTCCCCCTTCTTCCATAAGACCTCCCCCCGCACTCTCTCCAAAATTCAGCTGTCTCTGCATCTGCTTCGATTAAGTAGTATGTAATTATATTTAAGATTTTGAAATTTTATCCTACCACAAGTGATGCCGTGTAACAGTTTCTTACATATTATAGGATGGCTTTAATCACTATTTCTCCTTGGGTATATTCTAGAGTTGTAACCAGGCATTGTGGCACACTCCTTTTACCCCAATATTCAGCAGGCAAAGACAGGTAGATCTCTGTGTATTCTAGGTGATTCTGGGCTACATATTGAATTTTAGAACACCCAGGGCTACAGAATAGAGAGATTCTGTCTTAAAAAAAAAAATCTAAGTATAGTGTTTTGTGGTGATTGTGCACTGGTCTGTCCAGCAAGAATCTGTGCTTTTCTACAGTTTTACAAACCAATAAGGCAGTGATTATAGAACATTATATAATCACTGTGTGTGTGTGTGTGTGTATGTGTGTGTGTGTGTGTGTGTGTGTGTGTGTGTGTGTATATATATATATATATATATATATATATACTGTCAAAATTTAAAATAAGCTAAAAATAAAATGTAGTAATTTTCAAAATGCTTCACTAAGGTTTTAAGTTTAAATTATTTCAGCATTAAAAGACATACATATCCACATCAACTGCATGATCAGGAAGATGTAACTAAAATAAAAAATAATCCTTAGTTGGATAATCCAGACTCAGAAAGTCATTTGTGTTGCTCAGTCCTGATGCAACTTGATGAGCAGGGGGGGAATGACAAAGAGGAAAGGGGGAACAGGGAGGAAGGGAGGGTGGGGCTCGAAGGGGAAGAGGTTTGGGGCAACACCCAGGATGTGAAGTGAATAAAAGTTAAATAAATTTAAGAAATAAAATAAAATTGACAAAGGCCCAGGGTTTTACTACTACATCCCAAACAACTCTTCATCCCACACACCCCAACAACTGAAGGAGCTCACCAACCCCTGCTTTCTCTGATAGCAGTACATATGAAACAGAAAGGGAAAGAAGGCCTAGCTCAGTGCCCTCTCCTTCTCCATTCGTGGGGTCTCAGTGGCTTCTAGCCATGTAACTATGTGGCCCAGGGCACTGTTCTTTTCAGAAACAGTAAGGCAGTTCTCCACCACAACGCACCAGGATCTAGAGCTCTCTGACCCGGATAAAGAGAGCATCCTGACCCATCAATCCATACCAACAGACAGAAAACTCTTGTGACTGACTGTATGTCTCAGCACAGGTCAGATCCAGATTGAAAAAAACCTGAAAATGTTCCATGTAGAATGAAAATATCAGTTAAGAACTTTCAAAAGCTCTGGAAATTGGATGACGAATAAAAATATTTCTGTCATATCTAAAATCTCTCTACCTGCCTATCTTCTTTTTGCCTGATTCTCTCCCTGTCTCTTTGTCTCTTTGTCTGTCTGTCTCAGTTTTTGTCTCTTTTTATGTCACCGAATCATTTCCTCTGTGTGTGTGTGTGTACTTTTTTTTTTATTATGCAGTTTGATGTATATTTTTGCCCTTGATGACATGTGAAAATTGGAATGTGGATTAACAGCACTTTGAAAATTTTCAATACTTAACAAATAAAGGCAAAATATACACATGAAGTTCACTTTGAATATATTATTCACCATCTGCAATCAGTTTTGAAATAAGAAGTCTAATCATTTATGGTTGTGACCCTAGCCTTTAACAGCTGAGCCATCTAGGGGGAGTAGGGGAAGAAGGGTGGGATTGGGAAGAGATGAGGAAGGGAGCCACAGCCAGGATAGAAACTAAATAAATTGTAATAAATGATAATCAAAACAGGAAAAATAATGTTTACTTTTGAAATAGTATTTATTCAATTATAATAGGTGTCATTGTATCTTTTACTGTTTATGCTTGACACAGATATTTCTAAAAATAAGAAGTTTACAAATGCATATTATATTATTAAATGTTTAATGATAAAACAAAGTCTATTAAATTCATGTGTTTACATAATTAAAAAAATACTTCTTTATGTAGCCAGATTAAAATAGAATTTTATTCTTACTACTATTAAGTATAGACACATTCTTAGCATTCTCTTCAAATAAGTATTTTCAGCAATTAAATATGAAAGCATATGAACTAAATGATCTAAGAAATAAAGCAAAAAAAATAACCAAATTACATTTTTTTCTGTAAAGGTAAGTTTTAGGATTTTTATCTCATGTATTTAGACTTGGAAACTTAGCACCTACCTTAGATGAGCAGGTCTCTGCCGGAAGAACAGGAGACCGGTAGCATTTTATCTTACTGGGTAGCATTTGGGACCACAGACTCATTTCCCTCAGGCTTTGGTGGGATTAATTACAATTCTGAGTATGAATTCTTTGTGCTAAACCAGCATTAATTCCTTATTATGGTAACCAAATTAATACATATCAGAAAAAACTACGAGTTATTTCATATAATCTAAGGTTTACGTCTCCTTTCAAAGCAGAAATTTAATAAAACTCAAAAGCCACTCCTCTCTAACAACCCCATCTCTTTCTGTAGAATTGCATGCTTCATCTTTTCACCTTTACATTATCTCAGGAATATGCCAACTCTGGCAGAATTATTTTATTTCTGCATAAGGAATGATATAGTATTGTACTCACCTTTTGATAATAAAAACTTGTTTGATTTTCAATGTGTTCATTGGCTATATAGCCACCAACATAATCTAATTCTAGGAATTTCTTAAAACTACATCAATAAATTTATACTCATTAGCAATCAACCTTTCTTCACAGTTTTCTACAATCTTTGGAATACACATTTCTTATGACAAGTATCTGCCAATCTAAGATAGATCATGAAAGTATAACTATGTAAAATGTAGCCTCTTGCAACAGGGTTCATTTATACAAATATTTTCAAGTAAACTGTACTTACAATTTTTCTGGCTACTTAATATTTTATCCTGAATTTCAATGCCTATGTTAAGGGGGCTTTCTTCACTTGACATTGCCATGGTCATTTGTGTGTGTGTGTGTGTGTGTGTGTGGTTGTGTGTGTGTGTGTGTGTGTGTGTGTGTGTGTATGAGTGCTTTCACATTGATCTTTAACT
This sequence comes from Psammomys obesus, assembly GCF_907164565.1. Taxonomy (NCBI): domain Eukaryota; kingdom Metazoa; phylum Chordata; class Mammalia; order Rodentia; family Muridae; genus Psammomys; species Psammomys obesus. The sequence goes on along the minus strand of NW_026588854.1, from coordinate 6,967 downwards.
TCTATTTGAGACCAGAGCAAAATGTTAGTTGTCTTCCTAGGACTCTCTACTTTATTCCTTTGATGAAGTGTCTCTAATTTAATCCAAAGGTCACAATGTGTGGATACCCTGGCTGGATAGTGAGCTGTCAAGTACCTGTCAGAATGCTGGAGCTACAGGCACTTGAAAAAGAAATTAACTTTCTCTAGATTCTTATTCTTTTCCCTCTTCTTCCCCTCATGTCCCTCCATTAGTCCACTGATAGGGGAGGTCCTCCTCTCCTACTATCTGATCCAAGCATACCAAGTCTCAGCAGGACTGTCTGGATCCTTTTTCTCTGTGGCCTAGTCAGGCCACCTCACCAGGGGAAGGTGGTCGAGGAGCTAGCCACTGAGTGCATGTCAGAGACAGCCCCTACTCCCCTTACTAGGCTTTCACAGAAATTTAAGAATAGTGCTACCTCAAGATCCAGCTATACCACTCCTGGGCATACACCCAAAAGACGTTCAACCATTCAACAAGGACATTTGCACAACTATGTTCATAGCAGCTTTATTCTTAATAGTCAGAACCTGGAAACAAATCTGGAAACATAGATGTCCATCAATGAAGGAATGGTTACAGAAATTGTGATACATTTACACAATGGAATACTACTCAGCTATTAAAAACAAGGAAATCGTGAAATTTGCAGGTGAGTGGAGGGACCTAGAAAAGATCATCTTGAGTGAGGTAACTCAGAAACAGAAAGACACACATGGTATATACTCATTTCATAAGTGATTATTAGACATATAATATAGGATAAACATACTAAAATCCGTACTCCTAAAGAAGCTAAACAACAAGGAAGACCCTAGGAAAGATGCTCAGTCATCATTCAGAAGGGAAAATATGATAGATATAGGAAACTGGAGCCATTCTTATTCAAAGCCATTCTTATTCATGTTGAACATCATCTCATGTTTATTTGTTTTTTTTTTATTGTGTGCACCTTCTAGTTGAATATTTGAAAAATAATTGCTGAAATGTATTAATTATTTTAGGTTAATTGAAGTTGAAAATAATGGAAAAAATCCAAAATAGACTTGATTTAGAAAATATTTCTCTAGTGAAATTCTATGCAAAGTTCATTCAGGTCAGTGGATATGGGTTGTGATTTGAATACAAATGTCCCCTATAAGTCCTTAGGGAGTGGCATTTTCAGGAGGTGTGTTTTGTTACAAGAAGTATATCTTTTAGGTCAAAGATCCTCAATCCAGGCCCATTATGGCAGGTTTTTCCTATTGGCTGCAGATCTAGATGCAGAACTTGCAGTTCCTTTTCCAACACTATGTCTGCATATGCTCCACTGAATGAAAAAAGAAAAAAAAAGAAAAAGAAAGAAAGTAATATTGCTGTTCCTGGGTATGGTTATAGATATGTTGGATAGCATAGCAGAGGCAGACAGGTTTGGGACAGTCCAAAGTTACCTTGATCCTGAAGCACCTGGAGAGATGGGGAGGGGAGGGAAGGTGGAGAGAAGAGAAACCAAGTGCAGCAGCCAGGAGCAAAGGTTAAAGGGTAGCTATCCAAATATCTGGATATGTACTGAAGAGATGCCCAGCCCCTGAGCTGGAGAGTTCAGGGTAGCAGGCAGGGTCTGCCCGCCATACCCTGTAACAGGTAGAGACAGAGGGTGCTGGAGACCCTGGACACCAGGTCCACTTTGACACGCAAAATAGGCACCTCAGCAATTTCTCCCAGGTCTGAAACTTAACAGCTTCCATGTATTAGGCCATGACAATAATGGAATAAATATCTGGGACTATAAGCTAAGCCCGCTTAAGGTTTTCTTATAAACTTTGTCTTTATTTTTTTTCCAGTTTTTAAGAGAATCCATTTTTATGCATGCCCATGCAAATCTGATTAACATCACCTCATTTACACACACAAACTCCACCTGCAAAGTTTCCACCATGCACAAAAATGGTCCAAAAACTATGCTTTTGGGTAATGAGCACAAACCAATGGTTAATCATGTATTATTCCCAAACCTCTCTTCTAATACCTCAGTTCTCCCCCCCTCCATTTGAATTATCCTAATTACTTTCAGTAATTTTTTCCTTTTTTATTGTTTATTATTATTAGTTACATTTTATTAACTCTGTATCACAGCTGCATCCTGCTCCCTTATTCCCTCCCAATCCCACCCTCCTTCCCTCAGCTTCTCCCTGCCCCTTTCCAAGTCCACAGATTGGGGAGGACCTCCTCCCTTTTCATCTGGCCCTGTTTTATCAGGTATCTTCAGGGCTGGCTGCAAAGTCCTCCTCTGTAGCCTAGCAGGATTGCTCCTCCCTTGAGGGGTGGGGAGGTCAAAGAGCCTGCCATTGAGTTCCTGTCAGAGATACTCCCTGTTCCCCTTACTATGGGAAACCAATTGGTTATTGAGCTACCATGAGCTTCATCTGAGTAAAGGTTCTAGGTTTTATCCATACATGGTCCTTGGTTGGAGAAACAGTTTCAGAAAAAAAACCCTGTGCCCAGATATATTTGGTCCTTGTGGGACTCATATCATTTCCTTGTCATACTAACTCCCCTTCTGCCGAAGGTTTGGTTATGAGTCTTAGTAACTGTTTTGAAATGCTCCTTGGTAGGGTCTTTCAGATGCCTTCAGCGGTAGACTCCTGTCATATGTCCAATGCACATCTCATTTGTCTTTCTAAGTGAGGATTGATCATCTTACCTCATGTCTGTTTTCTTGTTTATCTCCTTTAGGTGTATAGACTTCATTATGTTTATCATATCTTATAGGTCTATATAAGCGAGTATATACCATGTTTGTCTTTCTCCTTCTGGGATACTTCACTCAGAATGATCTTTTCTAGATCCCACCATTTGCCTGCAAATTTCATGATTTCCTCATTTTTGATTATTGAGTAGTATTCCATTGTGTAAAAAAATACTGCAATTTCTGTATCCATTCCTCCGTTGATGGACATCTGGGTTGTTTCCAGGTTCTGGCTATTACGAATACAGCTGCTACAAACATGGTTGAACAAATGTCCTTGTTGTGTACTTGAGCAAATTTTGTGTATATGCCTAGCAGTGGTATAGCTGGGTCTTGAGGAAGCATTATTCCTAATTGTCTGAGTAAGTGCCAGATTGACTTCCAAAGTGGTTGTACCAGTTTACATTCCCACCAGCAGTGGAGGAGGGTTCCCCTTTCTCCACAACCTCTCCAGCATGTGTTGTCACTTGAGTTTTTCATCCTGGCCATACTGAGGGTGTAAGGTGATATCTCAGGGTTGTTTTGATTTGCATTTCCCTAACGGCTAATGAGGTTGAGCATTTCTTTAAGTGTTTCTCTGCCATTCGATATTCTTCTATATAGAATTCTCTGTTTAGCTCTGTTCCCCATTTTTTAATTGGATTACTTAGTTTGTTGCTTTTCAGCTTCTTTAGTTCTTTATATATACTGGATATTAGCCCTCTGTCAGATAATAGAAACAGAAAGGAGGATCAATGGAACAGAATAGAAGACCCAGAAATAAACCCACACACCTATGAATACTTGATTTTTGACAAAGCAGCCAAATCCATTCAATGGAAAAAAGACAGTATCTTCAACAAATGGTGCTGGTCCAACTGGTCCAACTGGATGTCTACATGCAGAAAAATGAAAATAGATGCATATTTATCACCCTGCACAAAACTATAAAGTTCAAGTGGATCAAAGACTTCAACATAAAACCAGATACTCTAAATCGGTTAGAAAAAAAAGTGGGGAACAGCCTAGAACTCATTGGCACAGGAGACAACTTCCTGAATAGAACACCAACAGCACAGGCTCTAAGAGCAACAATCAATAAATGGGACCTCATGAAGCTGAAAAGCATCTGTAAAGCAAAGGACACTGTCATCAAGACAAAATGACTTCCTACAGATTGGGAAAGAATCTTCACCAAATTTGGACTTTATAAGAGTTGTTGTGGCCATGGTGTCTCTTCACATAAGAAACGATAATTAAGACAATATGAAAAGCTTGCACTTGGGATTTTGCCAAGTTGTGGAGCCCCTACAGACAAAGCCAGCCTGAGAGACAGTCCTGGATGCTCCAGGTAACCTGGAAAACTCTGGCACCTGGACTCAAATGACCTCTTGCTAAAGCAACACACCTGTGGCCAAACTTGAGGCGCTGAGCTGGATCACCAGGACTCACACTGTGGTCTGGAGAGCTGCTTGTTAAGCTGCTTTGTTATGTTTTTACCTGGGGAAGTAGTTTTTGAAAAAAAGTTAGGTTCCACACCTTTTTCTTTTTGTATTGATGTGACTTTCTTGCTTTGCCTGTAAATAATGAACCCTGGAATAAATGCACGCGGCTTCAGTCAGACTGACAGCCCTCTCAAGCCGATCCCATGTGAAGTGTGATTTGGCCTCCCTGCTCAGGTACTGTTCGACCCTGCAGGCGGGCTCTGGTGCCAAGTATCACAGTGTAGTAGAAGGATATGCAGAGGCAGCGGTGAATTTACAAGCCAGGAACAGAAGAAGAGAGACCCATTAGCCTCTTCAAATGGCCCACAGAGATCCCAGTACAAACACTCTGGAGGCAAAACCTCTAAGTTTTACACCTAAACTAAAGCCATCTAAACCTTTGTTTTTTGTTTTTGTTTTTGTTTTTCTGGGTTGGTGGCTCATTTTTTATGCAAATTCATTGTTTGATTCTTTTTTATTCCCTATTGTTTAGGATTTAATAACTTTATGATATAGTTTAGATTTTTTTTACTGTTTATTTATTTATTATTATTATTTTACACTTTATTCACTTTGTATCCCCCCATAAACCCCTCCCTCCTCCCCTCCCAATCCCACCCTCCCTACCCCTTCTTCATGCATGCCCCTCCCCAAGTCCACTGATAGAGGAGGTCCTCCTCTCCTTCCTTCTGATCATAGTCTATCATTTCTCATCAGAAGTGGCTGCATTGTCATCTTCTGTGGCCTGGTAAGTCTGCTCTCCCCTCAGGGGGAGGTGATCAAAGAGCAGGCCTATCAGATTGTGTCAGAGGCAGTCCCTCTTCCCATTACTATGTAACCCACTTAGACACTAAATTGCCATGGATTACTTCTGCACAGGGGTTCTAGGTTATCTCCATGCCTGGTACTTAATTGGAGTATGAGTCTCTGGGAAGACCCCTGTGTTCAAATGTTCTAGTTCTGTTGCTCTCCTTGTAGGGTTCCTGTCCTCTCCATAACCTACTATTTCCCACTTCTTAAATAAGATTCCATGGACTCTGCCCAACAGTTGGTCATAAAGTCTTAGCCTCTTTGATAGTCTGCAGGGCAGAGCCTTTCAGAGGCCCTCTGTGGCAGGTTCCTAGGTTGTTTCCTGCTTTCTTCTTCTTCTGATGTCCATCCTCTTTGCCTTTCAGGATGGGGATTGAGCGTTTTAGTCAAGAGTCCTCTCTTTTGATTAGTTTCTTTAGATGGACAGATTTTAGGTTTATCCTATAAGTCTATATGAGTGAGTATATACCTTGTGTATCTTTCTGCTTCTGGGACAGCTCACTCAGGATGATCCTTTCCAGGTCCCAACATTTACCTGCAAATTTCATGATTTCCTTATTTTTCATCGCAGAGTAATACTCCATTGTATAGATGTACCACAATTTCTGCATCCACTCTTCAGTTGAGGGGCATCTGGGCTGTTTCCAGCTTCTGGCTATTACAAATAAGGCTGATACAAACATGGTTGAGGAAATGTCATTATTGTGTACTTGAGTCTCTTTTGGATATATGCCTAGGTGTGGTATGGCTGGATCTTGAGGAAGCGCTATTCCTAGTTGTCTGAGAAAGTGCCAAATTGATTTCCAGAGTGGTTGTACAAGTTTACATTCCCACCAGCAGTGGAGGAGGGTTCCCCTTTCTCCACAACCTCTCCAACATGTATTGTCCCTTGAGTTTTTCATCTTGGCCATTCTGATGGGTGTAAGGTGAAATCTCAGGGTTGTTTAGATCTTTCTTATATGACATTTGTGTAGATAGTGCAGTTATTTGCTTTCTATTTCCTCACAGATTTTTGCAATATTTAAATGATTTTGATAATAATTTAATTTTGGTCACATATATAGCCTTTATTTTTTATATTTTTTTCTTATTTTTATTGGGCATAATGTGTGTTTTTTAACATGTATGTGGTGGATGTCCAGGTGCACCTGGGTTCTTAGAGGCCCAAGGTTCATGTAAAAAACCTTCCTAAGCTCTTCCACCTTATCCTTTGTATCACCTTCTCAGTTGAACCTTCTCTAGTTATATGAATATCACCAATGTATAATTTATATTTAGCTACTGAGAGACAAAGACTTAAAAATCAGTAGGTATTATTTTAAAGTTTAACACCTGAAGGAAGGCTAGCTAGGTGGAGACATGTCCAGTAATGCCCTGAGGGGAAGAACTGGCCTTACTGTGTTCTTTCCCTGCCCTCTAATTATACAGCTGCTAGGAAACCGGTCCAAATGACCATGCCAGAACTGTTTGCAGTCTTGGTGCTTAAAGTGGACCAATCATTTCAAAAGTCAATTTCCCTTACCCAGTCATGTAATGCCAAAGCATGTAAGTCACTGCTTGCGGATTTTTTTTCCCTTAATTCTGTACCCCTAGACCTCAGGGCCACATTTCTCTCCTGGTTCCACAGGAAGTTTGCGTACAGTGTTTGAACATGTATACAATTAAAAAACCTCATGTAATTACAGTGGAGTCTATTTGTTTCTGGTCTTTTGGGCTTCACAAACTGGGCATAACACTACCACAAATATCTCTGTATTCTATCAAAATATTGCTTATAACTAATTTTAATTATTTAGGAAAGGGTTACTAATCAGATGTGATAGTCATGAAAATGCATCTAAGTGCAAGGATATCCTGGTGACCCTGAATATAAAATTGTCACAAAATCATCTATCTGTTAGAAACCCACCTACTTCAGAAAAGACTTTTCTAGTTCCAATATACA
>NW_026588853.1:0-18008 GCF_907164565.1 Psammomys obesus | reverse complement strand
ATGACAGGATGCACCTCTGAACCAAGCTAAGATATATTTTTTTTAAATGACCTATTCCAGAATCAAGGAATGAAAGGATAAAATAAAATGTACAAAGGAATCATTTTTCTTTTAATGAACAGTAAGAAGTCTTCAAATTCTACAATTATTTACACTTGCAAATCATTTCTGATGTTGTCAATAAATGGATTTTCTCTTTTGCTTTAATTTCATCCATTGAAAAATGTTTGAGTGTGTATGCACCAGTGAAAGGATAACTTATTGCTGTTTACTATCTGCTTAAATCCTATATATGATTTCTCAACATGAAACCAAAAGAGTCTTTTGGCCAGTAAAGAAACTGGACCTTATTTAGGTTTAAAAATGATTTATGTATGTGCTGGTGTGTGAATTTGTATATACAATAGTCCAAGTGTAGAAATATTAGAAATATAAGAGTAATATGGGCTACCAAGATATTGAGCTCAAATCATCAAGCTTAGAAACAACCAACTTTGCCCACAGACAATTCTCTGACATTTACTTGTAGATCTGAGAAAGTGTTATGAACAAGTCTTTACTCCTAAGAATTAACTAACGCATTCAAAAACACTACAACATTATATCATTTTCATTTTAAATTAACATTTATTATTCAAATCATTTCATGTTCTTCCATCTTTATATGATAATAGGTTTATAATCTGGATAGAAGACAATATTTTACTGACATAATGTTTCAGTTAAGTTAATCTGAGTATCAATGAGCTTAGTGGGGAATGTTTGTGGTAAGCAAAACTGGCAACATGACTTTGAACATCATATAACAATGACCAAAATAAACCCCACGAAGCTGTCACCAAGTCTTCTCAAATCCTTCATAGCCTAAGAATGCAGTCACATTACACACCCAAAACATGCTTTTTGAAATAAATCTCATTGCTGTTTCATTATCTAGCACCTCTAGATAATTCTCTTAGAAGGAAGTACTTCAAGATGATATGCCATATAGTAACTATTGGGAACATGAAGAAGCATGGAACTTCAAAAATACATACATATATACATACATACATAATATATATATATATATACATACATACATACATACATACATACATAATACATGTATACATACATACTAATAAGCATTTTAACTTTAACATTGGTAAAAACATGTTGAGAAAATATAACACATTGGGGGTACACTTTCCACCCTTAGACTCACAAGGCTGGCACATGAGAATCAAGACTTCAAATGTAGCTTTGACTAATTACAGACATCCAAACAAGGTTTTAAAAGAATCATTTCAAAGGAATTTTTGAAAATATGAAAAACAAAACCAACATGCTTTCTCAGAGACTCTTCTTTGAAAAGTATGATCACACACTGCCTGATATTAATAAGCAATGGACTAAATAGATGATGTGAATCCAATTCTATACATTGAAGCAGAAAAATACCTATCACTGAGTTGAAATGCATTAGAAGATGAACAGCAGCCACAGAAAGAATATCAGAATGACGCAATAAAATTCTGTGAATGGATTTGCTACACATACTACAAACTTCATTACCTATTCCATTGTTTCAAACTACAGACCACAACCATAATTGTTGATCTCCTCCATTACAATTAAGTAAACATGGTAAATAATTTACTTCAACCAAGGCTATGTTCAAAACAGATTAAAAATCAGTATTTTTCTTGAATACATCTATGATGTCTAAAGTCATCAAATCTTTTACATAAATAAAGTTGCTTTCTTCTATGAATTCTTTCCTGCTTCATGACAAGATGATATATAAGGGATTTAAGATATTTACAATACTAGAGACATGGCTAAGCAGTTAAGACAAGTTCATTCCTAGAATTTAGGTCAGGTTTTTGACAAACTTTTTTGATTCCTGGTGTAAGACTTTCAAAGGGTCCGTTCTTCTTGGAGACCAGAATTCACAGACACAAACACACAAAGACACACTGACATCACATAATGGAACTTAAAACAAACATGTAGTCTGATGTCAGAGAAATTAATCCTTCCCAGTTGGTGATATCATTTTGGAAGGTTTAGGAAATGCAGCCCTGCTGGAGGAAGTATGTTATTTGGGGTGGATTTCATAGTTTTCAGCTGCATACCATTTGTAGTTCCCACTCTCTGATTAATGCTGCAGGTTGAGGATATGAGTGTTAAGCTTCCTAATTTAGCTGCCATGTGTAATATTTGTGATGGCCATTTTACAGTGATCCCTCTGGAACCATAAGGCAAAGGAAACACATTTGAAAGTTTCCCTAGATATTTGGTTTTGTCACAGTAAAGGAAATAAGACGCACTCATAAATCTTACAGCTAGATGATTTATTTCATGTAATTTAAGAGAATGTGTATTCTAAAAGGGTTACATTATTGTTTAAATTCACAGACCTTCTGTCTATATGAGCTTGTCACTAAAAAAAGGATGGATGACATAATGCTTGAATAGATTGTTGACACTTGTTAGATTTCCCCCCTAAAATAATATTGTGTAAATGAATGCAAGTTTGGTGGTTCAATATCTTAACAAATCCTTTATTCTAATAGATTTCCTTCAGTATGAGTACTTTCAGGTTCTCAAAGACTACTATGACATGCAAAGGCTTTAACAAGTTGTTTACACACTAAAGGTTTTACTATTTTATAACAGTGCTATATAGTGTAAAACTTTACCTTACTCACTACATTTATGGTGTTTCCCTGGAACATATTTTTTTTCTCATGATTGCAAAGACTACTGCTACATGAAAAGGCTTTACCACATTGCTTATTCATAGGCTTTCACTACAGTATGTGCTCTTTTATGTATTTGGAGATAACTGTATTAAGGAAAAGCTTTAGCACACTGATTACATGTGTAAGGTTTCTCTCCACTATATGCTCTTTTAAATATTTGAAGATAACTGTGATATGCAAATGTGGGAGCATGCAAAAGAAATTTGTCCTAAGTTTTGCCTTTTAGGCATCAGCCTCCATTCAATTATAGGGCAAAACTAAAGTTAAGTTCATAGTCCCTAGGAAAGCTGCAGAGTGCTAATACCTGACCAGCTTTCGCCATTCATATTTTGTGCCCCCCAAAAAGGACTATTCTATACCATAGCTTCTGTTCCCCAAAACTTAGTGACTTCTCAAATCACAGCTTCTCTTCCCTAAAAGAAAATATCTTTTCCTAACCACAAAATAACAAATGGATATGATTGGATGTTATGCCTGATTCTCAAAAGGACTGCTAGGAGTCGAGTCCTTTGCAAATCACAGGAGGATCTTTATGCAAGCTTAAGCGTGGGTGCCAATCTTCCTTGACACAGCAGGTTACAAAGTGAGGTCTCGAGACTCAGCAGGGTAGAGTTTTTAAAGGGAAAAACCACAATCAGAGAATTCCAAGCGTTGGCTTTACAGGGAAGGGTAAGATTCAGTGGGAGTGGGGGCACAGTTCAGCAAGTGGGGTGACCCTTAGGCTGATTGTTCCAAGCCACCTTACCAAACAACAATATACCTAAGGTTTCTGTACAATAGCCTCCTTAATAGAGGACCCATCAATCCATTCTGTGGTATTTATGATAACCTGGGGAATGGAGGCATGATTATAGTTATCTATTAACACATTCTGTGGTATCCAGGACAACCTGCATGGTGGAAGGCAAAGCGGTCCTTCTCAGAAGCCAAAGGTGGGGGCCAAGTCACTCCAAGGACAGTCAACTTAAGATAGAGTCTGAGAAACAAAATGGAACCATGACTGTCATCCTCATTTCCTCCAGGTCAGATGTAAAACCTATATTTTGAATCAGGTGACTACATCAATGACATAAACAAATCCCATATCCCTGAACTCTGATTGATGGAAATAATTTAGTTGTATGACAGCACAGATGTTTAAGGTTTTCAAGCCCATAACGTCTGTAACTTTCTGGCTCAGTAGGTGTGTTGGTGTCCCAGTTCAGCTCTCAAGAATGTTATGTGGCCCTAATCAACCAGTAGTGCCTGGATGACAATAATTTTCTATCATTTTCATTGACCAAGTGTTTGAGTGATATTGGACTCAGTGGAACAAAGAACACAACGGCCTTAAGACACTGCTTATATTCACAGAATTTCTCTCCAGAATGAAACTCTTATGACGATGAAGAATATAGATATGTGCAAAGGCCTCACAATTTAACACATTCATAAGGTTTCTCTCCAGCACGAATTCTTTCATGATGATGATTATACAAACGTTAAATACATTCTTAGTCTTTCTGTCCAGTATAAATTCTTTCATGACATTGAAGATGATTTTACCACATTGGTTATATTCATAAGATTTCTCTCCACTGTGTGTTCTTTTATGAATTAGGAGAACACTTATATGCAAATGCTTTACAACACTGATTACATTCACAAGGTTTCTCTCTAGTATGGGTTCTTTTATGCATTAGGAGATATCTTTTATGTGAAAATGATTTTCCACACTGGTTGCATTCATAAGGTTTCTCTCCAGTGTGTGTTCTTTTATGTATTAGGAGATTTCTGTTATGTGCAAAGGCTTTACCAAATTGGTTACATTCCTTAGATTTCTTTCCATTATGGGTTCTTTTATGTATTAGGAGACAACTGTTGTTTGCAAAGGCATTAGCACATTTATTACATTTGTGCAATTTCTGCCCAACATGAATTCTTTCATGTGTTTGAAGTTCACTTTTATATGCATAGGCTTTACCATATTGGTTAAATTCATAGAGCTTCTCTCCAGTATGGGTTCTTTTGTATATGTGGGGACTACTTTGATGTGCAAAAACGTCACCATATTGCATATCTTCAGAGGGTTTCTCTCCAGTATGACTGTTTTCAAACCTGTAAAGATAATTAGCACATATGAAAGCTTTACTACACTCATTACACTGATTAATCTTTTTATCCACGGCAATTAGTTTTACAATTTGGTTTAAAGGTAAACTGTAATTAGATCTTGAGGTTTCATCACTAGTTTTACATTCATGGTGTTCTCCTTTGCTATGAGCTGCTTTGCATATTTGAAAATAATTGTGATGAGAAGAATATTACCTGGGTCACATTTATACTATATTTTTCTTTTATAAGATGTTTTTCCACATATTTGTAGATAACTGCAAGTTCTCAGAGCTTTACGACACAGGCTGGATTCAAGAGTTTTCCTATAATATGAGCTCTGGTAAATTTGCATAGATAACTGGTGCAAACAAAAGAATTTCCACATTCCTAAAACTTATATTTTCTGCAATGTGAGTTTATGAGTATTCCTAATGAAGGTGAATTGATGTTGGGGTATATTGTGTGAAAGTGTATCTGTATATGTGTTTGTTGATTGCTGAACAAGCAGAGCGGTAAGTGCTGGCCAGATCTTAGTATTGTTCTTCTATGGCCCATCACCTGTCGTCTATTCTGTAAATATTTGTCCTTCCTTACTGGTCTTTTGGAAATAATAAACAGCTGCTAACTGATAGCAGGGTACAAAACAGAGGGAAGAACTTCTGAGTGAGAGAGGGTTGCTAGAAAAAGAAAGCAAAACACAAGTGATTCACCAGCAGGACACTGAGATTACCAGATGGACAGGAGCAGGAACAAAGATGTAGAGCTGGCCATGCAGCAGGACACTGTGCTAGGTTTATTTGGGTTAAGGAGAAAGCTGGCTCAAAATCTGCCCAACTAAATTGCTTAATATTAAAAAGCCTCTGTGTCATTATTTGTAGTGCTGGCATGTCTGAAAATCTCATCTAAATCATAAACAGATATTACATTAAAAATATAATCAAAGTGGGAACTATTATATATCTTTTAATTGTTCTGGTAGGTACATTGCTTCTTTCACTATCCCTATGCTAACATGACTTGTTTTCATTGTGACATGTGATATATCTGTTAAAAGAAGAATAATCAATGACATGGTTTTACGTTGAATTCACGCAGTTTGATTTTTGTTCATCATAGACATGTGGTATAGGGATTATGGTTTTTTCGCAACAACATTCTTGACTCTACAAAACTGCTCCTCTCATGAAACTTAGCAACATTACTAAAATTTATGAGTCCCAGCTTTACTATGGACTATTTGCTTAGTATAATGTTTTTCACATACTTTATTAACCTATTTTATATGAATACCTTTTGCAATATCTGAGTTGTACAAGACTAAACAAATAGCAGTTCTAGGGCATAGTTCTAGTGGAGCTATGATATAAATGGTGATCTTGGGTAAGGTATTGTTTCCTTGCATTCTTTCTTAGAGGAGTGTCTTGCAAACACAAATCAAATACCTGACACTGAGGTACATGGTTTGGTAACAAGTTAGTAATCATCAATAAATACACTTAAAGAAGTTCATCTTTTACACTATTGCTTTTATTTCAAACTTTTAGGACATATTAAAATTTTTTCAGAGCAATATTCATATAAGCTTGCACAGGAAAATTACCTTCCATGTCTTCTAGAACTTTGACAATGCTCTTCAGTATTATGATCTTCCCAAGTAGAGCTTAAAATATATGCATAATGTGTTATTGGAAATTAGGCAAAATTTGAGTCACTATCTATGGTCAATCATAGAACCATTCACCTCATCCCTCCTCATTCGCAACTGAAATTACAGAAGAGCCATCAATAATGAAGAAAGTGTTTCCCCCTTAGTTTAAAAAGTAAAGAAAATTCACTGTTGTACCTATAGCAGTGAGTGGAGTGAGGTTCCTGTAGGTCTCCAGCATCACATCTTCATAGAGACTCCTCTGGAAAGGATCCAACAAAGCCCACTCTTCTTGAGTGAAGTTTTCATGCACATCATTGTAAGTCAATGCATTCTAAAATGTCCACACATGTGCACAACAGAAAGCATGGTATTGACAACAATAGAAATATATACTTCATTTACAACGTTTTCACATGATTCTGTGTTTCTTCCCCTTATTTTCTGATATACAAGTTGTAACATAATCACTGACTCCTTGTAGAATGAAACTGAATAGTGAGGTTTAACTCTCTAATTTCTGCATCCTTTGATTATGATGTAGCCTTGAAAGAGAAATGCTAATTAACAGACATAAAGAGGGGGAGACAAGTAAACAGATCAACTTACTTAGCCCACATCAGAGAAATTGTATGAACAACTGCCAAGCTAGGTGTATTTTCTCATGCCTTTAATTCCAACAACCCTCTGGAGGCAGAGGAACTTATATCTCATAGAGCTGGCTAGTAGCCTGGTCTATGCAGTGAGTTACAGAATAGTCAGGGACACAGAATAAGAACCTGAAACTTTGCAAATATTAATCAAACAAACAAATTAGATAGAACTGACAGATCTAAGTTATACATTGCCGGAGACCAAGAATTCCAGGCACATAGTCACGACAGATGCTGGCGCCGGAGGCTGCAATTAGCTTTGACCACCTGGATAGATTGCTTCCTGAGACCAGGAACCACCCCCCACCTGACTCCCTCACCTGACTCCCCCACCTAATCCTACCACCTGATTCCCCCACCCACCTGACCGGAATCTCGAGATAGCCTCCTGTCCTTCTCCCTCCAATTTTTTTTTTTACTTCCTTATTCTTTGAGCTTAAAAGCAAAAGCTTTGCCCCATAATAAACTGGACTTTTGCAAGGAAAACTGCTTGGTCCCTTCTTCTCTCTCACCCGTTTTTCTTTCAGGCTTGGCCCTCTTCGAAGACCCCACGAATTACTGTCCCCGCAGGTGGGTACAGGTGGCGCCCAACGTGGATTTGAAGCACGGACCACTGCCGGATTGAGGCTTGCATGGATGGATCCGGATCGCTCAGAAAACGCCTCGACAAACCAAAAGTAAGATTGGCCGCTCGACGTACGTTCCTGCCACTCACAGGAAAAAGATACGTCGGGTAAGTTTTTCTCCATCCCATAAAAATGGGCCAACAGTTGTCTAAGGAGGCTATATTCGTGACCTCAAGACATCGCTCAGGGAGAGAGGAATTAGAGTTAAGAAAAAGGATTTAATTAAGTTCTTTATTTTTGTGTCGGACATTTGTCCATGGTTTGCTATTGATGGGCCAGAGATAAGCCAAAAAGTGGGATCAGGTTGGAGCCTGCCCTCTCGAGGACCTTAGAGAAAGAGGCCCTCCGGCCGAGATGAAGATAATAATTATCCCCCCCGTTTTTACTGTTAATTCCCTAGTTTTCCCTGTTTTTCCCAAAGAAGGCCCTGACAAATTAGACCCCTCAGAGGAGAGTGATTTGAAAGAAGAGGCCGCCAGGTACCTTAACCCTGATTGGCTGCCTACACTTGGCAGTGCAAGCAAATGTTAAGAGATAGTACAGGAAAAAGAGCTGGTACCAGAAAGTCTCCTAAAGTAGAGATAGACCTCATCTTATTAGAAAGTGAGGATGAAACAGAGTCGGGGAAGAAACTGCTAAATCTCATAGCCTGCTTCCCTTGCACAGCTTCCCTTCCACCCAAAACAAAAAAGGCCCCCAGGTGGGCCGGGGCAAAGGGGGTGGAGTGGAACCGTAGCGCGGTGAGCAGGAGATTAAATTGTGTTCACTGAAATTCTGAGTTTTTCTAGTTCTGACTTAAAATCATGGTTATGCTCTGTATATATATTTAAATGTTTAAAAAGCAGGCACCGCAGTTGTTTTTTTGTCTTTGTCTCTGTGTTTTGTTTTTGTGTGCTGGCCGTAAGTGTCTAAATGTTTCTGTGTGATGTTTGTGTGTGTAGTACTTTATGTTCTCTGTTCTGAAAATTCCTCAGAGCTCGAGGTGTCTGGATCTGGGTAGCAAGACGTGATCAAGGTGGTCGCACTGGTTGTCACAGCTGCTGAAGTTCAGGGGGACGCCCTAGCTTCATCAGTATTTTCAGTATTTTGGTGGGTAATCTATAGGCCTGGTCCCAGTGAGTGCCACTCAGTGTCTCCTGGGGCAACAGGGCCTTTGCCTTGTGCACCCAATGCAGGAGGAATCTGTATGTTTGGCCTGCCCCAGAAGAGTCAGTTTTGGTCCGGAGAAATTTGGCCAGCTGGTGAGTGTTTTTTGTCTCAATGTCTCTGTACAGTATTTGTTTGTGTATACCTTCTGTTTTTTGCCTCATGAAACTTGTTTAAAATGTGTGCCTATGTGTTTATAAGGTCTATAAACGCATATGTATAGGTTACCATGTGGTATATGAAGTGCCTCAATGCCTCACCGCCATCTTGACTTTACCATGTGGGTTATAATGTGACCGCCATCTTGGTATGGGTAAAAAAAAAAAAGAGGAAACCTTAGTCAAATAATTTTCATTTCCTTCTAGGTTAAAAGGATGAGTTATTTTAAATTGGTATTGGTTTTAGAAATTAAATTGTTTGCACTGGTAAATTCTGATCTTAAAATCTGGTTTTGACTTTTAAGATTATGGTTATGCCTTGTGACTTTTCTCCTACAAAAGGGGTATTTTATTTTGATATTGCAAAGACGGGTTTTAAAAAGATTGTTTAAATGTTTAAGGCTATAATAAAACGTTTAAAATTTATCAGGCATTTGGGTATGACAATGATCTTGGGTAGTCTAACAAAATTTAAAAGTTTCTCGATACTTTGGGGGAGAATAAAAATACTTTGGTATTTATATTATTAATTTTACTAAGAAAACTGAGCCATGTTGTTTGCATTAATTGAGAAAATTACAGTTTTTAAAATGTATCTTGTGGAGAGCTGTTTGTTAAGCTGCTTTGTTTATGGAAAAACATGTTTTCACCTAGTTCCTTAAAACTTGTTCTAAGTTCCTTGGAGTTTGTTTATGTTACCTTTATGTTATCTGCTACAGGAAAGTTATTTAAAAATTTTTTTGGCAGTTTCAGAACTTTTTGTAATAATGTAACTTGTTTTTGCTTTGCCTATAAAATGCAAATCATAGACGCTAGGCTCCAGCAGGATCATGTCAGAATGGAAAGGATTTTGATGAGAGTTTTTAAGGTATATAGAATGTTGCAGAAGGTTAATGGATGTATTATAAAAAGCCAGAGAGTTAATATGATTTGAGAAAGAACTGTAAAATATGTTGTTCTTCATTTAAAAAGGTTGGAGATTCTTCAGTGCAAAATGTTTGCTTGTGGTTTTTTAAAGGGAAAAAGGAACTGCAGTTCCATGTTAGTCCAGGGTTATGCAGGGTTATTTTCAGATCATTGTTAACCATTATATAAAATATATGCCTGGCTGACAGCGCCTAAATAAATAAATTAATGCAGTTTCTTTCTGGCCTATAGATTTGATATGGCCAAAATATTCCATTTTTGCTGAGGGGTACAAGCTGAGTTTAGTTCTCTGATTAATGCTAAATAACTTTTGTCCTTTAATTTTTTTGCTATTGTTTTAATGCAAAATGTTAGGATTAATAAGATTTGCTAGACCCTTTATAAACTATGTCTGATTAAAAGTTTTGCTTTGATTTTAGTTTAAAAGAGCAGATTTAAAGTTATGCTAAAGATTATAGTTAAGTATAAGATTGAGCTTTACCTAGTCTCTTTGTTTAAGGGTAACCATAAAATTTGCCTATATAGATTTATTTAAAATGTGGTTATAAAACATGCATCAAAAATATGCCAAAATTACACATTATAGCATCCAGTTTCATAGGATGCAGTTTAGAGCAGATGATCAAGATAAGCAAGAGTAACTCAAATATTCTGGCCCTCAGGCTTGTCAGAGATCTGATAAATATGTCCTTTTAACATATGTAAGCTTATTATGACAAAGTCCAACCTGTTGATGCCCAAGAAAACAAATTAATTCAGTTTTTAAAGGTACAACCTATAGTTTTTCCATTTAAAATAAAAGTTATTTCAATTGTTAATGCTTTAATGTATTTACTGATGGTTCATCATCTGGTGTTGCTGCCTATACTTATGATAAAAAAACAGTATATTTTCAAGTGTCTAGCACATCTGTGCAAATAACAGAGTTATCTACAGTATTGGCTGTGTTTTAAAGTTCTAATATACAGTCTTTAAATATTTTTACAGATAGTGCCTATGTAGCTCAGTCTTTACCTAGATTAGAGATTGCAAATTAAATTTAGACATCTCTTGCTAAAATTTTATTTTTTACAAATTCAAAATTTGATAAAAAAAAAAAACCTTTTCCTTTTACATTGGACATTTACAAGCTCATTCTAACCTTCCAGGACCTTTAACTAAAAGTAATCATAAAGCTGACTTGTTTAAACAATGTCCTTCTTGTGTTGTCCTTTTGCCTACTTCCCATCTTGAGGTCAGTTCCTGTAGCCTTGTACCTAATGTTATTCGGCAAGTGGATGTTACACATATTCCTAAATTTGGTAATTTAAAATATGTTCGTGTTTTTGTTGACACTTATGTAGTGGGTTTATATTTTCCACACTCCAAACTGGTAAAGCTGGAAAAAATGTTATTGCTCATCCACCGTCAGCAATTGCTATATTAAATATAGCAATTCCAATACAACTTAAAACAGATAATAGCCCTGGCTATGTTGGAAATATGTTTTCAAAATTTTAAGAACGGGCCCCCAGAGACATAAGCCTCAGGTTGTTAAGGGACAAGGCACAGGGAAGTTCAGGGGTTGTAGTCCTGGCTACTCATAATTGGATGAGGGGCTAGGTAGCTGACTTTCAGGTCTGATTAGTCCTGGCCAGACACCTGGGGACTATCTGATCTTTAATTCACGTTCAGAATCTCCTGCTAGTGGGGTTGTGAATACTGCCAAAGATGGAAGCGCAATTAGCTTCAACCTGTGTCTTCTCTGAGGAGCGAGCCTGAGAGAAGGTCAGGGGCTCTTCAGGAGAAGAATTGAGTCCATCTGGGTTGATTGCTGGGTGATGTTATCTCTCAAGCGTAGATCTGGTCATTCTTCTTTGCAGAGTGGAGGTCTTCGCTTGCTCACTTCCTTATCTCTGCCCAAGCAGAGGACCAGGGTCTGGGGTGGTTACATTCCTCCGTACTCTGAAAAAGTACTGTGAGGCTTTAATTAATACTTTAAGTGACAAGGGCCTGAAACTCGAAAATATGGACGTTCAGCTGTGGAACGTTTCTGGCATATAGTTACACAACGACAGTTTGCTGCTGTCCTATGGAAAGATCCTTTGGACAACAAATGGCGTGGTCCAGATCCTGCAGAGAAGCAGTTTGCAACTATTCTAAAGAGATAGATGCAGCCAGATGGTTGCCAGAATGATTAGTAAAGCATATAGATAATAATAATAACACTCATCAGTCCAGGGTAAAAGAATTACCCTGAGAACATATTTCTTTTATATCTCTTTACAGAAATGATGGAAAAAAAAAAACAACAACTGTTTCCATGGACCGTGATCCTTTGCCTCCAGCTGATATATGTTCATGGTGGACTTAAGCTGCACAGGAATGGGCTCTTTCCCTATCTCTTTCCTTTCCTTGGTCCCCTGCTTATCTTATTGATAATTCTTTCAATAGGACCTGTTCTTTTCAATACAATTATGGCTTTTATTAAACAGTAGATTGATGCCCTAAAGGTACAGCCTATCCAGGTGCACTATCAAAGGCTGGAGATGGTCGGCCAAGACTATGAATAGGCCTAATGCTAATCATCCCAATGAGCTGAACCAGTTAGCCAGTGACGGGTAAAAGAATCCACAGTGGTCTTCTGTTCCCCTCCCTTTCCCCACCTAGGACAGGCACGGTTCCCTTGGGATTATGGCCTTGTAAAAATAAAATAAAGGGGGACCTTCTGGCACCTTGCTGCCCCCTAAATTTTGGCATCTAGCTCGACCGGACTACTGCCCGGATACAATAGTGCATTCCTGGCACTATTGTACTATTGTACCATTGTACTATTGCTACGGTGGCAGCACCCAGAAGGAGCCGGCCTTACAGTCACACAGGTGTCCAGAATTGGAACGTGCCTTTTGGAACGTTTTATGCTTTCCCCGGTGGCCCTACAAGAAATTTGCAATATTATTCTTGTTGTAAACTCAAGCTTTACATATATTGTTGCACCCAACGGCACTTATTTTGCCTGCTCCACTGGTCTTACTCCTTATCTTGTAAACTCCACCTTTTTAGCCCGTAGAGATTATTGTGTCCTTGAACGGCTTTTCCCAAGACTGACTATACATTCTAAGGATAAATTCCTACAGTTTTGGGAAAAAGGGGTACGTCCATCTCGAGTTAAATGCGAGCCCTTAACTGCCATTAGTATAACTGTAATTCTGGGGCTCGGAGCCGCTGGAGCTGGTACAGGCATAGCCTCCCTAATTACCTCCCAGCAACAATTTAATCAACTCTCCCTGGCAGTGGACAAAGACCTACAAGATTTGCAAAAAGGCTTACAGGACCTAAAAGATTCTATGGTGTCCTTATCTGAGGTAGTTTTACAAAACAGGCACGGTCTAGATCTGCTTTTCTCCAGGAAGGCAGACTTTGTGCTGCGCTCAAGGAAGAATGCTGCTTTTACACTGACAAAACAGGTTTAGTGCAAAGCAGTATCGATAAGGTTCGCTCCAGTTTGGAGGAACGAAAATGGAACAGAGAAACAAGAGTCCTGGTATCAAAATTGGTTTTCCACTTCTCCTTTATTATTCCTTCTTCCTTCTATCCTTGGTCCTTTCGTGGGTCTTCTCCTTCTCCTCTCCTTTGGACCTTGGGCATTTAAAAGGCTAACTTCCTTTGTTAAGGAACAGGTGGAAACGCTTAACAAAGGCTCTGCATTAGTTCATTACCACCAGCTGGCTGTTACCGATAGCAGTCAGGAGTCCCCTGATGTGCCTGAGGAAGATACCTCAACAGCATTTGACTTCACCCGGCTAGCCAGAGAGTCTCGCCCCAGTAAATATTTTAAATGGCTGTGGAGCTATCAGTGATGGAAATATTATGATGCCAAGCCCAGGGGCACACCTACGAAGCTGTGATAGCAGCCAGCGACGGGAGTATTGTGAGTCCACACCTTGGAGGCAGTTCACATAGCCTAAGACAGGCTGGTCACTTCACAATAGCTGTGACCACAGCCGATGATGGGATTATTGTGAATCCAAGTGCGGAGCCAACTCACATAGCCTAGGACAGGCGGATCACCTCATATAATGGTGCTGGGCTTGGATGCTCATCATATAGCCTAAGACAGATACTTCGCCCATTTTTCTTTATTACAAGAAAGGGGGAGATGCTGGAGACCAAGAATCCCAGGCACATAGTCACGACAGATGCTGGCGCCGGAGGCTGCAATTAGCTTTGACCACCTGGATAGATTGCTTCCTGAGACCAGAAACCACCCCCCACCTGACTCCCCCACCTGACTCCCCCACCTGACTCCCCCACCTGATCCCACCACCTGATTCCCCCACCTGACCGGAATCACGAGATAGCCTCCCGTCCTTCTCCCTCCAATTTTTTACTTCCTTATTCTTTGAGCTTAAAAGCAAAAGCTTTGCCCCATAATGAACTGGACTTTGACAAGGAAAACTGCTTGGTCCCTTCTTCTCCCTCGCCCGTTTTTATTTCAGGCTTGGCCCTCTTTGAAAACCCCACGAATTACCGTCCCCGCAGGCGGGTACAATACATTCCATATAGTTCTGTATATATCTACTAGAAACCTAAAGTGCCTCACTTTAAATTGTAACATTAATATGATCTTGCTAAAATGAAATGTATCTTTAAACAGTTACAAAAAACAGATGAAAGCATCAGAAATATAAATGTTTATCATAAATAGGCAACAGAGGGCATGAGAGATGGCTCAGCAGTGAAGAGGTTTTGCTGGTCTTGCAAATAATTAGTCCTGATTGTCAGTACTTACATAAATGTGGGGACCAGGAATGATGGAGAACTGGAGTGAGTGGCAACAGAGCCCAAGCAGAATCCTGGGAATCAAACTCCAGAGACAAGACTAAAAGGGGCAGATCTAACTTTATTATCCAGTGTAACAGCCTTTAAATGACTGAAAGCCCAATCAGAACATCCCATGTACCCAAGTACCAGTAACAATCAATTCGTTTGGTACAACTAAAAGGAAATGTGGGAGTTTAATATATGTGGGGGGGGCAAGGTCACCATAGGAGACTTCCATAAAGAAGGGGAAGCAGTCATAGCCCTTGGCTCCAATCCATTTTGACACTTCATTAGTGTGCTAGCAGTCCCTAGTAGGTCAACACTGTGTGCACTGGATCAGGACCTTTCAAGGAGTTGTAGGAGTCACTGAAGCCTCACTTGTCATTCCCTATGGGCCTCTGAAAGGCTTACCTCGACATACCTCACACATAGGAGTTCACTCCTATCCATTACTCTAAGTTAAGGAGTTCTGAGGCCATCTTCTGACTACTATGAGGACCAGACACACAAGGTACTTATTCATATATGTAGGAAAAATAGTAGTATTCATTCAAAAAATTTTAAAACAAGCACTAAAAAGGAAAAAAAAATCACACAGTTGAAATCATATGACTCAGAAGGTTCAAGTAATATTAATATCATGATGAAGATCAATACAAGAGCATACCCTTGACATGTACATAACCTACATTCCAGGCCTATCAGGTAATACTATAAAAACAAAACAAAAAGGCCTTGCATGTGAGCCACAACCTCCATAAGATAACTCTAAATGGATCTTACACCTGAATGTTAAATGTTAAATGAATGTTAAATGTAGAAGATTTTTAGAGAAATTAGTGCTCTCCAGGTTTGGCATATTGACAAGGATGCTTCTTCACACAAGCCCCTGTTACAAACATTTTACCCAAATGTAGCTCCCATAGTGTAGTTATTCACAGGTCACCTGGGGTTAAGGAAATGACTAGGACCACAGGAGACTTCAGAGGTGGCTGCATATGGCTGCCGCCTATTTTGGCGAGAATCCACCCCACCACCCCTTGGAGTTCAGCTTCTTGCCCCTCCCCGTTGTGAGCAATGAACCTTAACTCACCATGTTGCAACTTCAGAGTTTGCTAGACCTCCCCTCACAGCACCCTGTGGTGCTCAGAGAACAAAAGCCTACTCAGAAACAGCAGAACCTGCAGCATGGTGTCTGGAAGAACACACCAGCTCTTATGCCTGCAGGCCCTGATTGGACAGTGAGTCTTGAGTGACATGAGCCTTCACTTAGGGTTAGAGTGTGCTGAATGGAAAAAGCACAACATTACCAGTCCTAGGGATGCAGTCCAGGGCCATGCCTTTTCCAGATCTGTAGACATTTGCATTTCAGTAGCCCTTGTGTCTGTCCTCCCATAGTGTACTCATCTGTCTTCCCATCCAGCCCCAAGCAGGACCCATCACTCCAGCTAGCTGTGCTCAGCAGCCTGTTTCTATCATCTATGGGCTCCACCCTCCACTCACCATTTTGGGACTTTGGAACTTGCTTGAGTTTCCCTCACAACATCCAGCAGCAGCTCTCAGATCTCTTCACACACAGACATTTAAGGGAGCTCAGAAACAGAGTGGAACCTAGAACAGGGCACCCTGAACAACTCGCCTTCTCTTCTGCCTAGATGCCCAATCGGCCAGGGATTCTTGAATGACATGAGGGATAGAGTTTGCTGAGGTGCCAGAGCCAGCCAGCAGAGTCATGGTTCTTGAGTCAGGAGTGAGGATTAAAATTAATAAAATAAACACACAGCACACAGGAAACTTTTTAAAGGTCCAGACTCGACAGCCACAGCAAAAGGCAGGCAAGAAGCACAGCAGAGGAAAGGTGAAGTAGGATTAGGGACGAGGCTCCTGATGTCCTTCCTCAGTTCAGTTGAAGATACCCTCCCATGGGAGCTGCAACATCTCTGCTGAAGAGCCCTCCTCTCAGAGTTGTGTGCTTCTTTGGCTCTCCTGTCTCAAGATTCCATTCCATGGGGACATTGTTCCACCTCAGAACTCTGTGGTTTCTCCCATATCTCAGGATGCCTTTTCATTGGGATACTGTGTCTCCTTAGATCTGACTTGTTCCTGGGCTCCCAAGTGCCAGGACAGCTTCCCATGTGGGTAGGAAGGCCAACAGTTTAGCTTATGTCTGGAGGTGAGAGTTGCATGTCAGGCTAGGGGACAGGTTCCTTGAGGAGTCATGCTGGAGGTTCTGCTCTGTAGCTGATCAGATGTCAATGATTTGGTATGAGGTGCTCTGAGCACTGCTGCTAGGTTTTCTGAGGGAAGCTCAAGCAAGTTCCAAATTCCTGACAAAGTGAGTGGAGAGTCTCTGCTCATAAATGGGCAGAGCAGGCTGCTGAGCA
Organism: Psammomys obesus; assembly: GCF_907164565.1. Classification (NCBI taxonomy): domain Eukaryota; kingdom Metazoa; phylum Chordata; class Mammalia; order Rodentia; family Muridae; genus Psammomys; species Psammomys obesus. The sequence goes on along the minus strand of NW_026588853.1, from coordinate 822 downwards.
GAGCTAGCTGGAGTGGGGTGTCCTGCCTGGGGATGGGTGGGAAGACAGATGGAGGATAGGCACAAGTGCTGCTGAAATGAAAATCTCTGCAGGCATGGAAAAGGCACAGTCCTGGGCTGGAAACCTGGGCCTGATAGTATTATGCCATGTCCCTCAGTGTTGGGAGCCAGAGGCCTGCTTTGATATTTAAATCTTGGTGAAGAGATGGCTTTTAGCAGGCCTTTACTAATGGCAGAGAAAAACTTGCAAGTCCATCTCCTTTTGTTTGTGACAGCAGGTGGGATAGCTTGTGAGCGTCACACCTCTTCCTCAGGCTCCTTGTGCAAATTAACCCATTTTTCTGAGATGTTTTACTGGCTAAAAGTAACTCCTCACAAATAAAGAGGTCAGAGGGCTGGAGGCAGAGAAGGAGGCAGAGACTTGAGACTTACTGCTTGTACTGCTTGCTGCAGCAGCCTGCCTTTTGCTGTGGCTGTCGAGTCTGGACCTTTAAAAAGTTTCCTGTGTGCTGTGTGTTTATTTTATTAATTTTAATCCTCACTCCTGACTCAAGAACCATGACTCTGCTGGCTGGCTCTGGCACCTCAGCAAACTCTATCTCTCAGAGAAGTGCTCATGTCATTCAAGAATCCCTGGCCGATTGGGCATCTAGGCAGAAGAGAAGGCGAGTTGTTCAGGGTGCCCTGTTCTAGGTTCCACTCTGTTTCTGAGCTCCCTTGAATTCCTTTGTACATTTTATTTTATCCTTTCATTCCTTGATTCTGGAATAGGTCATTTTAAAAAAAATATATCTTAGCTTGGTTCAGAGGTGCATCCTGTCAT
>NW_026588852.1:0-29075 GCF_907164565.1 Psammomys obesus | reverse complement strand
CATCCCTGGAGGTCAACAATATAAAAAATGTGTGATGGACAGAGTAGTTCATGGGCACAACACAGCAAGATTGACCGAGGTATATAAAACCAGGTGAGGTCAGATTAGGCATCACAGTTATGTATGTTATAAGGGGACTGCTAATGGATGAATAAAAGATACTCAGGAAAAGAAGGCAACCTAGCATGTGGTGTGGAGATTTACATTTGAATTTTGTTAGACGGGAACTTCTGGGACTGAGGGTGATGGCCTGGAGGATGCTGAGCAGGCTAGTGGCACAAAGAGAGAGGCTCCTAAAATACTTGTGCAAGAACATAACAAATTTGCATGTGGAGGCACTCCATCTCTTCCCTGGCATAAAAATGTCTGTAGTTACTAAACTCACGACTACCAGCATCAGTATGTGGATTAGGGCCAAGAGACTGATGGGAAGATCAGTGAGTCTGGGCCTCTGCCCACGAATGAACTTGAGGACCTGGAACAGAAGAAGGAAGCTGTTGCCTGAGAGCCCAATCCCAGCTCCAGCATAAATGGTGTTTCTTACCTTGATGTTACCCGACAGTTTGTAGATTTTGTTCATTTTAAGGCTGAAAGAATCAGGTAGGAACAGTGAGGGCAGAACAGCAAGAAGATTCCTTATCACTAATCTAGGCTTGCTCATCAGCTGCAGACAATGGCAGCTCCACTCTCCTTAGAAAGATGCTTATTTCCCAGCTCTGCCTTATACCGCTTAAGATTGCCTTCATATCAAAGTGCCCAGAAGCGATGCCCACTCTCTCCATTGTTCTGACACTTATGTGCCCCATCCAGATAGAAGCTTTCTCCCATATTACAATTGTCATGTGTCATGAAAATATTTCTTTTCCTACTGTTTCCTATTTGATGTTTCCTGAGGGAAAAGCAATGTCTTACTTGTCTTTTATCTGCATCATATTGCTTGCCAGACACAGAGCAGCTCTGCAGGTTTTGGTTAAGTTCAATGAGGATTGCAAGAAAGTAGAAATAAGATCCTCAGATGAAGCTGTGTCCTTGTCTTAAACAGGTCCAGAGTCATTTTATTCCAGTCTATTTGTTCTGCTCATTTGCTTCAGACCTTGTGCTCTTCATGTGGTTCTGCAGGAGCATTAGGAGTGGAAACTCTGAATCCAGACTCCTTCATATCGTGCCCACTCCTTCCATATCCTGTTTGTTATCCTGACCAGTCTGGGGCTGAGCTACAGAGTTAGAACATATGACATCTGTGTGCCTGTGTCAGGGAAATGTGTAAGAAGGTGAAGTCTACATACCAAGCATAGTGTTCCCTGCACAGGGCGAACTCTTTGGAAGTGTAGGCTGCTTGCTGGCTTTATTCTCATGAAGGTTCCTTATGTTTGTGACTTGGGATAGTTAATATAGTTTAAAAAACAACTGTTTGTTTTCTCCCAGCCCAAAACAGAGAAGAGTAAGCATGAACACAATAGACTTCCCAAGCAATCCTTTCCAGAGCATCCTGCTCGCAGTTTAGGCCTTCTCTGTGAATCTCACATTGTAACTGCATCTGAGATATGTGCTGATGTCACAGCAAATAAAAGCCCCCATGAGAAGTGTTCAGTTACCAGAAGCTGCCAGGAATGTGGTCTAAGTTTTGTCTCTCTCCACATTTGAAAGCAAACAATTATTAAGAATTATAGTTACAATGGATTGAGAGCCATTCCCATTGTAAGGTTTTAATGAAAGAAGGATTATCCAACTCTTCCTGAATGATGGGCTGCACAGGAGTGTAGGATTTCATACCTCCTTGAGGAAGCAGTGATGCTTCTCAGATTCAGGTGGCCAAAGACTCAGATGTACAGCAGAAGATTTGATGAAGGGTCTTCTCGAAAATTCTTTCTCATGCAATGCAAGTATTTAGTTTAATTGAGGCATCATAATCCTAAATTATGCAATAATATAAAAATGAAGTCATATAGTAAAGAAATAATTATCATTTGAATATCATGGGTGTAAGATGGTTTTATTTTATCTGAAATGTGAGATATGATGGGAAAGCAAAGGTGCCCGAATTATCAAACCCAATGCACCAGCTAAGTAATTGCTCAGAGCAGGAGAAATGAGGGAGCCTCCGTGTTCAGAAGTGCTGGCCTCCAGTCATGATGACTTACATTCTAGAAGGGAAGAAACAATTCCAAAGAGTGGTCCTCTGAGATGTGTGCTGTGACATACACACCCTACCCCATTCCAGAAAATACATAATATGAAAAGTAAATTTAAAAAAATCAGACCTTGTGGGGTCTAAGATGGTGGTGCCAGGAGCACACTGTGTCTGAGAAGCAGGACAACACTCTCCGTGCAGCGACCAGGAGACTGAACTCTGGGCCCTAAAAGTACAGTGATCGTGTTTCCCAGGTGAGGAGAGGCTCCCACAGCGTGGGAATTGGTCGGTTCCACTCTCGGGCCACACAGCCAGAACCGGGAAGAGATCCTGGGTAATGCGGGCTTTGGGTCTCTGGGCTGGAGCCACACGCCTGCTTGTCCCCATCACTTTCCCAGGCTGATTGGTGGGCACAAGGGTACCAGAGACTGTGAGTCCCAGTCTCAAGAAAACCCCACGGGGAAGGAAAGTTGCGAGACTGATCACGGGTCACCCAGTCTTTCCCTGGAAGTTCTCTCAGACCATGGGTACCTGCAGCCATCACAACTGAGCTCCCACCGTGCGTGGAGAGCAGCTGCGCACCCAGCTCAAAATCTGCCCTGCCACGGCAGAGGGGAAGGATAAAGAGGCGCACAGCGGCTTCACAGTACTGGGACCCCAGTGCTGCCGGCTGCTCCTAGCAAACAAACTTCAGCTCGTAATCTGGGACTGTGGTCATTCAATACGTCCTGAGATTCTCCTGGGTCCAGCGCAATAAGGTCTAGCACCAAGACCTATCAACGGCGCCCCCCCGACCCCTGGCAGAGAAACCCCGGCTCAGGATAGGACTGAGAAGTCCCAACCCCTTCTGGCACTCCCCTGAGAACACTACCATAAGCTTGTCCTAGCAGAGGGGAAGGTCAGAGGGGAAGGACAGAGAGGCAGCCTGCCACAGGACACAGCACCCCCTCTCCAGCACACCCAGCGGCCCCTAGCAGAGAAACCCAAGCTCTGGATCTGAGTACACTCAACCCTACCTGGTACCCTCTTGGGATCAGCAAACATAGGTTCTTCCACCAGGCTGCTTCTGGCAGAGAGATCTGGGCCCGGGATCTGGGATTGAGAACACTCAACCTCTTTCCCGCGCTACCCTGGGACCAGTGAACATAACCCCTCCTGGCAGAGGGAAAGGACATAGAGGCAGCACACAGGAAAGGTGGACACTGAGTCCTGCGGCCACAGTGTCACAGAGCTGACTGTTAGCTTACCTGTGCACTTCCACAGCAGGACCAAATCAGAGAGTAGTGAGCAAGGGGACCCCCTCTGCATTCCAACTGGTCCTGAAAGAGAGTGAGTGAGCCTTCTAAGAACAGTTTGCCCCAGACCCAGGGCCTCTCCACAGAAGCAACCAGATGAGATCCCTGCCACCCACACCCCTAGTGTGGGCATCATAGGGATTCTTGGGATAGCGACCCCAACATTGAAGCCTCTGCCTTGTGGGTCCACCAGTGTAATCCAGGCAAAGAATCCCTGGATCTCAGACATAACTGCATAATAGTGGCCTGCAGGCCACTGCAATAGTCAAAGAATTCTTGCACTGTGCACAGGCACACTGTGCCTGCTAAAAATGCATGCGAATAGCGCCAGCGTCACATTCCTTACTTAGGCAAAAGTGAAACCACAACGCATACTCACAAACCAGTGAACCTCTCTCATCTGGCTGAAAAAAACAGTTCAGAAAACAGAAAGAGACGATCATAGCCCGAACTACAAACTCGAGGAACAAATAGTGAGGGTTATAAATAACCAGATGGCTAGAGGCAGACGTAAGAACACTCCCAACAAAAATCAGGACATAATGACCTCACCAGCAACCCCACAAAACAATGGACACTTCAATTCACTAGATATACAAGAAAACGACCTCAAAACTATGTTTCTCCAGCTATTAGAGGCCCATAAAGATGAAATGAACAAAGCCCTCAGAGAAAGAGCCAAAGAAATCGAGACAAAGCAAGAGGAAATAAATTGAGCTCTCAGAGAAATGACCACAAAAATTGAGGCAAACAAAGAAGAAATGCACAAAGCTCTCAAAGAAATGTCCACACAAATAAAGGCAAATAAAGAAGAAATAAACAAAGCTCTCATAGAAATACAGGCAATTATAGCCAAGAAGTAGAGGCACAATTAGTGATACATACAGAGGAAACGGACAAAAAAATAGAAGCTATCATCGAAAAGCAGGACTCCACCTTCAAACAGATGAACGAAATGGTGCAAGACATGAAAACAGAATTAGAATCAATAAAGAAAACACAAATAGAGAAAAACCAGGAGCTGGAGAACATAGAGAAAAGATCGGGAACTACAAAGGTAAGCATCACCAACAGAATACAAGAGATGGAAGAAAGAATTTCAGGAGCCGAAGATACACTTGCGGAAATTGACACGTCTCTCAAAGAAAAAATAAAATCAGAAAAGTTCCAAACACAAAACATCCAAGAAATCAAGGACACCATGAAAAGACAAAATCTAAGAATAATAGGGGTAGGAGAAAAAGAAGACTTCAGGCTCAAAGGTCCGGAAAATATTTTCAAGAAAATTATAGAAGAAAACTTTCCCAACTTAAAGAAGGAGATGGCCATAAACATACAAGAGGCCTACAGAACACCAAGTAGACTAGACCAGAAAAGAAATTCTTCACGTCACATCATAGTCAAAACACTGAACCTACAGAACAAAGAAAAAATTCTAAAAGCAGCAAGGGAAAAAGGCCAAGTAACATATGAAGGTAGACCTATCAGAATCACACCAGATTTCTCAACAGAAACTATGAAAGCCAGAAGGACCTGGACAGAAATCATACAGTCCTTAAGGGACCACAGATTCCAACCTAGACTACTATACCCAGCAAAACTTTCAATCAACATAGACGGAGAATTCAAAATATTCCAAGACAAAACCAAATTTAAACAATATCTACATAGTAACCCATCTCTACAGAAGTTACTAGAAGGGAAACTCCAAACCAAAGAAAATAACTACATCTAAGGAAACAGAGGAAATAGATAACTACACAACAAAAATTCAAAAGAATACAAGCAATGAAACTCAGTGACACCACCAACACCACATCAAAAGTAAGTAACAATTGTTGGTCACTAGTATCTATCAACATCAACGGGCTCAACTCCCCAGTAAAAAGACAGAGACTAATAGAATGGTTGCAGAAACAGGATCCAACATTCTGTTGCATCCAAGAAACACACCTATGCAACAAAGATAAACACTACCTCAGAGTAAAGGGCTGGAAAAATGTTTTGCAAGCAAATGGTTCCAGAAAACAAGCTGGAGTAGCCATCCTAATATCTAATAAAATAGACTTTCAATCCAAGTTAATAAAAAAGATAAGGAGGGCCACTATATTCTCATCAAAGGAAAAAATCCACCAAGAGGACATCACAATTTTGAATATCTATGCCCCTAATACAAGAGCAACTATATTCTTAAATGAAACAATATTAAAGCTTAAATCACACATTGATCCTCATACCTTAATAGTGGGAGACTTCAACACTCCACTCTCACCAAGGGACAGATAAACTAAACAGAAAACAAATAGGGAAATAAAAACACAGAGTTCCTAAATCAAATGGAACTAATAGATGTCTACAGATCTTTTCATCCAAACTCAAAAGAGTATACCTTCTTTTCAGCACCACATGGAACCTTCTCCAAAATAGACCATATAGTTGGTCACAAAGCAAGCCTCAACAGATACAAGTAGACTGAAATAATCTCTTGTATTCTCTCTGACCACCATGGACTAAAGCTGGACCTCAACAACAACAGAAATAACAAAAAGCCAAGACGCACATGGAAACTGAACAACTTGTTACTCAATGACAGCTGGGTTAAGGAAGAAAAAAGAAATTAAAGACTTCCTAGAATTCAATGAAACTGAAGGCACAACATACCCAAATTTATGGGACACATTGAAAGCAGTGCTCAGAGGAAAATTTATAGCACTAAGTGCCCACAAGAAGAAATTCGTAACATCACATACAAACAACTTAATGGCCCAACTGAAAACCCTAGAAAAAAAAGAAGCAGATAAACCCAAGAGGAGCAGACGGCTGGAAATAATCAAACTCAGGGCTGAAATCAATCAGTTAGAAACAAATAAAACTATTCAAAGAATCAATGAAACAAAAAGCTGGTTCTTTGAGAAAATCAACAAGATAGACAAACCCTTAGCCAAACTAACTAAAAAGCAGAGAGAATCTATCCAAATCAGCAAAATCAGAAATGAAAAGGGTGACATAACTACAGTCGCTGAGGAAATTCAAACAATCATTAGGTCATACTACAAAAGCCTATATGGCACAAAATTTGAAAACCTAAATGAAATGGACAATTTTCTTGATAAAGTCCATCTTCCAACATTAAGTCAAGATCAGGTAGAAAGACTGAATAGCCCTATATTCCCCAAGGAAATTGAAGCCGTCATTCATAGTCTCCACTCCAAAAAAAGCCCTGGACCAGAAGGTTTCAGCACGAAATTCTACCAGACCTTCAAAGAAGTGCTCACACCAATTCTCCTCAAACTATTTCACAAAATAGAAACAGAAGGTACATTACCAAACTCATTCTATGAAGCGACAGTCACCCTGATACCTAAACCACACAAAGACCCAACAAAAAAAGAAAACTTCAGACCTATCTCTCTTATGAACAATTGATGCAAAAATACTCAATAAAATACTTGCAAACTGAATCCAAGAACACATCAAATATATCATCCACCATGACCAAGTAGGCTTCATCCCAGGCATGCAAGGGTGGTTCACATACGGAAATCCATTAATGTAATCCACCACATAAACAAACTGAAGGAGAAAAACCACATGATCATCTTCTTAGATGCTGAAAAAGCATTTGACAAAGTCCTACACCCATTCATGTTTAAAGTCTTGGAGAGATCAGGGATAAAAGGCACATATCTAAACATAGTAAACGCAATATACAGCAAGCCTATAGCCAACATCAAACTCAATGGAGAGTAACTTAAATAACTCCCTCTGAAATCAGGGACAAGACAAGGCTATCCACTCTCTCCATACCTCTTCAACATAGTACTTGAAGTCCTAGCCGGAGCAATGAGACAACTAAAGGAGATCAAGGGGATACAAATCAGAAAGGAAGAGGTCAAAGTGTCACTATTTGTAGATGATATGATAGTATACATGAGCGACCCCAAAAATTCAACCAGAGAACTCCTCCAGCTGATAAACACCTTCAGCAAAGTGGCAGGACACAAAATCAACTAAAAAAAATCAGAAGCCTTCCTGTATACCAAAGACAAAAGGGCCGAGAAAGAAATTAGGGAAACAAAACCCTTCACAATAGCCACTAATAACATAAAGTATCTTGGGGTAACACTAACCAAGCAAGTGATAGACCTGTTTGAAAAAACTTCAAGTCTCTGAAGAAAGAAATTGAAGAAGATCTCAGAAGATGGAAAGATCTCCCATGCTCATGGATTGGTAGGATTAACATTGTGAAAATGGCCATCCTGCCAAAAGCAATCTACAGATTCAATGCAATTCCCATCAAAATACCAACTCAATTCTTTACAGACCTTGAAAAAAAGATTCTCAGCTTCATATGGAGAAACAAAAAACCCAGAATCTCCAAAACGATCCTGTACAACAACAGATCATCTGGAGGTATCTCCATTCCCGATCTCAAGCTGTACTACAGGGCAACAGTAATAAAAACTGCATGGTATTGGCATAGAAACAGAAAGGAGGATCAATGGAATCGCATAGAAGACCCAGAAATAAACCCACACACCTATGAATACTCAATATTTGACAAAGAAGCCAGATCCATTCAATGGAAAAAAGACAGCATCTTCAACAAATGGTGCTGGACCAACTGGATGTCTACATGCAGAAAAATGAAAATAGATCCATATTTATCACCCTGCACAAAACTAAAGTCCAAGTGGATCAAAGACCTCAACATAAAACCAAATACTCTAAATCTGTTAGAAGAAAAAGTGGGGAACAGCCTAGAACTCATTGGCACAGGAGACAACTTCCTGAACAGAACAACAACAGCACAGGCTCTAAGAGCAACAATCAATAAATGGGACCTCATGAAACTGAAAAGCTTCTGTAAAGCAAAGGACAGTGCCATCAGAACAAAACGACTGCCTACAAATTGAGAAAGAATCTTGACTAACCCTTTATCTGACAGAGGACTAATATCCAGTATATACAAAGAACTAAAGAAGCTGAGAAACAGCAAACCAAGTAATCCAATTAAAAAATGGGGAACAGAGCTAAACAGAGAATTCTCAACAAAGGAATATCGTTTGGCAGAGAAACACTTAAAGAAATGCTCAACCTCATTAGCCATCAGGGAAATGCAAATCAAAACGACCCTGAGATTTCACCTTACACCCATCAGAATGGCCAAAATGAAAAACTCAATTGACAACACATGCTGGAGAGGTTGTGGAGAAAGTGGAACCCTCCTCCACTGCTGGTGGGAATGTAAACTGGTACAACCACTCTGGAAATCTATCTGGTGCTTTCTAAGACAATTAGGAATAGCACTTCCTCAAGACCCAGCTATACCACTGCTAGGTATATGCCCAAACTTTGCTTAAGTACACAAAAGGGATACTTGCTCAACCATGTTTATAGCAGCTTTATTTGTAATAGCCAGAATCTAGAAACAACCCAGATGTCCATCAACGGAGGAACGGGTACAGAAATTGTGGTATTTTTACACAATGGAATACTATTCAGCAATCAAAAAAGAGGAAATCATGAAATTTTCAGGCAAATGGTGGGATTTAGAAAAGATCATTCTGAGTGAAATATCCCAGAAGGAGAAAGACAAAAACGGTATATACTCACTTATATAGACCTATAAGATATGACAAACATAATGAAATCTATACACCTAAAAATGATAATCAAGAGAGCGGTCATAGGGTAAGATGATCAATCCTTGTTTAGAAAGACAGATGGGATGTGCATTGAACGTATGACAGGCGTCTACTGAGCACATCTGAAAGACTCTAACTAGCAATGTTTTCAAAGCAGATACAAAGACTCATGACCAAACCTTCGGCAGAGTACAGGGAATCATTTGAAAGAAGGGGAGTTAGTATGATGGGGAAAGGATAGGAGCTCCACAAGGACCAAACATATCTGGGCACAGGGTCTTTTCAGAGACTGACATTCAACCAAGGTCCATGTATGGATATAACCTAGAACCTCTGCTCAGATGTAGCCTGTGGTAGCTCAGTAACCAATTGGTTTCACATAGTGAGAGGAACAAGAACTATTGCTAACAGCAACTCAATGACTGGCTCTTTGACCTCCCCACCCCCCAAGGGAGGAGCAGTCCTCTTAGGCCACAGAGGAGGGCTTCGCAGCCAGTCCTGAAGATGCCTGATAAAACAGGATCGGATGAATGGGGAGGAGGTCCCCCCTATCAGTGGACTTGGCAAGGGGCATGGTGGAGATGAGGGAGGAAGGGTGGGAGTGGGAGGGAATGAGGGAGCGGGACACGGCTGGGATACACAGTTAATAAAATGTAACTGATAAGAAAAAAAATAAAATTAAATAAAAAAATCAGACATAAGGTGGATGGCCAATTAAAGATTGTAAAAATGGGGTGCTTGGTGTGGAGAGAACCTGCTGCTTTTACAGAGGACCCGGGTACAGTTTTCACCTCTCCCATGGCATCTCAAAACCATCTGTAACTCTAGGTCCAGGGGTTCCAAAAACTGCTGAGGTCCTCAGGCAGCAGGCATGCATGCAATACAAATATATAGACACAGCAAAAACAAACAAAACAAAACACACAAAAAGTGTAACACACATAACAAAATAACCTAAAAAATTTAAATTGAGATTTTCTAAAATAGAATGGTGAAGCGTCATTAGGAAAGGTTAAACTACAAGATTAATATGCTGAGTTCTATGTACCAGTAGAGTTTAAATACATTTTACTGAGTGATTCCCACTGCATTACCATGCTCTTTATATAATAGATCCATTTGATTACCCAATGTCAATTTCAGCAGAAGTCAGAAATAAAACAGAATAGGCAAGAAGAGGAGGAGAAAAAGGAGAAGCAAACTTTCAGGAGTTTTAGGAAATATCCTAAGAGGAAAACTATTCTTGTTGCCCATGCAGAACATAGTCCCCTGTGCTCAAAAGCTTTTCAGTTTTGTTCCTCTCAAGCTTTTCAGTTTTGTTCCTCTCAAGCTCTTGGATCCTGGCTCTTTAGGCAACAGCAGGAGAAACGGCCATGTATCTACTGTGTATAAAATATCAAGCTTTCCAGCGCCTCCTTAAGGATGTCCTCTCAGAGGAAGTGTTTTACTGTGTAGTGCACCATGAGCCAAGAGCATTTGCGTGAAATTCCTGAAACTGAATCAGGCAATGTTCTCTACTAGATATTGATACATCAAGGAGATTTCCCTCCAAACACACTGGAATTACTTTTAATTACTCAAAATACAGAGTGACTTACATCATAAATAGTTTTGTTTCAGTTAAGAATATAACAAAAGTAAAAGGATTTTAATGAAGATATGAAATTAAAAACATCAATTTTTATAATAAGTACACATATTAAATCACTAAAACATTCTACATATAAGGATAATTCATGTAGTTCTTCATTGTGAGTTGCTTAATTAAAACAAAATGTAAATATGAAACGACGATGTTTCCAAAGAAAAAATTAACTAATTTTCAGAGTTCCAGGAAATATCCTAAGAAGAAAAATATTCTTGTTGTCCGTGCAGAGCACAGTAGCCTGTGCTGAGGGGCTGTCAGAGCTCAGTGTCTCCTCTGCACATGCTGAAAACTTCCCACAGCCCAGTAGACCAGTGCTCTTCCTCCCACAGACTGCCTGGGTCTCTACCACCTTCTGATTCTGCCCTTGGGTGCAGAGCACTTACCCAGATGGAGACAGCAGGAGAGGACTGTGCGCCTGAGGAGATCCTGCACAACTTAGGCTGAGGGAGAATTTAATGCATCTCTACAGCCTGCAATTTTACTGCTTGTAGAAGGGGACAGGTTCCTGCTGGGGAGCATGGAAATGTGGCATCCCAGGGGAGGATCTTCCCTGCCTGTTGATCTCACTCACTCTGTCCTGGATAACAGCCATCTGGGGAGGGCTGAGCACACACTTTGAGTCCCCCTGCCAGACCTGAGAAAGGGATCAGAAAGTTTATGACAACCCTAACTTGTTGCTGTTATTTTAATTGTACGGTCTAATAATGTTTATTATTAGCCCTATAATTATCACAGCAGTAAACCTAACCTGCTATCACAATCAATAAAAGACACAGACACCTGATGGATTTTATAACAGTCCTATTTCACCCAGGACAGGATATTAACCCTCTAAACTACCTTTACCTCCCAGCCCCATACCAGGCTACCTCCCATCTGTAATCCATAAAGAATTGCTCATTCATCATGAGGCAGCTTCCTCCATCCATGTCCGCCATATGCTTCTTTCCACACTCATCCAGGGTGGCTATCTGCTCCCTTACTTCTCTTATTCTTCCTCTCTCTCCTCTCCTTTCCATGGTCTTCCTGTTCTCACAACCCTCAAACCTTAGCCATGTACCCTACCCATGTGTGTCGGCTTTTTATTGTTTAAACAAGAATAATTCCTTAGGCAAGTTTTACACAAGGACTGTTGTAGATGAGCATGTGCTCTCATCTGTGCAGTAACCAGATCTTGGGAGTCAACAAATAGCATCAGAGTACACAGCACCAGACCAACCCCCAACACCAATTTTTCTCACGTTGCTCCTTAGACTTAATTCAAACCGATTTTATTCACTGTGATGCTTCTATTCTGGGTTGAGGACTCCTGATCCTCCCATGACTTCCCATGGCTCTGAGTGTGGTTTCCCTACACTCTGAAATGCAACCCTTTTCCTGAGACACCCCTCTCCCATGGAGCATGTCATTTCCATTTAGTGTTGATTCTGTGTTTCCTGGTTTCCAAAATCTGAATTCAAGATGTGAGTAAATTTTACAAGTGAATAAAAAAGAAATGAAATGAAAAACAGAGAAGTAGAGGCAAAGCTCAGAGCTGAAGTGGTCACAGGCAGGTGGAACATAGCTGAGGCTGAGGCCATGTCTGACTGGACCTCAGTCTCTGAGGAATGGAGACCTCATTTTCATTGAAGACATCAGGAAGAGGCTGTGCTTTTCCTGAATGGAACTCTATGCTCTGTGTCTCAGTCTCCCCAGCAGGCATGGTGCACACACCTGCACCCAGGACTGAGGAGAGGAGGAAGGAGCATACTTAGTTCAAGAGCAGCCTGGGCAACTCTCAGAGCCCTTGTCAAGAAGGGCAGTCATTTTATGAAGACTCTCATATAGCCAGATTAAAAAAAAATTACCAATGCACCCACAACAACTCCCCACTTTCTCTGTCAGGTTCAGTGTATCTGGTTTTATGTTGAGGTCTTGATCCACTTGGATATGAATTTTATGTAGGCTGATTGAATGGGTTTATTTGCCAGTAAGACCAGCACAATTGGTTGAAGAAACCTTTTTCCTCATTGTACATCTTCGGCTTCTTTGTAAAAAATCAGGTGTCCATAGGTGTGTAGAATTACATCTGGGTCTTTGATTTAATTCCTTTGATCAACCGATCTTTATTTTTTTTAATGTCAATACTATGTGGTTTTTATTACTATAGCTCTGTAGTAGAGCTTGAAATCAGGAAATCAGGAAATCAGGAAATCAGGGATGGTGATGATGCCAGAAGTTTGTTTTTGTTTTTGTTTTTGTTTTGTACAGGATTGTTTTAGGTATCCTTGCTTTTTTTTGTTTTTCAATTTTAAGTTGAGTTATTTTTCTTTCCAGGTTTGTAAAGTATTGTGTTGGAATTTTGGTGGAGAATTGCTTTGAATCTGTAGATTGCCTTTGGTAAGATGGCCAGTTTTACTATGTTGATTCTATTGACCAATTAACATGGAAGATCTTTCCATCTTCTGATATCTTTCATTTTCTTCAAAGACTTTAAGTTATTGTCGTTCACCTCTTCCCTTGCTTAGTTAGAGTTACCCCAAGATATTGCATATTATTTGTGGCTATTGTGGAGGATGATGTTTCCCTGATTTCTTTCTCAGCTCACTTGTCATTTGTATAAAGAAGGGCTACTGATTTTTTTTTCTTGAGTTAATTTTTATCCAGCCACTTTACTGAAGGTATTTATCAGTTCCCCTGTAGAATTTTTGGGGTAGCTTTTGTATAGTATCATATCATCTGCAAATAATGATATTTTGACTTCTTCCTTTCCTATTTGTATCCCCTTAATCTCTTTTAGTTGTCTTATTGCTCTAGCTAGAACTTCAAGTACTGTATTGAATGGATATGAAGAAAATGGATAGCCTTGTATTGTTCCAGATTTTCGTGGAACTGCTGTGAGTTATTATTTAATTTGATGTTGGCTATCAGCTTGCTATATATTGCCATATTTATGTTGAAGTATGTAACTGTATTCCTGATATCATCAAGATTTTTATCATGAGGGGGTGTTGAATTTCCTCAAGGGCTTTTACAGCATCCAAAAAATGATAATATGTTTTTCTTCTTTTAGTCCGTTCATGTGTTGGGTTACATTGACTGATATTTGTATTTTAAACCATTTATGCATCCCTGGGATGATCCCCGGGATGATGGTCATGGTAGATGACCTTCTTCATGTGTTATTGGATTTGGTTTGCAAATATTTTATTGAGTATTTTTGAATCAATGATCATAAGGGAAATTGGTCTGTAATTTTCTTTTTCTGTTGTTGAGTTGGCCTGGTTTGGATGTCAGGGTGGTTATAGCCTCACAAAATAAATCTGACAATGTTCCTCCCATTTCTATTTTGTGGAATAATTTGAGGAGTATTGCTCTTAGCCCTTCTTTGAAAATCCAGAAAATTCTGTGCTAAAACCATAGGACCCTGGGCTTTTCTTTTTCCTTTGGTTGGGAGACATATAATGACATCTTCTATTTCCCTAGAAGCTAGAAATCTATTTAAGTTGTTTATCTGATTCATCTTTAGTAAGTGGTATCTATCAAGATGTCTGTCCATTTCTTTTAGATTTTCCATATTTGTAGAGTAGAGGTTTTTGAAGTATGACCTAATGATTCTTTGGATTTCCTTGGTATCTGTTGTTATGTCATCGTTTTTTATTTTTTCTTTTGTTAATTTGGATAGTTTGTCTCTGCCTTTTAGTTAGTTTGGACAAAGGATTGTCTATCTTTTTTATATTCTCTAATAACAAATTTTTTGTTTCACTGATTTTTTTTGTATTGGTCTTTTTGTTTCTATTTTATTGATTACAGTCCTGAGTTGGATTATTTCCTTACCTCTACTCCTCTTGGATGAATTTGCTTCCTTTTTGTTCTAGAGCTTTCAGGGGTGCTACTAAGTTGCTAGTATGAATTCTGAACCTTCCTCTGACTACCATTTTTGTTGTGTTTCATAAGTTCAGTTATTCTGTGCATTCATTTTTCTTGAATTTTAGGAAGTCTTTAACCTCTTTATTTCTGCCTTGATCCAGTGGTCACTTAGAGGATAGTTATTCATTTTCCATGATTTTGTGGGCTTTTTGTTATTTCTTTTGTTGTTGAAATATAGCTTTAATCTGTGAGAGTATGATAGGCTACAGGAGGTTATTTCAATTTTCTTGTACGTGTTGAGACTTTCTTTGTGACTGAGTATGTAGCCAATTTTGGAGAAAGATCTGTGAGATCCTGAGAAGAGGGTATATTCTTTTCTGTTTGGGTGAAATATTCTCTAGACTTCTGTTTGGTCCACTCGACTCACAATGGCTGTTATCTCCATTATTTCTCTGCTTAGTTTTTGTCTGGATGACCTGTCTATTGATGAGAGTAGTGTATTGAAGTCCCCCACATTTAATGTATGAGGTTCAATGTGTGGTTAAAACTTTAGTAATGTTCCTTTTACAAATGGGGGTGCCCTTGAATTAGGACATTGATGTTCAGAATTAACATTTTTGGGGGGTGGATTTTCCTTTTGATGAGTATGAAGAGTCCTTTCCCATCTCTTTTGATTAATTTTGGTTAGAAGTCTTTTTGTTTTTAAGATTTTAGAATGGCAACCTCAGCTTGCTTCTTGGGTCCATTTGCTTGGAAAAAAATTTTCCTACTCTTTAACATTTCATGGTTTGTCTATGTTCAACTGACACAGAAAACAACCAAGATATGGGAAAACCAGGCTGAATCCAGGAAGCAGTTCATTGTATGGGAACAGTAGGCCAAGGGGACATCAGTCCAAAAGCTGAATCTCAAATTAACTTAAACAAGGTTTTCATGCCCCCTGTGTTGCCATGTCCCCTTGCATAGTAATCTAGATGATATATGTTTGATTGGCTTATTAAACCTCCTTATTACAGTCTGCTAAACTGCCTCATGAGTATAAATGTTTCCTCAAACAACAGACTTTATCCCAATCTATTTATAGCAGAGATGAAAGGAGGAGGAATTTGGTTTTAGAAGAAATGTAGTGTAGAGTGTTGAACCTCAAGAGAGCTGGCCAGTGGTGCGGGTCTTTCCTGTTTTCCAGGGCACCATACCTCGGTGCCCAGTGCTGGAATTAACTGCCTTGCACCATAAGACTGAACGAGGTCCTATGCCCTGCAGAGGCTGTGTTTGCGTCAAAAGTTCTGATAACTCTGAGAATTCTAAATCTGGCTGTTGTTAGCATTGCTGTATACGTCACATGTGCTTCTTGCACAGAATTCTGTTCTGGAAGTTCTGTGTATAATTCCTGTCTTTCTGGAGTGTGTAACATTTATGGCAAGAAATACTTCCTTATTTAATTTTCAAAATAGATATAACACAAGAAATTGAGTTATTGAAATGTATTAGATGTGGTTACATCCTACAAAACAGTGTGAGCTGTCCACAGCCATGATGCATGAGAACCACCTCATAGGACTCCCTTAAAGAGTCGTTGAGAAATTAGATAAAATAAAATGAAACAAAAATGCCCTGGTCATATCATAAAAGGGATGTGGTTTAATTTTCTGCTACATTTTTGTGACCACACAGATTAAAGTAAATAATTTTAACAGAAAAAAAACATATTTTCATATATGCCAAAGCACATGAACACTGATTGACAGTTCTGATTCCAGTGTATTGGGTCTTCTTATAAAGAAATGTGCCCATAAATGATCAATGAATATTCAAACATTTATGCCCTTCCACACATAGACCTGAAAAAGTTAACAACATGTTTTTCAGTGCTCATAAACACAAAAGGGCTGACTGTGGCATAGAGGTGGACCAGAAAGAGTTGGATATAGTAAGATGTTGGATCATTCAGGAACATAGTTCTTGAGCAGGAAATAAAGCCATCCAAAATAGACATCAACACGAAGAAGCTCATGAGCACAAGGAAGGTCCTGTTAGCTCTTTTCTCTGGGGATGCTTTTGGAGAAAGGCTGGTGCTGTGAAGATGCAGGGCCTGCTTCCTGTGCCTGCACAAGAGAGCCACCATGTACCAAGTCGAGATGACCATGAGACTAATAAGAAAGGCTTCCCTGATGGCCAGCAGTGTAGAAAATGTGCTTTTCATGAGGTAACTCATGGGTAGGAGAGAACAGGACCTAGTAACATACATGAAGTTATTCAAAGTCAAATTGGGATTGGCAATAATTGATAGTAAGATGTGACTGCTAATGAGCATATAGAGGACACTCAGAAAAAGAAGGGCACATGAGATGTAATGGCAAGATTTGTGCTTGAACTTGGCTAAACAGGAGCTTCTAGGACTGAGGATGATGGCCTGAAGGACACTCAGCAGGCTGGTGGTACAAAGTGAGAGGCCCCTCCAAATTCTGTACAGGTAGACAATGAGTTTACATATGGTGTCATCCCATCCCCTCAAAGAAATAAATATGTCCATGGCTACGAATGCTATGAACATTAGCATCAGTAGGTGGATTATGGCCATCAGACCAATGAGCACGTCAGTGGGTCTGGGCCTGTGCCCACGAATGAACTTGAGGATGTAGAAGAGAAGAAGGAAGCTGTTGGCTGAGATCCCAATGCCAATTTCAGAGAAGAAGGTGTTCCTTATGTCAGAAGAGTGTGAAGTCATCTTATGTGGAAACAAACAGTGGCTGAAGAGAAAAGTAAAACAATGACTCACCATGAGGAAGACCTCACATACCACTCCAGACCAGTCTTCTGGCCTCAGGAAAACATGCATATGCTCATGCACATTTATTCTGCTGACGACCTCCGTTCTAGCTCCTACCCCACAGACCATCCTGCTGCTCTCACTTGTCCTAAGCTGAGCCATGCCTGGACCCTGTGTTCTATGGTGGCTGCACCAGTGTGTGAGCTCCCTCAACATTAAAAACAGCAGCAATTATGTGCTTTCATGTTTTGCAGGTTTGGGTTTTACTGGAGCAGGAGCAGCATCTTACTTGGTTCTCACCAACAACATCTTGATAGCCAGGTAATTTATAGAAAGAGTTTTGCTATGTTGGGTGGAGTCTGAATGAGGAGGATTGTGTAAAAGAAAAAAAAAAGCAGACCTTCCCAATTAAAGTGATCACATGGATTGGGTATGCTCTTATTCTATTCAGGGCTATCTTTACTCTATTGAAAATCCTAATTTCTTAGAAAATTTCTATAGAAAATGTTGGAGGTTATAATCTATGATCCAGATGTTTCTGATTCTATTCATGATCTGCTTTTTCCTCCAAGTGTGTCCTTCAATACTCTGAGGCAGGGTTCCAGTCACCTCCTCTTGAACAGGTGGACATCAGTGTACTTTTGTCAGAGAGACACTGGGTGAGCAAGAACATGATGTTTACACACCAAACATGGGAGAGTTCTACCACATGATGGTCTGTGTGTATGTGTTGGCGGTTGGTTTTCTCATACAGTGCCTTATGTTTGTGCTCTGGGAGAGTTCAGGCAGCTCATAATGAATGCTCAGCACTGTCTCTTCCTGAAACAGAGAGGATAAAAGACAAATAAATCAGAAAACAGTAGCATGTTGGCACAGAGTCCTTTTAGAAAACTCTGGTGGACTATTCAGTCTTTTATTGCTGCTCTATACCTGCATCTTGCATGGTTGTGATCTCAGTCCAGAGCTGCTCCAAGAGAAGGGCAGAGTGGGCAAATGTCAGCAGGAGCATAAGCCTTGTCTTTCTCCTTCAGCGTGTGAAGTCAAGGAGTAAATAGAACTACAGTTATAACAGACTTGGAGCTGTCCCATATTACAGAATTAATTAAAGAAAAATGGTCCAACTCAGCCTTGAAAGGCAGACTCCGTAGGAGTCAACATTCCCTCTCTCCATAATGGAGCTGCGATACATACCAGATAACTGGTATGCTGGCTCCAGGTTTATATTAATAAATGTGGTGTACATGCTGTTGAATTATTGTAGTTTCTTTGATTTCGACACAGACTAAATAAACAAATAATGACCAAAACCAAATTGGGTTGGGAAGCCTTTATTTCATCTTACAGCTGATAATCCATTGTGCAGGGAAGCTGGGGAGGGACTTGAGGCAGGAACTTGGGCAAGAAGTGAGGCACCTGTCACAGAAGGACGCTGCTTACTAGCTTGGGTTTCTTGGTCTGTGTTCTTAAGTATCCAGAACCCTGAGCCCAGAGTCCACAGGCACAGTTATGTGGGCCCTCTCACATTGATCATCAATCAAGAAAATGCATCACACACTTGCCAATAGGCCAACCTAGTGGGGTCATTTTCTCAACTGAGGTTCCCTTCCCAAATGAGTCTAGCTTGTGTTGATTTAACAAACAAAAGACAAAAACAGCTGCCACAGTTGAACCCCTGTCTACTTGACACTAAACACATCTCTGTTACACTACAACTTTGTCTCTCAATTTTGTTGTTCCCAAGATATTAAACTAATGTCAACTTTGCAATATAAAAGTACAATGTTGTTTTTTATTTTTAAACTTCAATCTCTTAAGTCACTTTCAACATTCAAAGACTCTACAAAATACAAGTCTCTAAAAACCTGTAGTTTCTCTAACATTTTCAAAGTCTCTCTTAAAAACCCAAGATCTCTCTAGAACTCCAAACTCTCTGTAAGTCTCCAAAATCCCTTTAAGAGTTCAAAGTCAAGAGACTTTGTGGGCTCCTGTACAATAAAAATAAATAAGTATTTTCTTATTTAAAAGGGAAGAACCAGAGCACAGTCACAATCAAGTTCAACAAAGTCCAACAGCATAACTCTCAGTGCCCGGCTTCTGGGACTCACCAATGATCTTCTTGTCTTCTCCACAGTGCTGGCAAAGTCTTCCACACAGCTTCTCTCCTAGGTTCAAACTGGCTCACCCCACAGCAGCTGCTGCTGGCATGTGATACTGACATCTCCAAATGGCTTGGCTCTGCACAGCAAAGGGGCCGAGGCTTCATCAGTGTCCTCTTGGCTGTCTTCAGGGACTCTAACACAGTTGTATGGAGCCATACAACAGCTTCACTCCATGATCCCTCATGTTTCAGAACAAGTACCACCTGAGAAACTCTTTGTTTATTTGTTTGTTTGTTTGACTCAATGTTTGTCTGGGTATTCTTGGCTGTCCTGAACTCTCTCCATAGACCAGGTTGGCGTTCAACACCCCAGAGACTTGAGCTTCCAAGTTTGGCTACCAGCATGAGATGCAGCCTCAACAGTAGTTAGACCACAGTGTCTGTGTGCTGAAGCTGAGAAAATACTTCTGAGGATTTTAATTGTTCCAGCAAGTCAAACGTTTCATTTTAGTGGTTTTTTTTAATTAAATATTTATATTTTTATATTACTTACAGTTCTTTTAGTTTGTATCCCAGCTGTAGCCCCCTCCCTCATTTCCTCCCAATCCCACTCTCCCTCACTCACCTCCTCCCTGCCCCTCTCTAAGTCCATTGACAGGGGAAGTCTTCCCTCCTTTCCATCTGACCCTAGCTTATCAGATTTCTTTAGGATTGGCTGAAAAGTCCTTTTCTGTGGCTTAGCAATGCTGCTCCTCCCTCAGGGGAAGAGGGAAGGTCAAAGAGCCAGCCCCATTGAAGTCATGCCAGAGACAGTCCCTGTTCCCCCCCCTTACTAGGGTATTCACTTGGATAATGAGCTGCCATGGGCTACATCCAAGCAGGGGTTCTAGGTTATATCCATGCATTGTCTTTGGTTGGAGAAACAGTCTCAGAATAGACCTCTGTGCCCAGGACAGGAGCCTACCACAGAGTGTCTCTGAAAGACTCTGCCTAGCAGTGTATCAAAGCAGATGCTGTGACTCATAACCAAACCTTGGGCAGAGTGCAGGGAATCATATGAAAGAAGGGGGAGGTAGTATGATCTGGAGAGGACAGGAGCTCCACAAGAACCAAACATTTTAGTGGTTCTTAACTCAAAATATGAGTGACCCTCATAGAATCTTTAAGGGACTCTCAAACCTCCCTATGGAACTGCATAAGACAAGCCTCCATCATCTGCTCTGCTCTCAGCATTACATTCTAATATCACACCAAATAATCCACTGGAGTGTCAGCACTCTATGTATTTTACAGCCCAAAGTTTCAAAACCTTTCCACAGTTCTCCAAAACCCCAAGGTCAGGTCTGTCATAGTCATACCTCACAGCCTAGTACACTTTCTGTCTTCTCACGGTTTCTGTTGCTATGGGGAGATAAGGGATTATATCACCACACAGCCTGTAGTTCTCCAGCCAGGGAAGCTAGGAGAGAACTCAAGACAGGAACCTGGAGGCAGGAACTGATGGAGAGGCCATGGAGTAGTGTTGCTCACCAGCTTGCTCCTTAGAGCTTGCTCAACCTACTTTTTTTGTAGCACCTGGGCCCACCAGGCAGGGATGGCACTGTTCACAGTGAGCATGGCCCATCCATGTGAAATCAACATCAATCAAGAATTGTACCAGGTGCTTGCCCACAGGCTGGTCTGGTGGGGCTATCTCCTCAACTGTGGTTCCCTCTTCTGAAATAATTCTAGCTTGTTTCACGCTGCCATAAAACTTTCCAGCACAGACACCATGCATGCAGGAGATGTAATTTGGTAAACAAATTCCTGTGACATAGGAAAAACTCATCACTGACAGTCAAGTGTGTAGGGTGAGATTGTTTTACACTTATTTAAACCATGTGACATTGTCACCACAACTGGCAAATCCTACTGGCCTGTGACAACCATGTGACAGTGTCCTGGAAGATACTAAGGACAGGCAAATGGGATAACATTTCACAAGTACAGGGTACCATGTCAGGAGTTAGACCCAAAGCAGATAGTTGGTGAAACAGTGAATAAAGCAGATTTTCCAAAATAAATGTTCTGTAGCATCATTAGAAAACGTTAATCATTTATAGATTATGGACCATGCACTTCAGGTAGCAGAAGAGTTTTGATTATTTAATCAAAGTGGTGCTTAATTATTCTTTATAAAGCTTATGGGTTTGTTTTCCAAATCCCAGTCACAAGAAGCAGAACACAGTAGGTTGGGGGCAGCTCTGTTTTCCAATGATCAGGTAAAATGACAGTTGTCTCTACTTTGAGTAACTCAGACTTTGGAGTTGTGCTGTGATAGCCCAGGAAAACAATGGAGAGACTGATGGGGCTCCATTGTTTCCAAGCTTTATTTACAGCCTTTTAAAATTACAAACTACAGTTACAAATGTCATAGGAAGCACACACTCTGAATGTCATTATATGGTCTCTGCACTGAGTGACAGGTGCATGTTCTATACTTATTTCATGGAAGAAAAACACACCTGTAGATTTTAACTAATAGTTTGCATTGCATGTGTATCAGCACTGGCTAACTAAGAAGTAAAAGAGTTCTAAAATGCTTTTTCTTATGTCGTTTCTGAT
This sequence comes from Psammomys obesus, assembly GCF_907164565.1. Lineage (NCBI taxonomy): Eukaryota > Metazoa > Chordata > Mammalia > Rodentia > Muridae > Psammomys > Psammomys obesus. The sequence goes on along the minus strand of NW_026588852.1, from coordinate 7,032 downwards.
TGCACTTTACGCAATGTAACAAAATAGGCTGCTTCCTAGAGGCATGAAACTCTATACATGGCACCAGGAAAACTCACTGATCTGTGAAATAGGTACCATTAGAAGAGGCTATATAGGAGAATAGGAAGGGACGGCATTTGGGCAGATTAGGTAAATAAAACATGCACAGAGCAAGAAATGACAAAGGGGAACATGAGAGCTCCTCAGATAGAGTCTGTTGTGAAAGCTACAGCTGCTTGGGAGTGGGGGGAGGAAATGAACTCCCTTTACTGCATGAATTCAAGCGACGACTTTAGCCTGTGTCAGGCCACAGTTACCCAAATCATGGACAACCCAAAATCCATAGCATCAGCACATAGAGGGGGTTGGTGGAGACATTGTCCCTGCTCAATGAAAATGGCTGAAAGTTACTTAGTCAGGATGTCTACCTTTGGCACAATCCTAACTTTAAAACTGGGAAGACAGTAGGGAGAAATGGCTGGAACTCCAGGCAAGGCAAAACCATCACTGAGCATAAGCCAGCGTTGTTTCCAGAGATGCCAGGAATAAATGAACTGTGGTAACATTATAGGCAAATCATGAAGAGCCTTTTGGTTAAGGAATCACAACTGTTTCTGAAAGCCTGGGTAAGAATTGTGTTTTTGAACTTTGAAGCCTTTCTACAGCATCTCTGAGCTCAGAGTGTCAGTGAGGATGGCTTACAGGGTTTCCAAATCAGCCTCCAGAAAGAGCAAGAGTGGATGTCCCTGAGGGGCAGCATGGCACAGACCCAGCCACAAACACTGGACCCCGCACAGTGCTGCAGCACAACCTGGTCAGCCAGCATCCAGGGGAGCCTCAGGAGAGGCTTGGCTTTGCTGCTAAGAGCTGTGACCTCCCTCCCAGTGTGCTTATTGCCTCAGTAACAGGAGAGGGGGGTCAGTTCCTGTCCATCATTCCACATAGGTTCATGAAAAGATGAGCTTTGGGATAAGTTTGGAAATGAAATAGACAGCAGGACAGGGTGAGGGGGTTCAGTTCTCCACAGTTTCCTCAAAGAAAATAAGATTCAGGTTTTTCTATCATAAAAAATTGCACAGAGTACATGGGGAGAACATAGAGAAAAGACAAAACATGCAACCAGCTCTTCCCAGGATTCCTGATCTCAGTGAATCAGGGAAGGGAATCTTCCACTGTCACTGTGCATTAATAATTAGTGTCCTGGCAACGTCATCATCATGGCCATTTAGTGACAGTTCCTACCAGGCCGGCAGAGGCTAAGGGCCGACACCACTAATTTGTGATCTCTGAAACTGAACTGAGAAGAATAGAGGCCATGAGCAAACACCAGAAGGCACATTGCAGTCCTGTGGGGCCTCCCTCTGTGGAATGAGAGTTTGAATCTACAGCCTCTATTACTTACACAGACTTTGGAAGTTTTTATACTTCACAGCACAGAAGATGTTACATCAAAATAGTTCTGTGCACACCAAAGTTACAGATGCACAAGTGAGGAACGTGAGTTCTTCAGATCTTTCACTTCCCTGATAATTTGTCTTAGGAATAGGTAAATCAGTAAAAGAAATGTAACTTAACAGCTTATCCAGGTATACAGTGGGAGTTATTTAGTTCACAGGAAAGAACATGAATTGTAAAATAATTTGAAATTCTATAAATTAAGGAAATGAGTATGTTAAGAAGAAAACGTTTTTGTTGCCCATGCAGAACACAGTCCCTTGTACTGATGGTCTATCAGAGCTCAGAGTCTCCTCTGTAGCTGCTGAAAACCCCTCTTTAGCCTCCTCCTCCGAACACCTGCCTGGGTTCCTACCACCTTCTGAATTTGCTCTTGGATGCAGAGCACTTACCCAGATGGACGTGGCAGGGGAGGACTGTGCTCCTGAGGAGATCCTGCACAGCTTAGGTGAAGGGAGAATTTAAGGCCTCTCTGTGACATGTTATTTCTGTGTCTGTAGAAGGTGACACGTTCCTGCTGGGGTCATGGAGACCTGGCATCCCAGTGGAGCATCTTCTCTGCCTGTTGATCTTACTCCCTGTGTCCTGATAACAGCCATCTAGAGATGGCTGAGAACAAACTTTATCTGAGCTCCCTTGCCACACCTACAGGAGTGATCAGAAAGTTTTCACCAAATAGACAATAGTATCTTTTCTCACTTTATATCTTAGGCTTAATTTTGAGCAATTTCTCCACTGTACTGCCTCTCTTCTGAGATGCAGAACTGTTGGTCTGCCAATGATTTACATGCCCACTTGAGGGTCCTCCTTCTACAGTGTGTGACAGACAGCCTCTCCCCAGGTCAGTCTTCCCAGGGAGCACCTGCTTTATTGATGTATTTTCCAGTCTATCCAAACTCCTAGTTGCAGGATTTTAGCTGTGAGTGAAATCTGAAGCTGAATTGTGAAAGAAATCAGATGGAATGCAGAGAGCTCAAGGCAGAGCTGGAGAGCCAGGGTGGCCACAGTCAGATGGGACCCAGCTGAGGCCAAGGACAAGCTGAGCTCTAAAGTCTGAATAAAGGATGACTCCAGAGGTGGAGCCAGGAGGATTCAAGGCTAGCCTGGCTACTATGACGTTCTCATTTACAAAAGGAAACAAGTATAATGTTTTCAGGTGGGTGATTTACATTAAGAACATTAGAATCAGGAATGAAGCCTTTAAAAATATAAACCTCCTGTCATGTCAACAATTAAATACATCCCATAGATGGAAACAAGATTCTAGACAGAATTGGAAATTCAGAGATATTGAATGTTCTTTTATTTTTAGTCAGGGTCTCCCCATGTAGCCCTGGCTGGCCTGGACCTCTCTATATACACCAGGCTTGCCTTGAACTCACAGAGCTCTGCTGACTTCTGCCCCTGCCCGCAATCTAAGTGCTGGCACTAAAGGCATGTGCCCACACATTTGGACCTGTTCATGTGTTCACATGTTTGTTTTAACAGTTTATTAATTTCTCCCCATTTTCTTCATCTTTAATATCTGTAAATATTCCCTCCCTTTAAGTCATTCACAACATTCAATTTTGCTAGCATGTAGCCTGTCGTCAGCATTTCTGACCAACCCAGCATGTATAAAGGACATGTCAAAATTTTCTCCAGCTGTCCTGCCTACATTACCTAGTCCTTAAGTCATTTCTTTAAATGATCCTAAAGGCTAACTTATGAGATCTGTACATGGACAGTGACATCACTGCTCACGGGTACGAGTGTGCTTTGATTTGTAACATCTCCCCCAATTGCTCTTTTGACTTGCTGGGTGACAAATGAAACTGTCATTAGTCTAGAAAAGCCACCTGAGTTAGAGGATTGCATTTGATTTCCCTTTATAAGTAATCAGGATATTGCAAGCTCACACTTTTCATGGCATTAGTTGAGGTCAAAGATGTGTTATGTTCCATGTCTTATTCTGCATTTAAACTTAGGAGGTTTTCTCTATCTCTGTCTCTGTGTCTCTGTCTGTTTCTCTGTTTGCTATCAGTCTGCTCTCTGTCTGTCTCTCTCTGGTGTGTGTGTGTGTGTGTGTGTGTGTGTGTGTGTGTGTGTTCATGATATCCAAAATAAAGAGGCCAGCACCCAATTGTAAAGTTACTTTAAGAAATGACAACCCAGGCCAAGTACACACACGTGGCCTCCCAGCGCTGTCACAGGTTACCCTTCTATAGAAAAAAGTGTGAAGGAAAAATTGGAAAGATGGCGTACAAGGTAGAAAGATGAAAGAGAATGTGAAGTGGAGGGGTTTATACACTGTAGAAAAAGGTGGAAATGGAGACTTAATGGCAGTGAGGAACAGACATCCATGAGGAAGCCAAGGTGAGGTCCTGCTGCAGCTGGGGTCTTTGTCTATGTCTGTAGCCTAAGTTACCAACAAAGGCCAAGTGGATGTCAGGGTTAGGGCTGCCACTGAAGACCATGTGATTGTCTGAAGGATGTGCTGCTGAGGAAGACATAATGATCAGAATGGCCTCCACTGCCACCTGAGTCCATGGGGACATGTGCACCTAAGCTGCTGCCAGGAGCCAAGTCTGGGTCCCTGGTCCTATGGCAGCCCAGTCTGTTCATGCCCCAAGCCCATGTTTCCACCAGAGTTCATGTAGGTGTCCCTGGTCTGGAATTCGACCTGAAGCACTGTTCTGAGCTGGCTCCACCCCTCAATGGCCACCACACTGGGAGAGCTGGGCCTGCCCCTGCTCTGCTGTGGGATGACTTGGGCAAGGAAGAGATGCCCTCCCAACACCTCACAGGTCACCCATCACCAGCTGTAGCAGGTGGGAGACCTGGCCCTAAGGTCATGAGAGCAGGAGAGTTGTCTCTGCCTCTCCCCAGTTGCAGCACTCAGAAGAGTGGGCCCTGCACCTCACCTGGACAGCACAGCACAGCTGGCCCTGGTGGTAAAGGCATGGGTGATTTGGCCTCAAGGGCATGAGAGCAGTAGAGCTGACCTTGCTCCTTGCTGGCTGCAACACTGGGTGAGAAATCCAGAGCTGTGCTGAGCTCACCCTGGGATGTGGGTGGAGGAGAGCTGGTGGCTCACCAACTCACCTACCACCCAGGCAGATCCAGAGCTTTGAGTTGGTCCACCCCAACACCTGCCTATCTGTGACCTGCTGTAGAGGATGAAAGGGCCGGTCTTGTAGTTCCAAAGCTGCGCGATCTCCAAAGACACAAGGCAACAGGAGGGCATTTGAGAGAAGTCCCCAGGTGGATGCAGTCTTGATGGTGTAGCAGAAGCCAGAGGCTTCAATCCAGACCCATGACTCATTGCAGTGGACATAAGCAAGTAAAGAAAAGATGCCACACTACAGCTTCCACAGCAAAACTTTTCATTTCATTTTATTTTATTGCATTTTATTTTATTTGGAGGGAGAGGTTGCAAGGGTGCAGGATAGAAACCAAGGAACAGAGACATGAGTTGGTATTTGGCCCATAATGGAACCATCAGAAAGAATCAATTAAAAGTTTTCTTTTAAGAAAGAAGTGACAACCCTGAAAGCCAAATGACCATATTGACATGAAGAGCATTTCTACGTAATAGGACATAAGTGTTATTAGTTCATAATCTCTTATAGAGTTGCTCTTTTGAAATATTAAGTGACATATAATTTTCAATCACTGATGTAAAAGTACAGGGCTGGATATGTTTTATGTTTGATTGATTTTTCCACATAACGAAAGAAAAAGTCCACAAGTTACATACCAACACTTGTTTTCAAGCTAGGTAATTTTCCACGTTTAATCTACATTCATTTATGGCTCTGACTGACTTTAAAACATCTCATCCAGAAGGTAATAACTGGATGCCAACACAAGGTGGGAAACTCTTCCAGGGTAGAGGAGTACCTTCCTAAGAGCACTGCTTAACTGAAGGACTTCTCTGCTTTCATGGGAAACCTGATGCCTAGAGTCAGAGCATAGGAAATAACAGTTGATCCATTGCTTGAGGCAAATTTACCTTAAGGATTTTAAACTGTTGAGAAATGACAGCTTGATACTTTTAGAATACTTTTATTTTTAATTGCAGAGGCAATGCTTTTGCAGCATGTTTAAACTAACTGTACACATTTTCATAATGAGGAAATGGACTTGAGATAAACAGTTCCCTTCTGAATATTGAGGACATACACTTGGTGAGAACAGTCACATTACTGGCCAGCCAGAGCGCATGCCTCTATAGACTCCACCAGCAAATTTTCTACATGTGTGTGTTCTTGAAAATCTAGAATAACATTCTGATTTTGTTCTTGTCAGTTACTCTGAGTCCTGTCACCTAGAATAACATTCTGATTTTGTTCACGTCGGTTACTCTGAGTCCTGTCATCTATAAATGGATTCATACAATGTCTGCTCCTGTTGACTGAAATTTCACTTTGCTAAGTAGATTTGGGGCTCGTGGGCATTGATTCATGTGCAGGTGTCTCCTCCTTTCTGAATACTAAATAACAGTTCACTCATGCACAGGTTACAATTGTGTTCCTGTGTTCAGACAGTTCTACATCTTAGGTTGTTGGAATGCTGAAAATTTGTCATGAGCATTGTCGTGTACATGACTTTTTTTTCTTTAATGTCACTTTTTTAAACTTTTATTAGTTATACTTTATTCACTTTGTATCGCCCCATAAACCTCTCCCTCCTCTCCTTCTAATCCAACCTTTCGTCCCCCTTCTTTATGCATACACCTCCCCAAGTCCACTGATAGTTGAGGTCCCCCTCTCCTTCCTTCTGATCTTAGTCTTTCAGATCTCATAAGGAGTGGCTGCATTGTCATCTTCTGTGGCCTGGTAAGGCTCTCCCCCCTCAGGAGAAGATGATAAGAGAGCAGGCCAATCAGTGTATGTCAGAGGCAGTCCCTCTTCCAATTACTATGGAACCCACTTGGACACTGAACTGCCATGGGCTACATCTGTGCAGGGGTTCTAGGTTATCTCCATGCATGGTACTTGGTTGGAGTATGAGTATCTAGAAAGTCCCCCTGTTCAAATTTTCTGGTTCTGTTGCTCTCCTTGTGGAGTTCCTGTCCTCTCCTGATCTTATATTTCCCACTTCTTGCATAAGATTCCATGCTCTCTGCCCAACAGTTAGCCATAAGTCTTAGCATCTGCTTTGCTAGTCCTCAGGGCAGAGCCTTTCAGAAGCCCTCTGTGATAGGTTCCTAACTTGTTTCCTGTTTTCTTCTCCTTCTGATGTCCATACTCTTTTCCTTTTATGGATGGGGATTGAGCATTTTAGTCAGAGTCCTCCCTCTTGATTAGATTCTTTAGATGTATAGATTTTAGTAGGTTTATCCTATATTATATGTCTATATGAGTGAGTATATACCCTGTGTGTCTTTCTGCTTCTGGGACAGCTCACTCAGGATGATCCTTTCCAGTTCTCACCATTTAACTGCAAATTTCATGATTTCCTTGTTTTTCATTGATGACTAAAATTCCATTGTGTAGATGTATGAACATTTCTGTATCCATTCTTCAGTTGAGGGGCATCTGGGTCTTTTTCTAGCTTCTGGCTATTACAAATAAAGTGCTACAAACATGGTTG
>NW_026588851.1:0-54355 GCF_907164565.1 Psammomys obesus | reverse complement strand
ATCAAAGCAGAAACAAACTGTTTAATAACCAGTTGATTTATGCACACAGTTTGTAATAGTAGTATGAATACATAATTCTTTTTTTAATATTAATTACAGGTTATTTACTTTGTATCCCAGCTGTAGCTTCTTCCCTCATTCCCTCCCAATACCACTCTCCCTCTCTCATCTCCTCCCACGCCCTTCTCCAAGTCCACTGAGAGGGGAGGTCCTCCACCCCTTCCATTTGACCCTAATCATCAGGTCTCATCAGGACTGACTGCATTGTCTTCCTCTGTGGCCTGGCAAGACTGTTCCCCCCTCAAGGGGAAGTGATCAAAGAGCCAGCCACTGAGTTCATGTCAGATGTCTCTGTCAGATGTCCCTGTTCCCCTTACTAGGACACTCACTTGGATATTGAGCTGCCATGTGCTACATCTGAGCAGGTGTTCTAGGTTATATCCATGTATGGTCCTTGGTTGGATAATCAGTCTCAGAAGATCCGTGTGGCCAGATATATTTGGTCCTTGTGGAGCTCCTATCCTCTCCAGGTCTTACTAACTCCCCCTTTTTTCATATGGTTCCCTGCAGTCTGCCCAAGATTTGGTTATGAGTCTCAGCATCTACTTTGATACACTGCTAGGTAGAGTCTTTCAGAGGCCCTCTATGGTAGGCTTCTATCCTGTTTCTTGTTTTCTCCTACTTCTAATGTCCATCCCATTTGTCTTTCTAAATGAGGATTGGTCATCTTACCCTATGTCCGCCTTCTTGTTTAGCTTCTTTAGGTGTACAGATTTTAGTATGTTTATCTTATCTTATAGGTCTATGTAAGTGAGTATATACCATGTGTGTCTTTCTGCTTCTGGGATACCTCTCTCAGGATGATCTTTTCTAGATCCCACCATTTGCCTGTAAATTTCATGATTTCTTTGTTTTTAATTGCTGAGTAATAGTCCATTGAATAAATATACCACAATTTCTCTATCCATTCCTCAGTTGATGGACATCTGGGTTGTTTCCAGGTTCTGGCTATTATGAATAAAGCTGCTATGAACATGGTTGAACAAATGTCCTTGTTGTGTACTTGAGCATGTTTTGTATATATGCCTAGGAGTGGTATAGTTGGATCTTAAGTTAGCACTATTCCTAATTGTCTGAGAAAGTGCCAGATTGATTTCCAAAGTGGTTGTACAAGTTTTCATTCCCACCAGCAGTGGAGGAGGGTTCCCCTTTCTCCACATCCCCTCCAGCATGTGTTTTCACTTGAGTTTTTGATCTTAGCCATTCTAATGCATGTAAGGTGAAATCTCAGGGTCGTTTTAATTTGCATCTTCCTGATGGCTAAGGATATTGAGCATTTCGTTAAGCAAAATCAGAAAACATATTTTAAAAAAGGAGATATCAGCATTGAAACCGTTAATCTTCACAGTCTGAGGTGCTTATACACCAGTGAAAAAAACACCATCAGTAGCAGCCCGAGCAGTATGCCTCTACTAGAGCCTAGCACACATAACATAGCAGGCCCTAACTATTTCAACTCTGCTGAGGGACATGAGAAAACACCTCGAAACAACCTTATGAGTATGGTAGAAGCCTTAAGAGAAGAAATGTGTAATTCTTTAAAGAAATCCAGGAAAATACAAACAGTGGGAGGAAATGAATCAAACTGTTGAAGACATAAAAATGAAAATAAAATCAATAAAAAAAATCAAGTGAAGAGATTTTGGAGATAATTTAGGAATGTTAACAATAAAGACAGAGGCATACTTCTAAAGAGACTATAAGAGATGAAAAAGAGAATCTCAGATGTTTTATAGTCTCTCTCTCTCTCTCTCTCTCTCTCTCTCTCTATATATATATATATATATATATGATAGAAAAAAACAGATGCATTGGTTAAATCAAATCTTAATCTAAAACAAACAAACAAAAATCCTCCTGACACAAAACATTCAGAAAAACTGGAACACTATAAAAAGACCACGCTAAAAATCCAATAATAGAAATAAAGCTGCTGTGAACATGGTTGACAAATGTCTTTTTTGTAGACTTAAGCATAGTTTGGATATATGCCTAGTAGTGCTTTAGCTGGATCTTGAGGAAGTGCTATTCTTAATTGTCTGAGAAAGTACCAGATTGATTTCCAAAGTGGTTGTACAAGTTTACATTCCCACCAGTAATGGAGGAGGGTTTCCCTATCTCCACATCCTCTCCAGCATGTGTTCTTACTTGAGTTTGTGATCTTAGCCATTCTGATGGGTGTAAGATGAAATCTCAGGGTCATTTTGATTTGCTTTTCCCTGATTACTAAGGATGTTGAACATTTTTTTAAATGTTTCTCTGAATTCAATATTCCTCAATTAAGAATTCTCTGTTTAGCAATGTGCCCCTTTTTAAAATAGGATTACTTGATTTGTTGCTGTTTAACTTCTGAGTCGTTATATATCCTGGATATTAGCCCTGTGTCAGTTGCTTTATTTGTAAGAACTAGCATCTGGAAACAGCCCAGATGTTCCTCAACTGAGGAATGCATACAGAAATTGTGAGACGTTTACTCAATAGAATATGTTACTCAGCAATTAAAAAGAAGGAAATCATGAAATTGGCAGAAACTGGTGGGATCTACAAAAGATCTGAGTGAGGTATCCCAGAAGGAGAAACGCTTGGTATATACTTACTTACAAGTGGATATTAGGCATATAATGTAGGATAAACATACTAAAATCTGTACACCTAAAGAAGCTAAGCAAGAAAGAGGACCCTGGGTAAGATGATCAATCCTCACTCTGAAAGGAGATCAGGACAGATGTTGGAATAGGAAAAAAGCAGGGAACAGGACAGAAGGCTACCACAGAAGGCCTTTGAAAGACTCTACCCAGCAAGATGTCAAAGCAGATGCTGAGACTCAAAGCCAAACTTTGGGCAGAGTGCAAGATATCTTATGAAAGAAGGGAGAGATAGAAAGACCTGGAGGGGACAGGAGCTCCACAAGGAGAGCAACAGAACCCAAAAACCTGGGCACAGGGGTCTTTCTGAGACTGATACTCCAACCAAGGACCGTGCATGGAGATAACCTAGAATCTCTGCACAGATGTAGCCCATGGCAACACAACCTCCAAGTGGGTTCCTTACTAATGGGAACAGAGGCTGTCTCTGATATGAACTCACTGGCTGGCTCTTTGATCATCTCCCCCTGTTGGGGGAGCAGTTTTACCAGGCCACAGAGGAGGATAATGCAGATAGTCCTGATGAGACTGATAGGCTAGGGTCAGAGGGAAGGGGAGGAGAATCTTCCCTATCAGTGGACTTGGAGTAGGGCATGGGAGCATTTCGTTAAGCAAAATCAGAAAACATATTTTAAAAAAGGAGATATCAGCATTGAAACCGTTAATCTTCACAGTCTGAGGTGCTTATACACCAGTGAAAAAAACACCATCAGTAGCAGCCCGAGCAGTATGCCTCTACTAGAGCCTAGCACACATAACATAGCAGGCCCTAACTATTTCAACTCTGCTGAGGGACATGAGTAGGGCATGGGAGGAAATGAGGGAGGGAAAGTGGGATAGGGAGGAGATGAGGGAGGAGGCTATAGCTGGGATGCAAAGTGAATAAACTGTAAATAATAATAATAATAATAATAATAATAATAATAACAACAACAACAACAGCAACAATATAAATAGACTAAAAAGAAGAAAACCAGCCAAAAGGCTGAGAAAATATTTTCAACAAAATAGAAAACATTCCTTGAACCTAAAGACAAAGATGCCTATAAAGATTCAAGCAACATACAGAACACCAAATTGACTGGGCCAGTAAAGATAATCTCTTCAGCATATACCAATTAAACTACTAAATATATAGAACAATAAAAAGAATATTAAAACCTTCAAAAAATACCAGATCACATATATATGTAGATGCATAATAACTACACTTGATTTTTCAGTGTAGACTATGAAAGCCAGAAGGGTCTGGACAAGTATCCTGAAGATTCTAAAAGACCACAGATGTAATCCCAGACTACTATAGCAAAAACAAAGAAAGAAAGAAACAAACAAAAATAATAAAAATTAACACCAACCATAAAAAAAAATTTAAGTGATATTTATCTACAAATATGACAATACAGAAGGGTTTAAAAGGAAATTTTCAAAGTAAAAAGGCTAACTACAACCATGAAAACAGAGAAAATAAATAATCTTAAACTGAAACATGAAAAGAAAACATACACCCACCACCAACAACAACAAAAATAACAAGAATAAACAAACAATAGTAACTGCTATCTCTCAATACCACTGGTACCAATTCTCCAATAAAAAACACAGACTAAGAGGATGGATGGGAAAACAGCACCCATTGTTTTGGTGAAAACAAGAAACACACTTTATCATCAAAAATAGACATTATCTCTGGATAAAAATTATTCCAAGCAAATGGACTTAAGAAGCAAGTTGGTACAACCATTTTAATATATAACAAAATGGACTTCAAACAAAAACTATACAGAAGGGAACTATATACACATCAAAGGAAAATCGCACCAAAGTTACATTTCAATTCTTAGCATTTTTGTTTCAAACCAAGGGCACTCAAGTTTGTAAAACAAAACAAAATGAAACAAAAACCACTACTTCATCTTAAATTATGTATTGGCATCCATATTGATAACGGGAGTACCAAACTCTTACCAGTAAGAGAGCTCATCCAGACAAAAACAAAATAAAAATGTTGGAGCTAACTGACGCTATAAACCAAATGGACATACAGATATATATAGAACATTTCTCCCAAACCAAAAGCATATATCGTTTTCCCTGTATACTATGTAACTTTTTACAAAATTAACCCCATACTCAGGCACAGACAAAGTCTCAGCAGGTACTCAAAAGTTAAAATAACTACCTGCATCCAACAGATAACCATGATTAAAACTTGATATCAACAACAGAAAGTTTACAAGCTCAAGAAAATTGAACAACTCTGTAATAAAATTTTAAAAATGTATCACGACAGAAATTAAGAAATTAGTACAAAAGTAAATAAAATTTTAAAAATAAGTATTATAAAATCAAATAAAAATGAATGAACAACATGCTCAAACCCATGGAACACTTCTAACAGGCAAGTTCATCGCATTAGATGCCTAAAAAAAAGATGGAGCGATATCACAGTAACAACTTAAGACAAATAAGAAGCTTTTAGAATAAAAGAAAAAAAATCACACTCAAAAGAAGTAGAAGACAAGAAATTAGAAAAATAGGGCTGAAATCAATAAAAAGAAGAAAGAAAATAATAATTAGTGAAACAAAAAGTTTTTTCTTTGAGAAAAATCAACATGATAGACAAAAGCATATTCAAATTAATTAAAAGGTGATGAAAAAATATCTAAATTAATAAAATCATGAATGAAAAGGTATACATAATATCAAAACCCAAGAAAATGTAGATCATATGGACATTATTTTTTTATTACATCAAATTGGAAAATCTAAAAGAAATGGATATTTTTATCAATACTTGCCACTTACCAAACTTAAATCAAGACCAGATACAAATTTAAATAATAGACTTATAACCCCTAAGGAAATAGGAGTAGGAATTAAAATTCTTCCAACCAAAAAGAAAAAAAAAAGCAGGGAACAGATTTCACTATGCTTTCAAAAGAGAGCTAATACATACTCCTCAAATTATATCACAAAACAGAAATAAAAGAAACATTGCCAAATCCATTTTATAAAGTCAGTTACTTTGAAACATAAATAACTGACAGATCCAACAATGAAAGCAAATTACAGAACAATTTCCATTATGAATATTAATGCAGATATAGTCAATAAAATACTTGCTAATCAAATCAGAGAATTCAGCATCAAGATTATCCACCATGATCATTAGATCCACATGACCATAGGGATAGTTCAATATAAGAAAATCAATAAATATAATTCATCATATAAACAAACGAAAAGAACAAGTCGACAAACAAAAACAAATAAACATATCATTGGATACTAAAACGGCCTTTGTCAAAATCCAGCACTGTCATGATAAAAGTTCTGGAGAGTTTATTGATACAAGGGACATACTTAACCATAATAAAAGAAGTTTGCAGCAAGTCTATAGCCAGTATTAACTTAAATGGAGAGAAACTCAAAGCTATTCTACTAAAGTCAGAAACAAGACAAGTTATTTACTTTTGCAATACCTATGCTATATAGTTCTTGATGTCTTACCCAAAGCAATGAGACAGATTAAGAAGAAAAAGGGGATAAAAAATAGACAGAAAAATGTCAAAGTCTCTTTATTTTCAAATAGTATGTAAAGTGACACAAAAGATTCCACTGAGGAACTGATTGTGTTTATAAACATTTTCAGCAAAGTATACGGATACAAATATAACTCACAAAAATCAGTAGCCTCTTATATACAAAAACAAATGGGCAGAAAAAAAAATCAGAGAAACCGCATCTTTCACAATAGTCTCAAAGAATATTAAAAAATCTGAGGTAACTCTAATCAAGCAAGTGAAAATTTGCATGATTAAATCTTCATGTCTTACCTGAACTCAGTGAACAGCTCTTTGACAACCCCCTCCCGAGGGAAAGCAGCCTTGCCAGGCCACAGAGTAGGACATTGCAGCCAGTCCTGAAGAGACCTGATAGACCTGACCTGATAGGGTCAGATGGAAGGGGAGGAGGACCTCCCTTATCAGTGGACTGGGGGAGGTTAATGGGAGGAGATGAAGGAGGGAGTGTAGGATTGGGAGAGAATGAGGGAGGGGACAACAGCTGGGAAACAAAATGAATAAATTGTAATTAATATAAAAATAAATTTATGACATAAAAAATGGAAGGATTTCCTATGATAATGGATGAGTAGGATTAACCATAAAAATGGCTATGCTACCAAAAGCAATCTATGGATTTAAAGCAATCACCATCAAAATTCAAAAACAATTTTTCACATATCTTAAAGGAATGATTCTCAGGGTCATATGGAAACACAACACACTCACTCACACACACATGCACGCACACACACACACACACACACACAGACACACTATCCCTAAAGGAAATAGGTCCTCTTCCTGTATTATAGCTTTCAGTTTAGTCTTTTCATGGAACTTCTGAGTGTGTGAACAAGTTTATACCTGATTTTGTGTTCTCTTAAGCTCTTTTCCTTTTGTTTGTTCATCCTGCCCAGCTTTAATGGGACGGCTTTTGCCCTATCTTATTATATATTATGTTGTAGTTAGAAAAAAATTTCACGTTGTAAAAATTCATTTTGGAAAACAAACTCTTCAACAGACTTTCTTACACTTGTTGGATAATTTTGTGACAGCTATTTATCAAATTGTTGAGGTTTTGAAATATGTAAAACTCATAGTAATGAAAAAGATTCACATATCTTATTATCTACTTAAAATACCTACTACTATTCAGTTAGGGTCCTTACATTTTAATGGGTAAAAATTTTGCCATTTTTATTTTTTTTATTTTTTAATTTATTTCATTCATTACAATTTATTCACTTTGTATCCCAGCTGTAGCCCCACCCTTTCTCCCTCCCTTATCTCCTCCCATGCCCATTCCCCAGTCCACTGATAGTGGAGGAAATCTTTTCTTTTCCATTGAGTATCATATATTGCTTGTGTGTGTGTGTGTGTGTTTATGGATCTTTCATTATATTAAATTATATACATTTAGATCTTTCATTATTTTTGAATTATTCTTGTTGACACTTGTATAATGAGTATCTTCTCATAAATTTCTGACTTTGGCATAATATACTGAGCATTATTAGGATATTTTTGAAGTTATCATCACTTTTGTTTTTATGAAAACAGTTATTTTGAGTTACCAGGTCTTTAAAATTGTGAAGGGGAATTGTCCTCTTTAAAATATTTTATTATTTTCTATATTATATTTTAGTCTTAGCACTTTCTGTTTTTAACTAAGGACATTCATTTGGTAGAATATGTAAACAGTATGATTTGGTCTCTATTTCATGATTATAGAAACATCATTCTCTTGTCTTTACAGCTACTTGTGAACATTATGTATAGTCTGTGAGACTTATTACTTCCTCTGAGTAGAGGTGGTAATCCAAGGTTTTGAGAATCGCTGAAGGGAAATCCCAGTCTCAAACAGTATATAAAAGCAAAGAGGGTTTATTCTTCAGAGACACCCAGCTTGCAGGGGTTGACCATTTGTACAAAATGGTCACCCCAATGTGAGCTCGCAGGCTCTTTTCAAGGCTTTAGGGGAATTCCTGCTGTAGCTAAATGACTCCATTTGGGATTGGCTGGTGCGCATGGAGGCTACATGACTCGGATTGAGATTGGCTCTCCTTTGGAGAGACAGAGGATGACCTCATATTAGGTTTGCTTGTCTCATTCTTCCCTGTCTTTATGTACCTAAATCAAATTTTTGATGATGTTTTTGTCTATTATATTTTGGGATGTCAATTGTCATTAGAGAAACCTATTTGTCCCTATGGCAAAGAGCCCTTTCTGACTTAGCATTTAAGCATGTCAGGGCAACAATAGATGACACATTCTCCTCTGTAATTATTTCCAGCTGACATTAAGGCGTGGTTACCTGACGGAAAACGCTTTTCAAGAACAGGCAGATGTGTTCATCTAAGGTTGGTTTGAGCTGTGGCAGACAAATCCTGGTCTTATGACTTTTTGATTTCCTAAAGCTCATGTAAATTTTAGTTTACCAAAGGAAGTATATTAGTATTGCAGTTGCATAGAGATGTATATTTTAGAATAAGCAGTTAACAGATGTTTGTAAGGCCACAAGAATAGACCCATGCCTATGAGACCTAGTAAAAGCTATAGCTTTGAATTAAAAAGCAGGAACATATTCTTCTCAGTCCAGAGGGTTAGATACACATACTGGACAGAGATGTTTTTAACGTGATGAGAAGCACAAGTTTGAATGCTAGAGGACAACCAAAGGGAAATTAAAATCTTCACCTTGTGACTAAATACAAAACAGCTTGTGCTCCATCAGATTATTAGAATTCCATTGATCAATGTTAACTTTTGAAATCTTATAACAACATGTGTATACCAATAGCATAGAGAGGGAAGAGAAGTCTGAAACACTTCCCATTTTGTATTATTTTATTTTTATTAATTACATTTTATTCCCTTTGTGTCCCACCTGTAGTTCCCGCCTTCTTCTCCTCCCACCCACCCCTTCATCCCTCTTTTCCAGCCATGCTCCTCCCCTTCCATCTGACCCTAGTCTATCAGGTTTCTTCAGGAGTGACTTCATTGTCTTCTTCTGTGGCCTGGCAAGGCTGCATCCCCGAGAGGGAAGTGATCAAAGAGCAGGCCAATCAGTTTATGTTAGAGACAGTCCTGTTCCCATTACTAGAGAACCCACTTGGAGACTGAATTGCCATGGGCTACATCTGTGCAGGGGTTCTAGGTTATCTCCATGAATTGGAGTCCATGGTTGGAATATCAGTCTCAGAAAACACCCCTGTGTTGAGATTTGTTGGTTCTGTTGCTCTCCTTGTGAATCTCCTGTCCCCTCCAGGTCTTTCTTTTTTTTTTTTTTTAGGTCAGCATTGTTTATAATGACAAGAAGCAGACTACAACTCAATCCTATATTTATAAATAAGTCTCAATGTATTCATATAATAAAGCACAGTATGATATAATAAAATACAGTATGAAAAAATAATGAAATGCTGTTGCATATAACATGAATGAATCTTGGGAGCCCAATGTTGAGAGATAAAAGCAAGTTACAAAGTATAACTCTTGTTATACAAGAGCAAATGCATGCAAGCTAAACATAGTCCAATTAATTCTTTTTTTTCATTTTATTTTATTATTTTTTTTTTCAGTTACATTTTATTAACTCTGTACCCCAGCCGTGTCCCGATCCCTCATTCCCTCCCAGTCCCTCCCTCCCTCCCTCATCTCCACCGTGCCCCTTTCCAAGTCCACCGATAGCGGGGACCTCCTCCCCATTCATCTGATCCTGTTTTATCAGGTATCTTCAGGACTGGCTGCAAAGCTCTCCTCTGTGGCCTAACAGGACTGCTCCTCCCTTGGGGGGTGGGGAGGCCAAAGAGCCAGCCATTGAGTTCCTGTTAGAAATAGTCCTTGTTCCCCTCACTATGGGAAACCAATTGGTTACTGAGCTACCACAGGCTACATCTGAGCAGAGGTTCTAGGTTACATTCATACATGGTCCTTGGTTGCATGCCAGTCTCAGAAAAGACCCTGTGCCCAGATATCTTTGGTCCTTGTGGAGCTCCTATCCTTTCCTCATCAGATTAACTCCCCTTCTTTCTTATGATTCCCTGTACTCTGCCAAAGGTTTGGTCATGAGTCTTTGCTTTGAAAACACTGCTAGTTAGAGTCTTTCCAATGCGCTCAGTAGACTCCTGTCAATGTTCAATGCACATCCCATCTGTCTTTCAAAATGAGGATTGATCATCTTACCCCATGTCCACTCACTCTCTTGATTATCTTTTTTAGGTGTATAGATTTCATTATGTTTATTGTATCTTATAGGTCTATATAAGTGAGTATATACTGTGTTTGTCTTTCTCCTTCTGGGATATTTCACTCAGGATGATCTTTTCTAGATCTCACCATTTGCCTGTAAATTTCATGATTTCCTCCTTTTTGATTGCTGAGTAGTATTCCATTGTGTAAAAATACCACAATTTCTGTACCCATTCCTCCGTTGATGGACATCTGGGTTGTTTCCAGGTTCTGGCTATTACAAATAAAGCTGCTATAAACATGGTTGAGCAAATATCCCTTTTGTGTACTTGAGCAAACTTTGGGTATATACCTAGCAGTGGTATACCTGGGTCTTGAGGAAGCACTATTCCTAATTGTCTTAGAAAGCGCCAGATAGATTTCCAGAGTGGTTGTACCAGTTTACATTCCCACCAGCAGTGGAGGAGGGTTCCCTTTCTCCACAACCTCTCCAGCATGTGTTGTCGCTTGAGTTTTTCATTTTGGTCATTCTGATGGGTGTTTTGATTTGCATTTCCCTGATGGCTAATGAGGATGAGCATTTCTTTAAGTGTTTCTCTGCCATTCGATGTTCCTCTTTCGAGAATTCTCTGTTTAGCTCTGTTCCCCATTTTTTAAGTGGATTACTTGGTCTGTTGCTTTTCTGCTTCTTTAGTTCTTTATATATACTGGATATTAGCCCTCTGTCAGATAAAGGGTTGGTGAAGATTCTTTCCCAATCTGTAGGCTGTCTATTTGTTTTGATGACAGTGTCTTTTGCTTTACAGACTTTTCAGTTTCATGAGGTCCCATTTATTGATTGTTGCTCTTAGAGCCTGTGCTGTTGGTGTTCTGTTCAGGAAGTTGTCTCCTGTGCCAATGAGTTCTAGGCTGTTCCCCACTTTTTCTTCTAACAGATTTAGAGTATCTGGTTTTATGTTGAGGTCTTTGATCCACTTGGACTTTAGTTTTGTGCAGGGTGATAAATAGAGATCTATTTTCATTTTTCTGCATGTGGACATCCAGTTGGACCAGCACCATTTGTTGAAGAGGCTGTCTTTTTTCCATTGAATGGTTTTGGCTTCTTTGTCAAATATCGAGTATTCATAGGTGTGTGGGTTTATTTCTGGATCTTCTATGTGGTTCCATTGATCCTCCTTTCTGTTTTTATGCCAATACCATGCAGTTTTTATTACTATTGCTTTGTAGTACAACTTGAGATCAGGGATGGAGATACCTCCAGATGATCTGTTGTTGTACAGGATTGTTTTGGAGATTCTGGGTTTTTTGTTTCTCCATATGAAGCTGAGAATCTTTTTTTCAAGGTCTGTAAAGAATTGAGTTGGTATTTTGATGGGAATTGCATTGAATCTGTAGATTGCTTTTGGCAGGATGGCCATTTTCACAATGTTAATCGTACCAATCCATGAGCATGGGAGATCTTTCCATCTTCTGAGATCTTCTTCAATTTCTTTCTTCAGAGACTTGAAGTTTTTCTCAAATAGGTCTTTCACTTGCTTGGTTAGTGTCTCCCCAAGGTACTTTATGTGGTTAGTGGCTATTGTGAAGGGTGTTGTTTCCCTAATTTCTTTCTCGGCCCTTTTGTCTTTGGTATACAGGAGGTCTTCTGATTTTTTTGAGTTGATTTTGTATCCTGCCACTTTGCTGAAGGTGTTTATCAACTGGAGGAGTTCTCTGGTTGAATTTTTGGGGTCGCTCATATATACTATCATATCATCTGCAAATAGTGACACTTTGACCTCTTCCTTTCCGATTTGTATCCCCTTGATCTCCTTTAGTTGTCTTATTGCTCTGGCTAGGACTTCAAGTACTATGTTGAAGAGGTAGGGAGAGAGTGGGCAGCCTTGTCTTGTCCCTGATTTCAGTGGGATTGATTTAAGTTTCTCTCCATTGAGTTTGATGTTGGCTATCGGCTTGCTGTATATTGCCTTTACTATGTTTAGATATGTGCCTTGTATTCCTGATCTCTCCAAGACTTTAAACATGAATGGGTTTTGGACTTTGTCAAATGCTTTTTCAGCATCTAAGGAGATGATCATGTGGTTTTTCTCCTTCAGTTTGTTTATGTGGTGGATTACATTGATGGATTTCCGTATGTTGAACCACCCTTGCATGCCTGGGATGAAGCCTACTTGGTCATGGGGGATGATATCTTTGATGTGTTCTTGGATTCAGTTTGCAAGTATTTTATTGAGTATTTTTGCATCAATGTTCATAAGAGAGATAGGTCTGAAGTTCTCTTTTTTTGTTGGGTCTTTGTGTGGTTTAGGTATCAGGGTGACTGTTGCTTCATAGAATGAGTTTGGTAATGTACCTTCTGTTTCTATTTTGTGGAATAGTTTGAGGAGAATTGGTGTTAGCACTTCTTTGAAGGTCTGGTAGAATTCCGCGCTGAAACCATCTGGCCCAGGGCTTTTTTTGGTGGGGAGACTGTGAATGACTGCTTCAATTTCCTTGGGGGATATAGGGCTATTCAGCCTTTCTACCTGATCTTGACTTAATGTTGGAAGATCGAATCTATCAAGAAAATTGTCCATTTCTTTAGGTTTTCAAATTTTGCGGCATATAGGCTTTTGTAGTATGACCTAATGATTGTTTGAATTCCCTCAGTGTCTGTAGTTATGTCACCCTTTTCATCTCTGATTTTGTTGATTTGGATAGATTCTCTATGCTTTTTAGTTAGTTTGGCTCAGGGTTTGTCTATCTTGTTGATTTTCTCAAAGAACCAGCTTTTTCTTTCATTGATTCTTTGAATAGTTTTATTTTTTTCTAATTGATTGATTTCAGCCCTGAGTTTGATTTGTATCTGCTTCTTTTTTTTCTAGGGTTTTCAGTTGGGCCATTAAATTGTTTGTATGTGCTGTTACGAATTTCTTCTTGCAGGCACTTAGTGCTATAAATTTTCCCCTGAGCACTGCTTTCAGTGTGTCCCATAAATTTGGGTATGTTGTGCCTTCATTTTCATTGAATTCTAGGAAGTCTTTAATTTCTTTCTTTATTTCTTCCTTAACCCAGCTGTCGTTGAGTAACAGGTTGTTCAGTTTCCATGTACGTGTAGGCAGTTTGTTATTTCTGTTGTTGTTGAGGTCCAGCTTAAGTCCATGGTGGTCAAATAGAATACAAGGGATTATTTCAATCTTTTTGTATCTGTTGAGGCTTTCTTTATGACCAACTATATGGTCTATTTTCCCTCCAGGTCTTTCTATCTCCCCCTTCTTTCATGAGATTCCCTGCACTCTGCCCAAAGTTTGGCTATGAGTCTCAGCATCTGCTCTGATACTCTGCAGGATAAAGTCTTTCAGAGGCCCTCTGTGGTAGGCTCCTGTCCTGTTCCCTGTTTTCTCCCTCTTCTGATGTCCATCTTCTTTCCCCTTCTGAATGAGGATTGATTATCTTACCCAGAGTCCTCCTTCTTGGTTAGCTTCTTTAGGTGTAGAGATTTTAGTATGTTTATCCTATATTATATGTCTAATAGCCGCTTATGCGTGGGTATATACCTTGTGTAGATTTCTGCTTCTGAGATACCTCAATCAAGATGATCTTTTCTAGATCCCACTATTTGCCTGCAAATTTCATGATTTCCTTGTCTTTAATTGCTGAGTCGTATTCCATTGTGTAAATGTACCACAATTTCTGTATTCATTCCTCAACTGAGGGGCATCTGGGTTGTTTCCTGCTTCTGGCTATTACAAATAAAGCTGCTGAGAGACCAAAAGGTTAAAAATCAGTGGCTATTATTTTAAAGTTGAAAGCACAGGCTGAACTAAGTTTAGCTGGGTGGAGAAATGTCACACCTTCTGGGAAGAACTCCCTTATTGCATTCTTTCCCCACCCACTAGTTATACAGTTTCTAGGAAACTGGCTCATCTCCTTAGGGAGGAACACCAGATCATTAATGGTTTGGGGACCTTCTTATAGCCAATCAATTCAAAATGCAACATCCCTTTTGTGTTTCAACAAATAGATACTTGCCAGGCAGAAATCTCCCCCTGCTTTGGGCATGCTGGGAGAGACTGGAATCTCTAAATCACCAAACTAACTGAAGCATGAGGCTCTTGGTTTTGATTTGCATTTCCCTGATCACTAAGGATGCTGGACATTTCTTTAAGTGTTTCTCTGCCATTCAATATTCTTCTGTTTCGCTCTGTACCGCATTTATTAATTGGATCACTTGATATTTTTTGCTGGTTAACTTTTTGAGTTCTTTAGATATTCTGGATATTAGCCCTCTGTCAGATACAGGATTGGTGAAGATCTTTTTCCAATCTGAAGGCAGTCGTTTTGTTCTGGCAACTGTGTCCTTTACTTTATAGAAGCTTCTGAGTTTCATGAGGTCTAAAACCATCTTCTTATAGCTCTACAACTTGCAGTTATATACCTTAAAATAACTTCTTAGACCCCCCAATATTTATAACTTGCATTTACCTACCTAAAAACACCTTTGTAGACCCACAAATATTTTCTTAGATAGTCACAATGTAAACTTATGTATATTAGGCCTTTCTTCTATTTACCATAAGACATAGATGAGACTGCTCTGAACATTCATCTTTCTTTAGCTAAAGAAATGGTAAAAATTATATCTGAGACTTATTTATATTTTAACATGAAGTCTGTGAGTATGGCAAACTTGTTTGCCTTCTTAAGTAAGAGATCTAGGATCTAGTAGTTGTAACTAGCTAATGAATTGACTAATAGGCTAACATGGTGGATTACCTTGGAGTAAGGAGCTAATTGTTCTCTAGCTGTCAAGCTCCCATTAACTTAGCATCAATGTGATCAGAGACCTTAGAAGGAAAAATTCCACCAATATGAATCTATATATTAATAAAAATGACAGAGATTACTAGTCAGTCATAGTCTACTGCCTAGATAGTTGTCCCAGGCTCCTGTGGTTTTAATGTCAATGCTGGCAAACACAGTCTGGTCATTAGGCACAGAGGACAAGAGGGTCTTTCTGTGGAAGATGATCAGGGGTGATAATGACCTCACTCCATTTTCAGCAATGTGAGAGAATAGCACTCTGGCTGTCCAGATTGTTCACAGTTTAGGCCAGAACTGGAATCAGCAGAACCAGAGTGGAGCCTCTCAGCTCTGCCTGACGGGGGTCTGGAGCATCCTTCTGACTCCCTCGCCGGGAGAAAGTTGACACATCTAACAGATCTTCGTAGGCCTACAAATTGTGCCTCGATACCAGACAAAAACACAATGAGACAAAGGTGTGCCCACACTCACTGACGGAGAACAGGATACTCTTCCCTGGAAATACCCTACTATTAGGTTTGGGGGTCCCCAGAAGTCTTGGATGAGCCTCCAAATGTAAGGGCCTGAGAATCGCTGAAGGAAGACCCCAGACTCAAATAGTATGTAAAAGTAAAGAGCATTTATTCTTCAGAGACAGCCAGCATGTGTGGTGGACCGTTCATACAAAATGGCCACACTGACTTGAGCTCGCAGGCTCTTTTCAAGGCGTTAGGAGAATTCCTACTGTGGCTAAATGACTTCAGTTGGGATTGGCTGGTGCCCATGGAGGCTACCTGACTCCAACTGGAGTTGGCTCTCTCTTTGGAGAGAGAGAGAAGGTTACCTCATAGGAGGTTTGGTCCTCTCAGTAAAAATATCTTCTAAACTTGGTTTTTGAATTTATGGTTTTGTGTTTGTTGTTGGCTCTAACTGAAACATACCAATCCCCCCTTTTTTTTTTCATGAATTTCGTATTATTTTTCTCAATAATTAATTTATTTATTCACTTTACATCCTGATGGCAGCCCCTTTCCTTCTCTCCTTCTACTCCCACTCTCCCATAATCTTCTCCCATTTCCCTTCCCCTTCTCAGGAAAGGGAGCTCACCCCTCCCCCAATTCCTGTACCAACCCATCCATAGCACATCAAGTCTCATCAGGACTAAGGGCATCCTCTTCCACTGAGGCCCAGCAAGGCAGCCCAGCTAGGGGAAAGTGATCCAAAAGCAGGCAACAGAGTCCACGTCAGAGACAGCCACATTCTAATTGCTAGGGGACCCTCATGAAGACCAATATGCTCGTGTGTGTAGCATGCCTAGGTCTAGTCCATGCTTGGTCTTTGGTTGGTGGTTCATTCTCTATGAACCTCCATGGTCCTCAGTTAGTTGACTCTGTTTTTCTTTTTGTGGAGTTTCTTGTCCTCTGCTGGTCCCTCTATCCTCCTCCCAATTTTTCTGCAAGACTCCCCCTAACCTCCATATAATGTTTGGCTGGGGATCTCTGAATCTGTTTTGATCTGCTGCTGGTTAGAGCCTTTCAGAGGGCAGTTATGTTAAGCTCCTGTCTGCAGGGATGGCAGAGTATCATTAAATGTCAGGTGTTGGCTTTCTTCCATGGGGTGGTTCTCTAGCGGGACCAGTCTTTGGCCCTTCCCTCAATTTCTGTCCCATCGTTTTGCCTGCACATCTTCTAGGGATGGTAAATATTGGTTAAAGGTTTCGTGAGTGGGTTGGTGTCCCCCTCCCTGCCCTGGAAATCCTGCTGAGCTACAGGAAGTGGCCACTTCAGTCTGTATATCCCACTACTAGAAGTCATAGCTGTTGTCACTTGCATATCCTCCAGCTTGTCCCACAATTTTCCTTCTCTCTCCTAGCCCTCTCACCTCCTGCAGAGCTCTCACTGCTGCACCTAACCCTCACCTTTGTTCTCTTCCCCTCCCCTTCTCCCACGAAGTTCTCTGTCTTCATCCATTTATGGTCTCTATTTTAGTCATCCTTCTGAGTGATATCGGCATCCCTCTTGGGCCCTGCTTGCTACTTAGCTTCTTTGGATCTGTGGATTGTAGTATGGTTAATTGATATTCTATGGTTAATATACAATTATAAGTGACTACATACCATATGTGTCTTTCTGGGTCTGGGTTTACCTCACTCAGGATGAAATTTTCAATTTGACTACAATTTTTATGATTTCCTTATTTTTAATAGCTGAGTTGTATTCCATTGTGGAAATGTATCACATTTTTATTTTTATCTATTCTGTGGTTGAGGGACATCTGGGTTGTGTTGTATTTGGATACTTAGATTAGTTTTACTATTGATCTATCTTTTAGTAAAGCTGCTGTTAATCCTAAAAAGCTGCATAACCAAATCACCACACAGAGACTATGGTTTACTTAGTTAACCTAGAACACAATGCTGGGCAATAGTTACTCCATCCTAAACCTCTAAGCTCTCATAGTTCCCTAACATTTAGATTCACCCATTACACTTGCTTTTTGTGATATATTAGGTCCAGTTCATTCTGCAAGTAGTTCCAAGACCTCTCCTCCTGCCTCTGCTCTCCCAGCCTCTGCCTCCTCCTCCTTCCTGTCCTCTGGCTCCTCCCCTCTCCCGTCTACTCCTTCCTCTCCATTACTCAACATTGTGGCTAGTTGCTCTATTTTGGCATGTTTACACAAAGTTGAGACAGGTGATGCTTAGAATAAGTATCACAATGCAATGTCCAGATTGAACCAGAGAGTGCGGGAGAGAAATCAGCGTTTGAATGAACAAGAGTTAAGGTGTATACATTTCAAAAACTGCTCTGATGTCTGTAAGTATGGACACTTGATTTTTGACAAAGAAGTCAAAATAGTACAATGGGAGAAAAAAGTAAAACGACTTCAAGAAATGGTGTTGAATGTCTAACTGGATATCTGCATGTAGAAGAATGCAAAAAAATCCACCCTTTTCACCCTGAACAAAATTCAATTCCAAGTGGATCAAAGACCTAAACATAAAACCAGATACATTAAATGTAATAGAAGAAAAAGTGGGAATATCTTAGTACTCATTGGTATAGGAGACAACTTCCTGAACAGAACACCAACAGCTCAGGCTCTAAGAAAAGCAATTAATAAATGGGACCTCAGGAAATTGAAAATGTCTGTAAAGCAAAGAACTGTGTCTGTAGAACCAAACAGTAGCCTATAGACTGAGAAAAGACTTTCACCAACCCTACATCTGAAAGATGGCTAATATCCAAAACACATAAAATATTTAAAAAATAGACACCAACAAAACAAATAATCTAATTAAATAATGAACTACAGAGCTAAACTGAGAGCACTCAACAAAGGACTCTCTAATGGCTGAGAAGCACTTAAAAATACTCAGTGTTTAATATCCACTTGTAAGTGGGTGTATACAATGTGTGTCTTTCTGAGATACCTCACTCAAGATGATCTTTTCTAGTTCCCACCATTTGCATGCAAATTTTATGATTTCCTTGTTTTTAATTGCTGAGTAGAATTATATTGTGTAAATTTTGGTATCCATTTCTCAGTTGAGGGACATCTGAGTTGTTTCCAGATTCTGGCAATTACAAATAAAGCTGCTACAAACATGGTTGAGCAAATGCTCTTGTTGTATACCTGAGTATATTTTGGATATAGGAATAGGAGCGGTATAGCTAGATCTTGAGGTAGCACTATTCCTAATCATCAGAAAAAGCAACAGATTGATTTCCAAAGTGGTTGTACAAGTTAGACATATAATATAGGATAATCATACTAAAATCTGTACACTCAAAGAAGCTAAGCAAGAAGGAGGACCTTGGGTAAAATGCCATCTTTAAGAAAGACAAATGGGATAGAAATCAGAAGAGGGTAAAAACAAGGAACAAGACAGGAGCCTACTAACAGAGGACCTCTGAAAGACTCCACCCAGCAGGGTATTAAAGCAGATGCTGAGACTCAGCCAAACTCTGGGCAGAGTGCAGGGAATCTTAGGAAAGAAGAGGGAGATAGAAAGACCTGGAGGGGACTGGAGCACCACATGGAGAGTAACATAACCAAAAAACCTAGGCACAGAAGTCATTTCTGAGACTGATATTCCAAACAAGAACCATGCATGGAGATAATTTAGAACCCCTGCACAGAGGAAGCTCATGGCTGTTCAGTCTCCAAGTGGGTTTCCTAGTAATGGGAACAGGGTCTGTCTCTGACATGAACTCAGTGGCTGTCTTTTTGATCACCTCCCCCTCAGGAGGTGCAGCCTTACCAGGCCACAGAGGAAGACAATGCAAACAGTCCTGATGAGACTGATAGGCTAGGGTCAGGTGGAAGGGAAGGAAGATCTCCCCTATCATTGGACTGGGGAAGGGGCATGGGAGGAGAAGATTGAGGGAGGGATTGGGAGGAATGAGGGAGGGAACTACAGCTGGTATACAAAGTGAATAAATTGTAATACATAAAAAAATTAAAAATAAAATAAAAATCAGAAAGACTACAAAAATTGCTCAGTGATGGGCTACAGAGATGGCTCAAAAGTTAAGAACACTTGCTGTTCTTCTAAAGGTTTTGAGTTCAATTCCCAGCAAACAGATTGTGGCTCATTACCATCTAAAATTAGATCTGGTACCCTCTTCTAGTGTGTAGGCATACATGCAGGCAGAATACTGTATAAATAATAAATAAATCTTTTAAAAATGCTACTTAAATATCACTCCTAGGCATATATCTGAAAGATGCTAAATCGTTCAATAAGGACATTTGCCCAATTATGTTCATAGCAGCTCTATTCATAATAGCCATAATCTTGAAACATTCTCAGTGTTTCTCAGTGGAGGAAGGAATACAGAAATTGTGGTGCATTTACACAATGGAATAGTACTCAGCAATTACAAACAAGGAAATTATGAAATTTGCTGGCAAATGGTGGGAATTAGAAAAGATCATCTTGAGTGAGGTAACCCAGAAGCAGAAAGACACACATGGTATACACTCACTCATAAGTGCTTATTAGACATATAATTTAGGATAAACATACTAAAATCTGAAATCCTAAAGAAGCTAAACAAGAAAAACCTTAAGGAAGTTGCTCAATCTTCATTCATTGGGCAAATGCAATAGACATCAGAAACAGGAGAAGACAGGGAACAGGACAGGAGCCTACCACAGATAGCCTCTGAAAGATTCTATTGATTGAGATATCAAAGCAGAGGCTGAGACTCACAGCCAAACTTTGGGCAGAGTTCATGGAATTTTATGAAAGAAGGAGAAGATAGAAAGACCTGGAGGGGACAGGAGCTCCAAAAGGAGACCAGCAGAGCCAAAAATACTAATTCTTGGGGCCCTAAAGAGACTGATATCCTAACCAAGGACAATGCATGGAGAGGACCTAAAAGCCCTGCTCAGATGTAGCCCATAGACTCAGTCTCCAAAGTGGGTTCCCTAGTAAGGGGATCAGGTGCTGTCTCTGACATGAACTCAGTGGCTGGCTCTCTGATCACCTCCCCTTGGAGGAGAGGGGTGCAGCCTTGCTAGGCCCAGAGGAAGACAATGCAGCCATTCCTGATGAGACCTGATAAGCTAGGGTCAGATAGAGGCAGGAAGACCTCCCCTATCAGTGCACTAGAGGAGGGGAATAGGAGGAGAAAAGGGAGGGAGTGTGGGATTGGAAGGAGAAGATGGAAGGGGCTACAGCCAGGATACAAAGTGGAAGAATTGTAATAAATAATAAATTAAATAAAATATATATTTTGAAATCTTAATGTCCTTAGTCAGTAGGGAAATGCAAATCTAAATGACACTGAGAGTCTACCTTATTCAAGAAGTTTTTTAAGAGGAAGTAATGTGTAGAAGTTTCCAATGTAAAAAGTTTATCTAGACTTGAATTTGTAAATGATAACATGCATGCAAGTGTAGCAAATGGTTTATTAACTTTTGGTTCCTAAATTTATATTTTGGCCATGGAGTACCTGCTGCTCATTACTATAGATTTACTTACACATATAAGCATACACTTGCACCCACAAGCACACCATACAAATGCACACAAGTACGTGGGTGCATAGGCTGCACACTTTCTACCTCTCTCTTTTTTCGCTGTCACTTTTTCTTATCTGTATCTTTCTCTGTATCTCACACATGTATGTGTGTATACATGGGTTCACGTAGGTGCTTGCTCTGTCTTTCTGTCTCTCTCACACACAACTGTGAGTTAGCTAGACTAATGATGAGTGGGGAAGAAAGGGATTTGTCTATACAAAGAAGAAAGTTTTGAAAAGCGAACCAGAATGATTACCAAACAGAAGGTTTATTATGGGTAAATTGGTATGCAGGGGAAGCTGATCCCTAGGGCATATGGCAATATTCTTATTTATGAAGTCAGCAAAGCAAATCTTGCAGAATTACTGTGACTTCCCCCGCCCCAAAATTTTAAAATGCTACAAATTAACAAACACCTATATTTAATTAGGCTCTTCATGCACATATACAAAGGTAAGATATAGCATTGTTATTTGTAGTTTAGTTAATAGTAGTTATAAATTAATAAAGTAGGAAAAATTAAAAATCATGTGCACTTTACTTAAATTGCATGACTTAATCATAAAATTTTACCTTTATTACTTATGTAAATAACAGTAGATGTTTCATGTAATGAAAATTTATATTAAAGATGGAAATGAGATTCAGAACTAGTACTAAAAAATATGAAATGGGAGAAAATGTTTGAATACAAATTCACTAGTCTGAAACATCAGTATATTGGTCTGGTAGGTAGGAGCTCTTTACTCTTATGAATAAAGAAAAGTCTTGTTTTGCAAACTTAGGAAATATGCATGAAAAAATTTAAGCATATCTGCAAACAGTGATGACTTCTTTGCATTTGATAATGGTAATATGAAGCAGCATGGCAATTTCTATTTGTTTTATTTTATTTTTTATTTTTATTATTAGTTACATTTTATTAACTCTGTATCCCAGCTGTATCCCACTCCCTTTTTCCCTCCCAATCCCACCCTCTCCCTCATCTCCTCCCTGCCCCTTTCCAAGTCCACTGATAGGGGAGGACCTCCTCACCTTTCATCTGACCCTGGTTTATCAGGTATCTTCAGGACTGGCTGCAAAGTCCTCCTCTGTGGCCTAGCAGGAGCACTCCTCCATTATGGGGTGGGGATGTCAAAGAGCCTGCCATTGAGTTCATGTCAGAAATAGTCCCTGTTTCCCTTAATAGGGGAACCCACTTGGTTACTGAGCTACCACGAGCTACATCTGAGCAGGGGTTCTAGGTTATATCCATACATGGTCCTTTTGTTGGAGAAACCATCTCATATAAGACCCCTGTGCCCAGATATATTTGTTCCTTGTGGAGCTCCTATCCTGTCCACATCATACTAACTCCCCCTTCTTTCATATGATTCCCTGCACTCTGCCAAAGGTTTGGTTATAAGTCTTAGTATCTGCTTTGATACACTGCTAGGTAGAGTCTTTCAGAGGCCCTTTGTGGTAGGCTCCTATCCTATGTCCAATGCCCATCTCATTTGTCTTTCTACGTGAGGATTGATATCTTACCCTGGGTCTGCTTTCTTGTTTATCTTCTTTAGGTGTATATATTTCATTATGTTTATCATATCTTGTAGGTCTATATAAGTGAGTATATACCACATGTGTCTTTCTCCTTCAGGGATACCTCACTCAGAATGATCTTTTCTAGATCCCACCATTTGCCTGAAAATTTCATGATTTCCTCGTTTTTGATTGCTGAGTACTATTCCATTGTGTAAAAGTACCACAATTTCTGTATCCATTCCTCCACTGATGGATATCTGGGTTGTTTCCAGGTTCTGGCTTTTACAAATAAAAATGCTACAAACATGGTTGAGCAAATGTCCTTGTTGTGTACTTGAGGAACTTTTGGATATATTCCTATGAGTGGTATAGCTGGGTCTTGAGGAAGCTCCATTTGTTTTCTTATGCTTATAATACTCCTTTTCAGTTTTGGCCACTTAAAGATCTTCAGCTAGGAGGGGACTCCAAGATGGCAGCGAGCAGAGCACACCGTTTTGGAGAGGCAGAAGACATGAATCTCGGGAATTGGTGAGTGGAGAGTCAATCGAAGCTAGAATTTGGACTTTTGGGCTTTCTAAAGGAGAGGGGTCACCACAGAAGTGTGGAGTGCTAGTAGATTTAGCTCGGGTGCGGACTGCTCCGGGAAGGAAATAGGGTGCTTTCTTTGTCTGGGCCTCCCGCGAAGAAACCCGCACACAGCACCAGGCAGCTGAGCGCAAAGCTCACATCCGGGAGATCAAGGCAGCAGAGACAGTGCTCCGGGCCCCTTACAGAAGCGGTCTGCTGTAACCACCCGTTGAACACCCGTCCCCTCCTTGGACACACGTCCCACCTGCCCCCGCTCAGGACGCTCAGGGCCCTCCAGACCCGCGGAGTGTCCCCTCCCCATCCCGCTGACGCAATCCCAAGCTAGACCGCAGCAGGAAGTGCAGTGGAGCTCACGTCCCAAGCGGCCAGAGCGCAATAACCCCAGAAACCTCCTCACAGGAGGAGCGCAGGCACAATCACAGAGCTCCAACCACTGAGCGCTAACCACAGAGACTCAGATCCACAATACAATTCTTCCCGGATACCAAAGCCGCAAAGCTCAGTGTCTGGGACCCAAGATGGGCAGAGGCACGGAGGCAGGGCTCCAGACCCCGCAGCCACAGTGGAGAGTAGTAACGATTTGCTGAACGCCACCACTCAGAGGAGAACACACGCCACCTAGGGCCCTCTCGCCGAGCTCTTGACCCGCGGAACACCCCCCCCCACTACCACCACCACCTGGCTCTGCATGCACCGCCGTACTCCACCCCTCCAGAGTGTACGCCCAGCACAGTGCTAGCTACAGAGACTCAGATCCACAGTACAACCCTTCCCAGGCCCCAAGTCTGCAAGTGGCAGCACGGAATACACAGGGCTGCCCAGCCAGTGATTGTATGGGCCATCCAACCCCTCAGTCGCAGAAAACCAGCTGAATAGACACCAAAGACCAGCAGACTTGTAAAATCAATATGCGCACGCATTCTTCAACAGCGCTTGTGATCCCTTAGTGCCTGCAACAACTTCAGTGCCTGCAGGGCACCCCTCTCACACACTGAAGCCTCTTCATTCACCAACACCCTGTCCCTTAGGACACACCCACAAGCACACGCTCAAACACACGCTACCCCGAATTTGTCCTTCTGCGCCTGCGAACTTTCCTTCTACAGGTATAGCTGAATAACCAATGCACACACTGAAACCACTAGACCTCACCCATTTTCCTGAAGAATTCTCCAGATATCAGAGAAAAACCAGTCTGACCTGCAGAATCCAGGAACAGACAGTGAACACTACGGATAACCAAATGGCCAGAGGTCGGCGAAAGAACACAACCAACGCAAATCAAGATATCATGGCTTCATCGGCAACCTCCAAAATTATTGGACACTCCAACTCAGCAGAAACACAAGAAAATGATTTTAAAGCTATGAATTAATTGAGGCACATAAAGAGGAAACCAACAAATCTCTCAGAGAAATAGTCATAGAGATTCAAACAGTTAAAGAGGATACAAAAAAAATCCCTTAAAGATTTGGCCTCCCAAATAGAAACAAAGAAAAACGAAGTGAATGAAGAAGCTCTTAAAGAAACACATGCAAATATAGCCAAACAATTGGAGGCAGAAGCAGAGGCACTAAGAGAGGAAACAAACAAAAAAATAGAAACCATCTTGGAGACACAGGAATCCACACTCAGATAAAGGAAATGTTGTAAGACATGAAAACAGAATTAGAATCAATAAAGAAGACACAAACCGAGAAAACCCTGGAACTGAAGAACTTAGAGAAAAGAGAAGGAATCACAAAGGTAAGCATCACTAATAGAATACAAGAGATGGAAGAGAGAATCTCGGGTGCTGAAGATACACTCATAGAAATTGATACTTCTCTCAAAGCAAAAATAAAATCAGAAAAATCCCAAACACAAACCATCCAAGAAATCAAGGACGCCATGAAAAGGCAAAATCTAAGAATGATAGGAATTGAAGAAGAAGAGGAGTCCAGGCTACAAGGTCCAGAAAATATTTTCAAGAAAATCATAGAAGAAAATTTTCCCAACCTAAAGAAAGAGATGTCCACAAACATACAAGAGGCCTACAGAACACCAAGTAGACTAGACCAGAGAAGAAACTCCTCATGCCACATCATAGTCAAAACACTTAATCTACAGAACAAAAAAAAGATACTAAAAACAGCAAGAAAAAAAGGCCAAGTAACATATAAAGGCAAACCTATCAGAATCACACCGGACTTCTCATCAGAAACTATGAAAGCCAGAAGGGCCTGAGGAGATATCATGCAGGCCCTAAGGGACCACAGATGCCAACCTAGACTACTTTACCCAGCAAAGCTTTCAATCAACATAGATGGAGAAAATAAAATATTCCACGACAAAACTAAGTTTAAGCAATATTTGAACAGCAACCCAGCCCTACAGAAGATACTAGAAGGAAAATTCCAATCCAATGAAAACAAACACACCCAAGAAAACATAGGTTAAAGATAATTTCCAACAAAAATCAAAAGCAAACAAGCAATGATTCACAGTAACATCGCCAACTCCACAATAATAGGAAATAACATTCAATGGTCATTATTATCTATCAACATCCATGGACTCAACTCTCCAATAAAAAGACACAGACTAACAAAATGGGTGCGGAAACAGGAACCAACATTCTGCTGCATCCAAGAAACACACCTACGGAACAAAGATAAACATTACCTCAGAGTAAAAGGCTGGAAAACAGTTTTTCAAGCAAATGGACCCAAAAAACAAGCAGGAGTGGCTATCCTAATAGCTAATAAAATAGATTTTCAACCAAAACTAATCAAAAAAGACATAGAAGGGCACTACATTCTCATCAAAGGAAAAATTCACCAAGAAGACATCACAATTCTAGACATCTATGCCCCAAATACAAGAGCACCTACATTCATAAACGAAACATTATTAAAGCTTAAACCACACATTGATCGCAATACCCTAATAGTGGGTGACTTCAACACCCCACTCTCACCAAGGGACAGATCAACTAGACAAAAACCAAATAGGGAAAAAAAAAAAAAGCACTTACAAAGTCCCTAAATCAAATGGACCTAATAGATGTCTACAGATCTTTCCACCCAAACTCAAAAGAATATACCTTCTTTTCAGCACCTCATGGAACCTTCTCCAAAATAGAACATATAGTTGGACACAAAGCAAGCCTCAACAGATATAAAAAGATTGAGATAATCCCTTGTATTCTATAGGACCACCATGGACTAAAGCTGGACATCAACAACAATGGAAATAACCAAAAACCTACACGCACATGGAAACTGAACAACTTGTTACTCAATGACTGCTGGGTTAAGGAAGAAATAAAGAAAGAAACTAAAGACTTCCTAGAACTCAATGAAAATGAAGGCACAACATACCCAAATTTATGGGACACATTGAAAGCAGTGCTCAGAGGAAAATTTATAGCACTAAGTGACTTCAAGAAGAAATTTGTAACATCACATACAAGCACCTTAATGGCCCAACTGAAAACCCAAGAAAAAAAAGAAGTAGATACACTCAAGAGGAGCAGAGGGCTGGAAATAATCAAACTCAGGGCTGAAATCAATCAATTAGAAAAAAATAAAACTATTCAAATAGTCAATGAAACAAAAAGCTGGTTCTTTGAGAAAATCAACAAGATAGACAAACCCTTAGCCAAGCTAACTAAAAAGCAGAGAGAAGCTATCCAAATCAGCAAAATCAGAAATGAAAATGGGGACATAACTACAGACACTGAAGAAATCCAAATAATCATTAGGACTTACTTCAAAAGTCTATATGCCACAAAATTTGAAAATCTAAATGAAATGGACAATTTTCTTGATAGATTCCATCTACCAACATTAAGTCAAGATCAGGTAGAAAGACTGAATAACCCTATATCTCCCAAGGAAATTGAAGCAGTCATTAAGAGTCTCCCCTCCAAAAAAAGCCCTGGGCCAGATGGTTTTAGCACAGAATTCTACCAGACCTTCAAAGAAGTGCTAATACCAATTCTCCTCAAACTATTCCACAAAATAGAAACAGAAGGAACACTACCAAACTCATTCTATGAAGCGACAGTCACCCTGATACCTAAACCACACAAAGACCCAACAAAAAAAGAGAACTTCAGACCTATCTCTCTTATCAATATTGATGCAAAAATACTCAATAAAACACTTGCAAACCGAATCCAAGAACACATCAAAGATATCATCCACCATGACCAAGTAGGCTTCATCCCAGGCATGCAAGGGTGGTTCAACATATGGAAATCCATCAATGTAATCCACCACATAAACAAACTGAAGGAGAAAAACCACATGATCATCTCCTTGGACGCCGAAAAAGCATTTGACGAAGTCCAACACCCATTCCTGTTTAAAGTCTTGGAGAGAGCAGGGATACAAGGCACATATCTAAACATAGTAAATGCGATATACAGCAAGCTGATAGCCAATATCAAATGCAATGGAGAGAAACTTAAATCAATCCCACTGAAATCAGGGACAAGACAAGGCTGCCTACTCTCTCCATATCTCTTCAACATAGTACCTGAAGTCCTAGCCAGAGCAATAAGACAACTAAAGCAGATCAAGGGGATACAAATTGGAAAGGAAGAAGTCAAAGTGTCACTATTTGCAGATGATATGATATTATACATGAGTGACCCCAAAAATTCAACCAGAGAACTCCTTCAGCTGATAACCACTTTCAGCAAATTGGCAGGATACAAAATCAACTCAAAAAAATCAGAAGACCTCCTGTACACAAAAGAAAAAAGGGCTGAGAAAGAAATTAGGGAAACAACACCCTTCACAATAGCCACTAACCAAAGTACCTTGGGGTGACATTAACCAAACAAGTGAAAGACCTGTTTGAGAAAAACTTCAAGTCTCTGAAGAAAGAAATTGAAGAAGATCTCAGAAGATGGAAAGATCTCCCGTGCTCATGGATTGGTAGGATTAACATTGTGAAAATGGCCATCCTGCCAAAAGCAATCTACAGATTCAATGCAATTCCCATCAAAATACCAACTCAATTCTTTTCAGATCTTGAAAAAAGATTCTCAGCTTCATATGGAGAAACAAAAAACCCAGAATCTCCAAAACAACCCTGTACAACAACAGATCATCTGGAGGTATCTCCATCCCTGATCTCAAGCTGTACAACAGAGCAATAGTAACAAAAACTGCATGGTATTGGCATAGAAATAGAAAGGAGGATCAATGGAACCGCATAGAAGACCCAGAAATAAACCCATGTAC
Organism: Psammomys obesus; assembly: GCF_907164565.1. Classification (NCBI taxonomy): domain Eukaryota; kingdom Metazoa; phylum Chordata; class Mammalia; order Rodentia; family Muridae; genus Psammomys; species Psammomys obesus. The sequence continues at coordinate 25,729 of NW_026588851.1, read as the reverse complement.
CTATAAATACTTGATTTTTGACAAAGCAGCCAAAACCATTCAATGGAAAAAATATAGCATCTTCAACAGATGGTGCTGGTCTAATTGGATGTCTACATGCAGAAAAATGAAAATAGATCCACATTTATCACCCTGCACAAAACTAAAGTCTAAGTGGATCAAAGATCTCAACATAAAATCAGATACATAAATCTGTTAGAAGAAAAAGTGGGGAACAGCCTAGAACTCATTGGCACAGGAGACAACTTCCTGAACAGAACTCCAACAGCACAATAGCTTTAAGAGCAACAATCAATAAATGGGACCTCATGAAACTGAAAAGCTTCTGTAAAGCAAAGAACACCATCATCAAAAAAAACGACTGCCCACAGATTGGGAAAGAATCTTCACCAACCCTTTATCTGAGAGAGGGCTAATATCCAGTATATATAAAGAACTAAAGAAGCTGAAAAGCAACAAACCAAGTAATCCAATTAAAAAATGGGGAACAGAGCTAAACAGAGAATTCTCTGTAGAGGAATATAGAATGGCAGAGATAAACTTAAAGAAATGTTCAATGTCATTAGCCATCAGGGAAATGCAAATCAAAATGACCCTGAGATTTCACCTTACACCCATCAGAATGGCCAAGATGAAAAACTCAAGTGACAACACATGCTGGAGAGGTTGTGGAGAAAGGGGAACCCTCCTCCATTGCTGGTGGGAATGTAAACTGGTACAACCTCTTTGGAAGTCAATCTGGCGCTTTCTCAGACAACTAGGAATAGTGCTTCCTCAAGACTAAGCTATACCACTGCTAGGCATATACCCAAAATTTGCTCAAGTACACAATAAGTACATTTGCTCAACCATGTTTGTTGCAGCTTTATTTGTAATAGCCAGAACCTGGAAACAACCCAGATGTCCATCAATGGAGGAATGGGTACAGAAATTGTGGTATTTTTACACAATGGACTACTACTCAGCAATCAAAAAAGAGAAAATCATGAAATTTGCAGGCAAATGGTGGGATCTAGAAAAGATCATTCTGAGTGACGTATCCCAGAAGGAGAATGACAAAAATGGAATATACTCGCTTATATAGACCTAAAAGATATGATAAACATAATTAAATCTATACATCTGAAGAAGATAATCAAGAAAGCAGACACGGGGTATGATGATCAATCCTCATTTAGAAAGACAAATGGGATATGCACTGAACGTATGGCAGGAGTCTACCGCAAAAAGCATCTGAAAGACTCTTCCTAGCAGTGTTCCAAAGTAGATACTAAGACTCATAACCAAACCCTCGGCCGAGTGCAGGGAATCATATGAAAGAAGGGGAGTTTGATGTGGAAAAGATAGGAGCTCCACAAGGACCAAACATATCTGGGCACAGGGTCTTTTCTGAGATGGACACTCAACCAAAGACCATGAGAGGATAAAACCTAGAACCTCTGCTCGGATGTGACCAGTGATAGCTCAGTAATCAATTGGTTTCCCATAGTAAGGGGAACAAAGACTATTTCTAACAGGAACTCAATGAATGGCTCTTTAACCTCCTCACCTCCCAAGGGAGGAGCAGTACTGTTAGGCCACAGAGGAGGACTTTGCAGCCAGTCCTGAAAATACCTGACAAAACTGAGTCTTATGAAAGGGGAGGAGGTCCTCCCTTATCAGTGGACTTGGAAAGGGGCAGGGAGGAGATGAGGGAGGGAGGGTGGGATTGGGGAGGGAATGAGGGATACAGCTGGGATGCAGAATTAACAAAATATAACTAATGAGAAAAATAAAATTAAAAAAAAAAGATCTTCAGCTAGAATCATATTTTCAAAATGCTCTACATTAAAAAGACAAGATTACAAAGTGAAAATAGGGAAGGGGTTTTGTACTTGAAAACAAGGAGAGAGAGTTAAAGAAAATATCTACAAAGAAAAAGAAAAGACTATGAAAAATGCTATAAATGGAACTTATTTATGTATTAACAAGAATAGTTTAATTATTTAGAATATACTCCGCAAGAGCCAAAAGGGAAGGTTAACTTGAGAAAACAATTAAATTGAAAAATATTAAAACAAGACAACATGAACCTGATTGCAATTTTAATAATGAAGTAATAAACATTGATATTGGAATGAGAGATAAGTCACACAAAGGTTGTCTGATAAACCCTCAAGAAATATTAACAGAGATAGATAGGCAGATAGATAGATAGATAGATAGATAGATAGATAGATAGATAGATATTCTTGGTTTATTATTTTGTCACTTCTCTGTGTTCAAGTTTGATTTCTATCTTTCCTTGGTCCTCAAAGTTTTAGGGTTTCCCTTTTACTCTAAATGTGAATCTATTTTTCTAGATTTAATATATGTTAACTCACTTGAGCTGATAATGCTCCAAACAAGAAGCATAAACAATCAAAATATATTTGAAATAGTAATGACCACTACTCAGTATCTTTGTGTCAGGATACCAAAATCTATTAAAATAAAACAGATATTATGATGGGAATTTAATGGGTATTTACTATTTATCAGCAAATTCAAGTCTCATTACAACACTGAAAGTTAATGATGATAATTTAAGTTATGTGTATTCATGTTATTCATTTAAGAACAGTAACAGGTCAATTTTATTATCAGGCATGAATTAAATAATGTTTTATTTATTGTCTGTAGATGAACGGAAAATTAGAACAGAAAAATCTAATGCCTCCTTTCTGATAGAATTTATTCTACTGGGATTCTCAGATGTTCCCAGTCCCGAGTGGATTCTTTTGGGGATATTTTTGCTCCTGTATTTGGCTGTTCTGCTGTGCAACAGCATTATAATGGTAATAACAAGAACTGGCCCTGCTCTGCAGACTCCTGTGTACTTTTTCCTTACAACTTCTCTTTTGTGGAAATCTGCTATGTAACAGTCACCATTCCAAGGATGCTTGTGGACCTGTGTACTCAAAAAGGAAATATCTCTGTACTTGCCACACAGATGTGTTTCATCCTTATGCTTGGAGGCACCGAGTGCTTCCTTCTGACAGCCATGGCCTATGACCGCTATGTGGCCATTTGCAACCCTCTTCACTATTCTCTAGTCATGAACCAAAGGATCTGCACACAGTTGGTGGCTGCCTGCTGGATCAGTGTCATACCAGTTGTGACTGGACAAACATGCAGATTTTCTCTTTGCATTTTTGTGGCTCTAATAGAATTAATCACTTCATCTGTGACATCCCACCAATACTCAAACTTGCTTGTGGCGACACATTTGTGAATGAGATAGCAGTCTACATAGCTGCGATGGTGTTTTTCATGGTTCCCTTTGTTCTGATCATTTTTTCCTATTGCAAAATTATCTGCAGCATTCTGAAACTGTCCTCAGCCAAAGGAAGGGTCAAAACTTTCTCCACCTGCTCCTCTCACCTAATTGTTATAGTCTTGTTCTATGGAACCGCTGGCATCATGTACTTACAACCCAAGACAAATCAATCAGAAATAATTGGAAAACTATTGTCTCTTTTCTATAACATTTTGATCCCAACCCTAAATCCCATTATATACACTCTGAGGAACAAGGACATCATGATGACTCTGAGAAAATAACGCAGTAAGTTACTAACATGAGACAAAGGCTTGAAAGGTGCATAACTGTTTATCACTTAGACAAAAAGAAAAATATTTTCATCCTGATAATGTTGATTAAATTTATGTTAGCTACACACATTTCCTCATGCAACGTTAATTTAATACTTTAATACATGGTTTACATATCTCCCCATTACACATTAAAACAGCTGCCCATTGCTGTTATAAAGACTTGCCTTTTCACAGTTAGCTAAATACTCCATCAGGCTGTCTGAGCAGCTTCTTGGTAGCTAATTAATTCTGCTTTATAACCAGAGCTGTTGTCCTGTTCTGAGATGGGTTTACTTTGCATTTCATATTCTTTTTCATTTTACTTTGTGGTTAGGATTATTCCAGTAAAAGGTTGAAAAGTTGCTAATGCAGTGTAAAAGTCAGGTATTTTGTTTACTATATTTATACTAAAACATGCATAGAAACAAGAATAAGAAGATAGAAACTATTTAAGCTATGACAACTCGCATTAAAGGATTACAGGTCAATATTTCCTCTCCTAAGAAATGAAACAATCTATCTTTCACAAAAGTATGATTATTCCCTTAAATTAAATGACTTTTTATACATATAAAAATATGTAAAGTAACTTTTATTCTCCTGAATTAATTGACTTGGAGGCTTATTACTAATAGAAGCTTAGTCCTGGAAGCTTCTAGCCTCAGTACAATATAATCTGAATCCAGAATGCTTTAAGCCTCTGAGACTTAGAAGCTCACCGTTTCTTGTTATTTCTGAACTCCAATCTGGCTGGTTTAATTCAGGTTTTTGTTTGTTTGTTTGTTTGTTTTTTTAGCTCAAACTTCTCTCCAAGCTGACTGATTCAATTTGGCTGCTCTCTCAGCCTCTGACTTAATAATTCTTTGGCCCCAAACTAATTTAGTAATCTGCTCTAATCTTCTGGCTCCTTCTCATTTTCTGGCTCATTCTGTCTTCACCTGTGTCTAGCTTGTTCTCACTTCAACCTCCTTCTGTAAAACTCTTCTTGAAAAACTCCTCTGAATTTCATTAACTGAACTGCCAGGAACTCAGTTCCACTGCACTGCCTCTCAAACTGACTGAACAGTGCTAACTAGAACTCAAGAGCCTGTATTCTGAGTGCTGGAATTAAAGGGATGTACCATCACCTCTAGACCTAAGCTTTTCTTTACCTGAAATTTGCTCTATACCAGGCTGGCCTTGAACTCAGAGATGTACTTTCCTCTCTCTCCTAGGATTAAAGATTTGTCTGTATTTCAGATGCATCATCCAGCCCTTAGGTCTGGATGTGATCTCTTTCCAGGGAAACCTTCTTCTGAATTAAAATTCCTCTACAAAAAATGTATTTTCAGGTTTGGAAAGATGGCTCAGCAGCTGGGGACACTTTCTGCTCTTTCAGAGGACACAGCAATCACACGGAGCCGCATACCTATGTTTTGCTGCAATTAGAAGGGATTTTATACTCTTTTCTGGTATCTGTAGGCATCAGTTATGTACATAGGACACACATGCAATTGGACAGCACTCCATAAACAAATTTTTAAATTAATAATTTTATTTATCAATATATAAGTAAATATGAAAAAATATTTTAAGCATTTCAAAATATATAGTAAAGGTTGATACATGATTAATTTATAACTAATAACATGTAATATTTCATATATTAGTATAAATGTGAATGAATAATATATTGCATATTTATTGCCCTATATAAACACATACAAATATATTACTGAAAACCTAAAATCACACGGTATCTTAAAAATATTCAATATAAAATGAAACACCCAATTACAAATAAATACATTCATAATTCTAGCAAAAAAAAAAAACTTTAAGAATTTCAAGCACTTCTAATGCACACAAAGAATCATATTAAATATTTACCTAAAAGTAAATTCCAAAGCCCAAATGCCATTAATTCTCTATATAAATATACATATATGGTTTTTGTTTGTTTGCTTTTGTTTTGTTTTCTTTTTAGAGACAAGTTCTTTCTATTCTGTAGTTCTGGCAGTCCTGGAAGCCACTACATAGAATATACACATTTAATGACCTTTTCTCATCTGGGCTGACTTTGCTCCCTCCAAGTACCAAAGATCACCTAACAAAAATTCAAATAGCAGGCATGCGAAACCCTCTTTTAAGTGACTGCCCAAGGGCAATCCAAGAGAGAACCAAAACATAGAGTCAATTGCTGTTGTCCTTGTTTATTCTGAGATAGAGGAAAATGAGTTCTTATTGCTGAAGAGGTCATGGACTTCAGAAACAAAGCCTAAAGACTCCAGGGCTGGAACTGACCTGACTGCCCCCTTGCTGAGCACTAACCTTCAAAGTAACAGAAGGGTCTATATAACTCCCAAAGGATTGAGGCTACCAAGAGTTCAACCCAGCTGTGATGCCTATCAAGCACATAAACACCATCATGACATGATATCCCAAGGGTGCAATTGTGGCACACTTTCCTCGATGGTAAACTTCAGGTCACTAAATGAGCTTATCATGGGGGATCCTGCTCAACAACAGGGAAACTTTCCATTCAGTGATAGTGAAACCACATGGAGGAGAATCTACAGCTACTAATGTACTAAACCAGCATAATCCTATAAACATTTGTTCTTATACCCACAGATAGGTGTAGTCTTCAATACTCCTCTAGGAAACATCTCTTTGCAACAAAAGGAGACCACTACAGCAAACCACAACCTGTAAAAATGCAGATTTATGGAGCCTAGTTCCAATGGCAACATCTATCACACATCTAAATACCTAGGGCTCAGGAGTAGAAACCACTCTCAGATTGGGTTCAGCCTCACTCATGACATGGAACTTATGCTTGACATGGCTTTGGTTACCAAAATCCTGATATTAGATAGGCCATGGGACTCAAGAAAATTAAATATTTTATTTATTCTACTAAAAGAATATAACAATCAATGATTCCTAATGACATTCTGCTATTCCTATAGATCTGTGCCTTGCAAAGATCCAATATGCTTCCTCTTACAGTTTATATGAACTAGCATAGAAACCCACAACTAGACAATGCACAGATGATAACAGACTTTGCAAAACTCCATAAAAATGGATGTCTTCATTAAACCACTCCACTCACGGCTGAGGGAACTATGCAGAAGAGGAAAGGGAAAGATTTTCAGAGCCAGCAGGGATGGATCACTCCAAGAAAACTATACGTTGCTGACAAAACAAGATTGATGCACACATGAACCTCACAGATACTGTGACATCATGTTCAGGGACTGCACAGGTTCATGCTAGATGAAGTCCTTGTGCTGAAACTGTCTGCAATTGAAATCCAATTGTAAGGGGTGGGGAAAGCTTGCAAAAGAACAGAGTCTCATTGGAATATTAGCCATACATCATAATAGGTCTCATGCCCATCAGCAAGATACTCAACATCAGTGCACTTGGGGAGGGGCAGGAGAGGAGATGAGGGAGGGGGATGGGATTGGTAGGGAATGAGGGAGGGAGCTACAGCCAGGATACAAAGTGAATAAACTGTAAATAATACAGAAACAATATTTAAAACAGAAAAAAAACAACAGTATTTTTTTGTCTCATATTTCTTTGGGCAATTTTTTGTTTTATTGGTCCTTTATTATGGTTTCAGAATTAGTGTGTGTGTCCTTCTATTTCTAATGTGAATGTGTGTTCATTTGTTTGTGTCTGTTTTTGGAGAGCACGTGAGAGAGACAGAGAGAGAGACAGAAAGAAGGGAGAGAAAGAGAGAGAAGGAGAGGGAGGGAGGGAAAGAAAGAGAAAGAGAAGGAGAAAGAGAAAGGGAAGGAGAGAGGTGGTAGACAGAGAGCAGGAGAAAGAGAAAGGGCAAGACATTCTTGTTCTTTTTCATTTTTCCTGCAGTTTTCTTTTTTTTTAAGTAAATTCTTATTTTCTTATATTAATTATAGCTTATTCACTTTGTATAAGTATAAGTATAATTATAGCTTATTCACTTTGTATAAGCTGTAGCTCCCTCCTTCATTCCCTCCCAATCCCACCCTCCCTTCCTCATCTCCTGCCATGCCCCTCTCCAAGTCCCCTTTCATCTGACCCTAGCATATCAGTTCTTATCAGGACTGGCTGTATTGTCCTCCTCTGTGGCCTGGCAAGGCTACTCCCCCCTCGGGGTGGGGTGATCAAAGAGCCAGTCACTGAGTTCCTGTCAGAGACAGTCCCTGTTCCCCTTACTAGGGAAACCACTTGGAGTGAGATATCCCAGAAGCTGAAAGACACACATGATGTATACTCACTTATAAGTGGATATTAGACATATAATATAGGATAATCATACCAAAATCATACCTAAAGAAGCTAAGCAAGAAGGAGGACCCTGGATAGGATGCTCAATCCTCATTCTAAGAGGCAAATGGGATGGACATCAGAAGAGGGAGAAAACAGGGAACAGGACAGGACCCTACCACAGAGGGCCTCTGAAAGACTCTACCCTGCAGGATATCAAAGTATATGCTGAGACTCATAGTCAAGCTTTGGGTAGAGTGCAGGGAATCTTATGAAAGAAGAGGGAGAAAGAAAGATCTCAAGGGGATAGGAGCTCCACAAGGAAAGAAAAAAATATCTGGGCACAGGGGTCTTTTCTGAGACTGATACTCCAACCAAAGACCATGCGTGGAGAAAATGTAGAACCCCTGCACAGATGTAGCCCATGGCAGCTCAGTGTCCTCTGTCCATTCTTGTGAGGACTTAGGGATCTTCTCACCACAGCTAACTGTTTTTTAACTGTTTATTATAATTCATTTACTTTGTATCCCAGCTCTATCCCCCTCTCTCATCTCCTCTCAGTCCCACCCTCCCTCCCTCTTTTCCCCCTATGTTCCTCCCCTAGTCCACTGATAAGGGAGGTCCTCAACCCTATTATCTGACCCTAGCCTATCAGGTCTCATCAGGACTGGCTACATTGTTTTCCTCTATGGCCTGGCAAGGCTTGCCCCACCCCCAGGAGGATGTAGTCAAGTAGCCTGCCACTGAGTCCATGTCAGGGACATCCCCTGCTACCCTTACTAGGAAACTTACATTGAGACTGAGCTGCCCATGGGCTTCATCTGAGCAGGGGATCTATTTTCTCTCCATGCATGGTCCTTGGTTGGAGCATTGGTCACTGCAGCCTCCCCTGACCCAGATTTTATTGGCTCTATTGTTCTCTTTGTGGGGATCCTTCCCCCTCCAGGTCTTTCTATCTCTCCCTTCTTCCAAAGATTCCCTGCATTCTACCCAAGGTTTGACTATGAGACTCAGAATCTGCTTTGGAACCCTGCTGAGTAGATTCTTTCAGAGGCCTTCTGTGGTAGGTTCCTGACCTGTTCCCTATCTTCTCCTGATTCCAATGTCTATACTGTCTGTATTTCTGAATGAGCATTAAGCATCTTCCCTAGGGTCTTCCATGTTGTTAGCTTCTTTAAGACTACAGATTTTAGTATGTTAATCCTATATTATATGGCTAATATCCACTTATAAGTGAGTATATACCATGTGTTTTTTTTCTGCTTCTGAGTTACCAAACTCAGGATCATCTTTTCTACTTGCATTCATTTGCCTGCAAATTTCATGATTTCCTTGTTTTTACTTGCTGAGTAGTATTCCATTGTGTAAATGTACTACAAATTCTGTATTCATTTTTCTGTTGATGGACATATAGGTTGTTTCCAGATTCTGGCTATTATGAATAAAGCTGCTATGGACTTAGTTGAGCAAGTGTCTTTGTAGTATGGTTGAGAATCTTTCAGATATAAACCTAGGAGTGGTATAGCTGAATCTTGGGGTAGCACTATTACTGATTTTCTGAGAAAGTGCCAGATTGATTTTCAAATTGGTTTTACAAGTTTACATTGCCACTAGCCATGGAGAAGGATTCCCCTACTCCATATCCTCTCTAGCATGTGTTGTCACTTGAGTTTTTTATATTAGCTATTCTGGTGAGTATAAGGTGAAATCTCAGGGTCATTTTGATTTTCATTTCCTGGATGACTAAGGATTTTGAGCATTTATTTAAGGGTTTCTCTGTCGTTGGATATTTCTCTATTGAGAATTTTGTTTAGCTCTCTATTCCATTTTCCTTTCATTTATTTGTTTGTTTATTTAAATTTATCCACTTGGTATCCCAGTTGTAGCTCCCTGATTTATCCCTTCCCAATCCCACCCTTCCTCACTCTTCTCCTCCCAAGAGGAGAAGATGTTCACTGAAAGGGGAGATCTTCTTCCCCTTCCCTCTGACCCTAGCTTAGCAGATCTCATCAGAACTTGCTGCCTTGTCTTCCTCTGTGGCCTGGTAAGGCTGCTCCCCACTCAAGGGGAGGTGATCAAAGACCCAGTCACTTGGTTCATGTCATAGACACCCCAGTTCTCCTTACTAGGGAATGTAAACTTGTACAAGCACTTTGGAAGTCAATCTGGCACTTTCTCAGAAAATTAGGAAAGGTGCTACCTCAAGATTCACCCATATACTCTATTTTCTAACTGGATTACTTTTGTGCAGAATGATAATTATGGATTTATTTGCCTTGTTCTACATGTAGACATCCAGTTAGACCACCACCATTTGTTAAAGATGTTTTGATTTTTTTTTTTTTTTTTTGCTTTTTATTTTCTTCTATTGTATGGTCTTCGCTTCCCTGTCAAAATTCAGGTGTTTTTAAGTAGTGGGCTTATTTTTGGGTCTTTGATTCAAATCTACAAACACAAAATCTATACATGCATGGAAACTGAACATCTCTCTACTCAACAACAGCTTGGTCAGTTAACAAATAAAGAAAGAAGTTAAAGACTTCCTAGAATTCAATTAAAATGAAGGCACACCATACCCAAACTTATGGGACACAATGAAAGCAGTGCTAAGAGGAAAGTTCATAGCAGTAAGGGCCATAGTTGGGACTGCCTCTGACATAATCTGATAGGCCTTCTCTTTGATCACCTCCCCCTGAGGGGGAAGCAGCAGCCTTACCAGGCCACAGAAGATGACAATGCAGTCACTTCTTATGAGAACTGATAGACTAAGATCAGAAAGAAGGAGAGGAGAACCTCCCCTATCAGTGGACTTGGGGAGGGGCATGCGTGAAGAAGGGGAAGGAAGGGTGGGATTGGGAGGGGAGGAGGGAGGGGCTTATGAGGGGATACAAAGTAAATAAAGTGTTATTAATAAAAGTTAAATAAAAAATTAAAAAAAGAGTCCTTTTTCTTTAAGGGTATGGCCCCAGGTGGGTTAGCCACACTCTGATAGATGGCTCCATGCCCAGGAATATATGGGAAGCTGTCCTCATATCCTTCATCCACATAGTCATATGAGTTTACTTATCACTAAAACAAGGTCAATGGAAAATTTGCAGCACACACACACACACAAAGAAATTCAAGACATCTCATACATGCAACATAATGGTACATCAGAAAACAATAGAAAGAAAAAATAAACAAAGAAGCATACACACCCAAGAGGAGTAGAAGGCTAGAAATAATCAAACTCAGGGCTGAAATCAATAAATCAGAAACGAACAGTACAATTCAAAGAATCGACGAAACCAAGAACTGATTCTTTGAGAAAATCAACAAGATAGACAAATGTTTAGTCAAACTAACTAAAAAGCAGAGACACACTATCTAAATCAGCAAAATCAGAAAGAAAAAGTTGGATATAATAACAGTCACTGAAGAAATTGAAAGAATGCTACTTCAAAAACATATATACCACAAAGTTTGAATTTGTAAATGAAATGCATTATTTTCTTGATAGATTCCATTCACCAAAGTTGAATCAAGATCAGGTAAATAAATTAAATAGCACTATGTCACCTAAGGAAATAAAAACAGTCACCAAAAGTCTCCCTTCCAAAAATAGACCGTGGCCAGATGGTTTCAGAGCAGAATTCAGCCAGTTCTTCAAAGAAGAGCTAACACCAATACTCTTCAAACTATTCCAAAAAATAGAAACAAAAAGAACATTACCAAACTCCTTCTATGAAGCCACAGTCACCTTGATACCTAAACCACACAAAGACCCAAAAAGAAAAGAGAACTTCAAACCCATCTCTCTTATGAACACTGATGCAAAAATACTCAATAAAATACTCATAAACCGAATCCAAGAACACATAAAAGATATCATCCACCATGGCTTCATATCAGGCATACAGGAGTGGTTCATGGAAATCCATCAACGTAATCTACCATACAAACAAACTGAAGGAAAAAAGAAATCACACGATCATCTATTTAGATACCAAATAAACATTTGACAAAATCCAGTACCCACTCGTGTTTAATGTCTTGGAGAAATCAGCAATAAAAGGCACATACCTAAACATAGTAAAAGCAATATACAGCAAGCCCATAGCCAACATAAAACTAAATGGAGAGAAACTTAAATCAATCCCACTGAAATTAGGGACAAGGCAAGGCTGACTACTCTCTCCATATCTCTTTAACATAGTACTTGAAATCCTAGCTAGAACAATAAGATAACTAAAGGAGTTGAAGAGGATACAAATGAAAAAGGAAGAAGTCAAACTATCACTATTTGCAGATGATATGATAGTATACATAAGTGACACCAAAAATTCTACCACAGAACTTCTTCAGCTGATTAAACGCCTTCAGCAAAGTGACTGGATTAAAAAAAAAAGTCAAAAGGTCAGAAGCCCTCCTGTATACAAAAGACAAACAGGCTGAGAAAGAAATTAGAGAAACAATACTGTTCATAATAGTCAGATAAGTTTTGGATGTACACCTAAAAGGATTTATTCTTGAATGGTATCTCCGTGTTAGCCTGAGCTATGCCTTACTTGGTCCCACATGAGTTCCCACTACTTCCTCCTCAATCCCTTTCCATGAGATTTCTCATACCCTCTACACTTCTAAATAAATTTACCAAATATGGATTGCTTTCATAGCACTAAGATATAGGAGGTCTATCAGGAATTATTTTCTAATAATCACTGAAATTGTTAAAAGTCACTGTTGTAAACATTATATTAGTCAGTTTTATATTATAGATATAACAGTTTTACCCCTACTGAATATCCTTTATAAAATTGATATTTATTTAATTATTTTTCTTCCAAGATACTTTGACCATACTCTTTCTCCTATTTATGGAAGAAGACTTTTAAACTTCATGTTAGGAGTTATTATCAGTCTCAGGGAAATTCAGAAGCTTAGGATATAAAGGCTCTGTTTTTCATGGATTTTCCATTATTACACTTTGACATATTCCAGATTCTCATTTTATCCTAAATAAAGCTTACTTTTTTGTTAAAACCATAGCAAGATTATCCTGTAAACATAGGAGAGAGAACCCATTATATTAAACTGACTAGAGAAAAAATATACTTGGTTACAAACTTGTTCTATTATGAACCAAGGCTATACATAGTGTCCTCATAATAGAGAACATCATAGCTGTAAATTTAACAATTTAGGCAATTATTGTCAAGATATTAATTTTGGACTATCTCTCATAGCATTTGTCAGTAAAACTGTCCATGCCTAGAAAATAAATCACACTGCTTTCAGTTCCACTGGGGGACCAATTTACAGGTCAAGGTAGACTAAACATTACCTGAAAAAAAATAAAACAGGCAAAAAACACAAACATTCCCTGATGTTAGAAATTTAGAGCTGTAGACAGATTTCTGATGGGGCACAGAGCTACATTTATTTTAAGAGAACTTAATGGTCTTCAGAAACAAAGTTCCTTTACAGAAGATTGACGATACATGTGGTTCCAATTAAAATAATGAAAGGTTCAATAGTAGTGGTAAAAAGTCAAAATTAATCTGCGTAAGGAAGGTAAATATGAATTATTTTATATTGATATTCATTTTAGTTCAATATCAATTTATTCTAAACTTTAAATTTAACGTATTATATAAAACAAATTAATTTAAAAGTTAATGCATGTTTTATTACATAAAATATTTATATTGTGATTGTTATAGTAAACACAGATGTTCAAAAATTTCAAAATAAAGAAATATGTATCCATTACAATATTCTTAAGCTTGGCTTTATAGAAAACTTTATTTTGAAGCAGCACGTTTTAACAAATTAAAAAGAAGTGGCATATTCCTTTCTTCAGATTTAATCACATTTTAATAGGAGGCTTAGAGTTAAACAATCCATGAAATATATTTATAAAAAAGAGTTAAACAATCCATAAAATATATTTATAAAAAATGAGGATTCAAAAGAATAATTATTTTAGAAGTATGCTAATGAAGTCATGGAAATAAAGATACTGTAAAATAATAAAGCATTTTAAGTTCAAAATAATTGCTTAAATTTATTAGAGGAATTATAGTGCTTATGCATAGCAAAATACACTTGGAAAACTTGTAACTTCTGACCTTTGGATGATTTATAATACTGTTAGAAAATTTTTTAAGTCTTTTGATTTATTCACACAAGAGAGACTTAAAATGCAAATGACCTGGCATTGTTTTTATTACTGCAAACCTATTAAAAATTAAGCATTTGCTACAAAGAAAATGATTTGAATATAGCACACTGACTAATTTTCTCCTCTCTGTAGCTTTTTATCCCCTTGAACAAAAGATACATAAATGGTATGAATGTCATTTTAGTAACTACATTTAGTATTGCCCTAGAGCTCAAGGTCAATAATTGTTTTATAGGAGGCATTATATTAATCATTGAGAATTGAAAACATGATATATTAATTACTGAGACTTGAAAATATTTGTTTTACTTCACATTAATTATTCACTTCTGCTTGAGGGTGAAAATTTCCTTTAAACAGAGTATGTTTACTTCAAATCTGAATGACATACTTAGCAACAGATAGTGCAGAGGCCCATTTACTGACACAACAACAACATGACTGAAGCTGTAAGGTAGCAGTTTCCTCACATATTACTTAGAATTTTTGTGATAAAGGTCATCCTAAAGCATAGAAAAAAACCTCAAGTAAAGACCTTCATGAGGACCCACATTAAAGAGAGGTAAAAAAAAATATTGTAAAAACAGATTCATGGGTCTATCCCCTTCAGACAGATTTCAAGAGTTTCAATGAAATGTTACCATTGGAGGGAGACGATACTCATTTTCAAAATAAATGCCAAGCAAAGGATGAGATTAGATAATGTCTTTTTCACCGAATTTTAATTGAACCATCTGGACTATACCAATTAGAAAAATGTAAAAGAATTGAAGGCATTTTTAAAAAACAGGTAACATTTGAAGAAACCAGTGACCCATGACTACATCAAGATTTTTTTTTTGGGGGGGTGCTTATATTAAGATATGCAATTCATACAATAATGCTAAGTAGTTTTAGAATTGTTAGGTCATTGGATAGCTGAACAAATCATGTTCCAATTCTGCAACAATATACATCTTATGCAGTAGAAGAAAGTGGAAGAAAAATTCAACTATACCATATTTTAGTAAGACTCTGTTCTAGACACTTTTTCTGGACAAGGTCCCCAGCATGTGATGAAGACATGAAAGGTGCATAGGTGCAAATGAAGAGTCAGAGACGATCTCAGGTGAAGTTTCTTAGGGAACATCCTCTTCATGGCTAAAAACATACAGGTTGAGCACCTTCAGTCTCTGTCTGAAAGTACTGCCTCTAAACATACCAAGTCCCAAGGCAGAAGAAAGGTTTGAAACATAGCAAAAATCACCTTGAGTTAATAACTGATATTTTATTATTACTTTATTTAACTCTCATAAATAAAAATTATCCAAAGTTGTTTTTATTCTCTTACTGACAACAAACAGGAGTTCCGAATAAAACTCAAGACCAGTGAGGAAATTTTACTATGAGGAGCAACCTGATATTCTAGTCAAAAATGTCAAGAGTGTCTAACTTTTGTATCTCTATAATTCTTTAAAAAATGAAATTTAAAAGTGAAGTCAAAATGCTTAGCTGAATAGCTGGCTCATGAGGACATCAGAATTCTGTGGGGCCCTGAGTCCTGAGAGTCTCACTGACCTTGTGCCAATCTACACAGGACCCTGCTTCTCCTCAACTGCCCTCCTACCCACATGCTGATAAAAATGTGTTCCTGAGCTGGTTTAAGTGAATGAAAACTCCTAAAATTCCTACCTAATAGAAACCATTATCTCTAATTTTTGTCATTATTGCCAAATTGCTTGTAATTATGGGGTGAAAATGAGAGAAATTATAAAATAGGAAACTTTGAAATAAATTAACAAATTGTGTTGTAGTTCTCAAATCAGCTAAAAGAAAAATCTTTGAAAATTTTAATCATAAAATTATAATAAAATATTTGAAGAAATAAATAAACAATAGTATGCATATTTGAAACACACTATACTAATGCATTGGTATGGACAATTTTATTTTTAATTTTAATTGAAATTATGTTTTTTTTTGTATAATATATTCTGATTATGGTTTTCCCTCACAGAAATCTTCTCACCCAAATACACAACCCTTTCTTTCTCGCATTAGAAAAAAAGAACAGGCATGTGGAAATAATAATGAAATAAAATATGATTTTAAAAAAACAGACCAGAACAACACCAAACAAACAGAAGAAAAAGAGCCAAAGAAAAGCACATATTATGGAGACACATATGTTCACACATTGAAATTCCAATAATCACCAAACTGTAAGCCATAATATATATTCAAAAGACTTGTAAGTTTAAAAAAAATGTCTAGTTTTAAAAAGCAATATGTGACAAAGAACCTCCCAAAATGCCATTTGAGCGTTTTTTTTATTTTACTTTATTTTATTCTTTATTAATTATATTTTATTCACTTTGTATCCTCCTGTGGTTCCCTCCCTCCTCCCATCCCAATCCCTCCCTTCTTCCATCCTCTGCATGCATGCCCCTCCCCAAGTCCACTGATAAGGGAGGTCTTCTTTTCCTTCCTTCTGATCCTAGTCAATTAGGTCTCATCAGGAGTGGCTGCAGTGTCTTCTGTGGCCTGGTAATGCTGCTTCTCCCTCAGGGGGAGGTAATTAAAGAGCAGGCCAATCAGTTCATGTCAGAAACAGTTCCCGTTCCTATTACAATGGAACCCACTTGAATACTGAACTTCCATGGGCTACATCTGTGCAGGGGTCTTAGGTTATCTCCATGCATAGTTCTTGGTTGGAGTATCAGTCTTAGGAAAGACCCCTGTGCTCAGATTTTTTGGTTCTGTTGCTCTCCTTGTGGAGTTCCTGTCCTTTCCAGATCTTACTGTTTCCCACTTCTTTCAAAAGATTCCCTGCACTCTGCCCAAAATGAAATTTGCAGGTAAATGGTGGGATCTGGAAAAGAACATCCTGAGTGAGCTATCCCAGAAGCAGAAAGATGCACACGGTATATACTCACTCATATAGACATATAATAGGATAAATGTACTAAAATCTGTACACCTAAAGAAACTAATCAAGAGGGAGGACTCTTGCTAAAATGCTCAATTCCTATCCAGAAAGGCAAAGAGGATGGACATTAGAAGAAGGAGAAAAGAGGGAGCAAGTCAGGAGCCTGACACAGAGGACCTCTGAAAGGCTCTGCCCTGCAGACTCTCAGTGCAGATGCTGAGACTTATGGGCATTTGAGTGGTTTTGTGTTGCCCATCTACTGCAGGGCGTTGGGTCTGCCCTTAGGAGTCTTTGTGTGCCCAGTGAGATTGTATTTCAGAACATTAATTTTTATTTTGCCAGTAGTTATCAGTTGGAGATAAGTCATAGATTAGGGTGAGAACAATTTTATTTTATATTTCCAGTCAATATTTTAAAATTTATATTTGAAAAATATTAATGATACAGTTTTCCTGATATCTAACAAAATTTATTTGTTATAAAGAAAGATATTTTCTTTTAAACTTCTTTTGAATTCTATATTTGGGGGATCCTCGAAGATGGCAGCGGCTAGTGTGCAGCTTAGCTGAAGGGGAGAGGACCTGCAATGCGGAAATTGGTGAGTGAAGGGGCTGATCAACCCAGAACAGAGTTATCTAGACTTCCAAGAAGAAAGAGACTAACCAAGATCTGAGTCAATCTAGAATCAGGTCATGGCAGACTCCTCTGGGAGGAGACACCCCGAGAGGTGATCCCCAGGCACTTCCCGGCACCCAAAACCCTACTCCCTCTTCGGAGGAGGCAGGAGGCATCCAGCATGATCTGCCACAGACCACACTGTCTGTACCCCAACCCCAGCTAGAGCTGCAGCTCCCACAAAACAAACAAACAAACAAAACAAACAAACAAACAAACAAAAAAACAAAACCTGAGATCAGGGCTGAGAAAACCCAATCCTTTCCGGCACTCCCCTGAGAACGAGAATGCCGCCATAACCCTGCCCTGGCAGAGTGGAAGGATAGAGAGGCGCACAGCGGCTTCACAGCACCCGGACCCCAGTGCTGCCAGCTGCTCCTAGCGAACAATCTTCAGCTCGGGATCTGGGACTGTGGTCATTTAACACGTCCTGAGACTCTCCCTGGTGTAGCACAATAAGACTAGCACCAAGTCCTAGCACGAGTGGCCCCCCGGCCCCTGGCAGAGAAACCCTGGCTCAGGATCTGGGCTGAAAAGTCCCAACCCCTCCTGACACTCCCCTGAGAGTGCCACCATAAGCTTGCCCTAGTGGAGGGGAAGGTCAGAGGGGAAGGACAGACAGGCAGCCTGAAACAGGACACAGCACCCGCTCTCCAGCTCACCAGTGGCCCCTGGCAGAGAAACCTGAGTTCTGGATCTCAGGACACTCAACCCTAACTAGTACTCTCCCGGAATCAGCAAACATAGGCTCTACTGCCAGGCTGCTTCTGGCAGAAAGATCTGAGCCTGGGATCTGGGATTAAGAACACTCAACCCAACTCTTTCCCACGCTACCCCGGGACCAGAAAACAAAACCACTCCTGGCAGAGGGAAAGGACAGAGAGGCAGCACACAGTACAGGTGGACACCGAGTCCTATGGCCACAGTGTCA
The DNA here is from genome assembly GCF_907164565.1 of Psammomys obesus. Lineage (NCBI taxonomy): Eukaryota > Metazoa > Chordata > Mammalia > Rodentia > Muridae > Psammomys > Psammomys obesus. The sequence goes on along the minus strand of NW_026588851.1, from coordinate 7,192 downwards.
CAGAGCTGACTGTTAGCCTACCCACACATTCTCCATAGCAGGACCAAATTGGAGAGTAGAGAGCAAGGGGAAACCCTGTGCATTCCAACTGGTCCTGCAAGAGAGTGAGGAAGCCTTCTAGGGAGAGTTTGCCCCAGACCCAGGGCCTCTCCACACAAGCAACCAGATGAAATCTCTGCCACCCACACCCCTAGTGTGGGCATCATAGGGATTCTTGGAATAGCGACCCCAATGCTGAAGCTTCTGTCTTGTGGGTACACCAGTGTAATCCAGGTAAACAATCCCTGGATCCCAGACAGAACTGCATACTAGTTTGGCCTGTAGGCCACTGCAATAGTCAGAGAATCCACACATGCACACTGTGCCCGCTAAAAGCGCATGTGAATAGCACCAGCGTCACATTCCTTACTTAGGCAAAACTGAAACCACAACACACACTCCCAAACCAGTGAACCTCTATCACCTTCCTGAAAAAACAGTCCAGAAAACAGAAAGAGACTATCATAGCCTGAACTACAAACTCAAGGAACAAACAGTGAGGGTTATAAATAACCAGATGGCTAGAAGCAGATGTAAGAACACACCCAACAAAAATCAGGACATAATGACCGCACCAGCAACGCCACAAACCAATGGACACTTCAAATCACTAGATATACAAGAAAACAACCTCAAAACTATGTTTCTCCAGCTATTAGAGGCCCATAAAGATGAAATGAACAAAGCCCTCAGAGAAATAGAAAAGGAATCGAGACAAAAAAGAGGAAATAAATAAAGCTCTTAGAGAAATAACCACGAAAGTTGAGGCAAACAAAGAGGAAATGAACAAAGCCCTCAAAGAAATGTCCACACAAATGAAGGCAAATAAAGAAGAAATAAACAAAGCTCTCATAGAAATACAGGCAAATACAGCAAGAGAAGTAGAGACACAATTAGTGTTATATAGAGAGGAAACAGACAAAAAAATAGAAGCTGTCATTAAAAAGCAGGACTCCACATTCAAACAGATGAAGGAAATGGTGCAAGACATGAAAAAAGAATTAGAATCAGTAAAGAAAACACAAATAGAGAAAAACCTGGAGCTGGAGAACATAGAGAAAAGATCAGGAACTACAAAGATAAGCATCACCAACAGAATACAAGAGATGGAAGAAAGAATCTCAGGAGCCGAAGATACACTTGCGGAAATTGACACATCTCTCAAAGAAAAAATAAAATCAGAAAAGTTCCAAACACAAAACATCCAAGAAATCAAGGACACCATGAAAAGACAAAACCTAAGAATAATAGGAGTAGAAGAGAAAGAAGACATCAGGCTCAAAGGTCCAGAAAATATTTTCGAGAAAATATAGAAGAAAATTTTCCCAACTTAAAGAAAGAGATGTCCATAAACATACAAGAGGCCTACAGAACACCAAGTAGACTAGACCAGAAAAGAAATTCTTCACATCACATCATAGTCAAAACACTGAGCCTACAAAACAAAGAAAAAATTCTAAAAGCAGCAAGGGAAAAAGGCCAAGTAACATATGAAGGTAGACCTATCAGAATCACACCAGATTTCTCAACAGAAACTATGAAAGCCAGAAGGGCCTGGACAGAAATCATGTAGTCCTTAAGGGACCACAGATTCCAACCCAGACTACTATACCCAGCAAAACTTTCAATCAACATAGATGGAGAATTTAAAATATTCCATGACAAAACCAAATTTAAACAATATCAACATAGTAACCCAGCTCTACAAAAGTTCTAGAAAAAAAACTCCAAACCAAAGAAAACAACTACATCTAAGCAAACAGAGGAAATAGATAATTACACAACAAAAAACCAAAAGAATACAAGCAATGAAACTCAGCGACACCACCAACCCCACATCAAAAGTAAGTAACAATTGTTGGTCTCTAGTATCTATCAACATCAATGGACTCAACTCCCCAATAAAAAGATACAGATTAACAGAATGGTTGGGGAAACAGGATCCAACATTCTGTTGCATCCAAGAAACACATCTATGCAACAAAGATAAACACTACCTCAGAGTAAAGGGCTGGAAAAATGTTTTTCAAGCACATGGTTCCAGAAAACAAGCGGGAGTAGCCATCCTAATATCTAATAAAATAGATTTTCAACCCACGTTAATCAAAAAAGATAAAGAGGGCCACTATATTCTTATCAAAGGAAAATCCACCAAGAGGACATCACAGTTTTGAATATCTATGCCCAAATACAAGAGCACCTACTTTCGTAAATGAAACAATATTAAAGCTTAAATCACACATTAATTCTAACACCTTAATAGTGGGAGACCTCAACACTCCACTCTCACCAAGGGACAGATCAACTAGACAGAAAACAAATAGGGAAATAAAAACACTTACAGAGTCCCTAAATCAATGGACCTAATAGACATCTACAGGTCTTTTCACCCAAACTCAAAAGAGTATACCTTCTTTTCAGCACCACATGGAACCTTCTCCAAAATAGACCATATAGTTGGTTACAAAGCAAGCCTCAACAGATACAGAAAAATTGAAATAATCTATTGTATTCTATCTGACCACCATGGACTAAAGCTGGACCTCAACAACAGAAATAACAAAAAGCCGACACGCACATGGAAACTGAACAACTTGTTACTCAACGACAGCTGGGTTAAGGAAGAAATAAAGAAAGAAATTAAAGACTTCCTAGAATTCAATGAAAATGAAGGCACAACATACCCAAATTTATGGGACACATTAAAAGCAGTGCTCAGAGGAAAATTTATAACACTAAGTGTCTTCAAGAAGAAATTTGTAACATCACATATAAGCACCTTAATGGCCCAACTGAAAACCCAAGAAAAAAAAGAAGCAGATACACTCAAGAGGAGCAGAGGGCTGGAAATAATCAAACTCAGGGCTGAAATCAACCAATTAGAAACAAATAAAACTATTCAAATAATCAATGAAACAAAAAGCTGGTTCTTTGAGAAAATCAACAAGATAGACAAACCCTTAGCCAAACTAACTAAAAAGCAGAGAGAAACCATACAAATCAGCAAAATCAGAAAGGAAAATGGGGACATAACTACAGACACTGAGGAAATCCAAACGATTATTAGGTCATACTACAAAAGCCTATATGGCACAAAATTTGAAAATCTAAATGAAATGGATAACTTTCTTGACAGATTCCATCTACCAAAATTAAGTCAAGATCAGGTAGAAAGACTGAACAGCCCTATATCCCCCAAGGAAATTGAAGCAGTCATTCACTGTCTCCCCTCCAAAAAGCCCTGGGCCAGATGGTTTCAGCGCGGAATTCTACCAGACCTTCAAAGAAATGCTCACACCAATTCTCCTCAAACTATTCCACAAAATAGAAACAGAAGGTACATTACCAAACTCATTCTATGAAGCAACAGTCACCCTGATACCTAAACCACACAAAGACCCAACAAAAAAAGAGAACTTCAGACCTATCTCTCTTATGAACATTAATGCAAAAATACTCAATAAAATACTTGCAAACCAAATCCAAGAACACATCAAAGATATCATCCACCATGACCAAGTAGGCTTCATCCCAGGCATGCAAGGGTGGTTCAATATACGGAAATCCATCAATGTAATCCACCACATAAACAAACTGAAGGAGAAAAACCACATGATCATCTCCTTAGATGCTGAAAAAGCATTTGACAAAGTCCAACACCCATTCCTGTTTAAAGTCTTGGAGAGAGCAGGGATAAAAGCAACATACTTAAACATAGTAAGGGCAATATACAGTAAGCCTATAGCCAACATCAAACTCAATGGAGAGAAACTTAAATCAATCCCACTGAAATCAGGGACAAGGCTGCCCATTCTCTCCGTATCTCTTCAACATAGTACTTGAAGTCCTAGCCAGAGCAATAAGAAAACTAAAGGAGAGCAAGGGGATACAAATCAGAAAGGAAGAGGTCAAAGTGTCACTATTTGCAGATGATATGATATTATACATGAGTGACCCCAAAAATTCAACCAGAGAACTCCTTCAGCTGATAACCACTTTCAGCAAATTGGCAGGATACAAAATCAACTCAAAAAAATCAGAAGACCTCTTGTATACCAAAAACAAAAGGGCCGAGAAAGGAATTAGGGAAACAACACCCCTCACAATAGCCACCAATAACATAAAGTACCTTGGGGTGACACTAACCAAGCAACTGAAAGACATGTTTGAGAAAAAACTTCAAGTCTCTGAAGAAAGAAATTGAAGACAATATCAAAAGATGGAAAGATCTCCTGTGCTCATGGATTGGTAGGATTAACATTGTGAAAATGGCCATCCTGCCAAAAGCAATCTACAGATTCAATGCAATTCCCATCAAAATACTAACTCAATTCTTTACAGACCTTGAAAAAAAGATTCTCAGCATCATATGGAGAAACAAAAAACCCAGAATCTCCAAAAGAATCCTGTACAACAACAGATCATCTGGAGGTATCTCCATCCCTGATCTCAAGTTGTACAACAGAGCAATAATAAGAAAAACTGCATGGTATTGGCATGAAAACAGAAAGGAGGATCAATGGAACTGAATAGAAGACCCAGAAATAAACCCACACACCTACGAATACTTCATTTTGACAAAGCAGCCAAAACCATTCAATGGAAAAAAGACAGCATCTTCAACAGATGGTATTGGTCTAATTGGATGTCTACATGCAGAAAAATGAAAATAGATCCATATTTATCACCCTGCACAAAACTAAAATCCAAGTGGATCAAAGACCTCAACATAAAACCAGGTATTCTAAATCTGTTAGAAGAAAAAGTGGGGAACAGCCTAGAACTCATTGGCACAGGAGACAACTTCCTGAACAGAACTCCAACAGCACCGGCTTTAAGAACAACAATCAATAAATGGGACCTCATGAAACTGAAGAGCTTCTGTAAAGCAAAGGACACTGTCATCAAAACAAAACGACTGCCTACAAACTGGGAAAGAATCTTCACCAACCCTTTATCTGACAGAGGGCTAATATCCAGTATATACAAAGAATAAAGAAGCTGAAAAGCAGCAAACCAAGTAATCCAATTAAAAAATGGGAAACAGAGCTAAACAGAGAATTCTTGACAGAGGAATATCAAATGGCAGAGAAACACTTAAAGAAATGCTCAGTGTCATTAGCCATTAGGGAAATGCAAATCAAAACGACCCATCAGAATGGCCAAGATGAAAAACTCAAGTGACAACACATGTTGTAGAGGTTGGGGAAAAGGGGAACCCTCCTCCATTGCTGGTGGGAATGTAAACTGGTACAACCACTTTGGAAGTCTATCTGGAGCTTTCTCAGACAATTAGGAATAGTGCTTCCTCAAGACCCAGCTATACCACTGCTAGGTATATACCCAAAATTTTCTCAAGTACACAACAGAGATATTTGCTCAACCATGTTTATAGCAGCTTTATTTGTAATAGCCAGAACCTGGAAACAGCCCAGATGTCGATCAACGGAGGAATGGGTACAGAAATTGTGGTGTTTTTATACAATGGAATATGTATATTCAAAAAGGAGGAAAGCATGAAATTTGCAGGCAAATGGTGGGATCTAGAAAAGATCATTCTGAGCAAAATATCCCAGAAGGAGAAAGACAAACACGGTATATACTCGCTTATATAGACCTATAAGATATGATAAAAATAATGAAATTTATACACCTAAAAATGATAATCAAGAGAGCAGACATGGGATAAGATAATCAATCCTCATTTAGAAAGACAGATGGGATGTGCATTGAACGTATGACAGGAGTCTACCCCAGAAGGCATCTGAAAGACTGTAACTAGCAGTGTTTCAAAGCAGACACTAAGACTCATAACCAAACCTTCAGCAGAGTACAGAGAATCATATGAAAGAAGGGGAGTTAGCATGGTGGGGAAAGAATAGAAGCTCCACAAGGACCAAATATATCTGGGCACAGGGTCTTTTCTGAGACTGACATTCAACCAAGGACCATGTATGGATATAACGTAGAACCTCTGCTCAGATGTAGCCTGTGGTAGCTCAGTAACCAATTGTTTTCCCATAGTAAGGGGAACAAGGACTATTTCTAACAGGAGCTCAGTGGCTGGCTCTTTGGCCTCCCCACCCCCCAAGGGAGGAGCAGTCCTGTTAGGCCACAGAGGAGGACTTTGCAGACCTGATAAAACAGGGTCAGATGAATGGGGAGGAGGTCCCCCCAATCAGTGGACTTGGAAAGGGGAAAGGGCAGAGAGGAGAAAGGGAGGGTGTGATTGGGAAGGAATGAGGGAGCAGGATACAGCTGGGATACAGAGTTAATAAAATGTAACCAATAAGAAAAAAATAAAAATTTAAGAAAATAAAATAAATTCTATTATTGTGTATGTCTTAGCCAAGCAACCGTGTATCTTAAATAAGCCTGAAGTTGGCTTTACCGACAGTTGTAACTTGTCAAGTAGGTGCTGGTAATAAAACCTGTTTTTTTTTTTTTTTTTTTTTTTTTTTTTTTTTTGTAATAACAGTATTTTTAACTGCTGAGCCAACTCTGCATCACGGTGAAAGGATTGTCAGAATAAATAACTAGTGGTGTCAGACATAATACATATCTGTTGATTTATTTTTCAGAAGTGGTTTCCAGTCCTGGTAAGCTCTCTGCTGTGTGGTACATAGTTTAGTGAACACCGAGCTGCAGACTGAGGTGGGTTAACAATAACTTTTGAAGGCATTTTAGAAAAGCTATACAGCAACAATATGTAAGGTCTAAAATAGCTAAATGTAAAATTTGTAAGCATCTATATATGTGAACACAGCATGCTCTTTTTCTTAGAAGAACTATTGATATTTTCTCAAGTGTCCTTCTAAAGCAAAGTGTCTACCTGGTAGGGGCTCTGACTGCTGTTGGTGTTTAGACTTCTCAGTATTGTTCACTTTGCTTTTGGTTTCTTCTTGTTTCTCTGTTTTGTCCTTTTTTTTTTTTTTTTTTTTTTTTTTTTTTTTTTTTTTTTTTTTTTTTGAGTCTATCTTCTCTCCAACCTTCTACCTGGACTGTGTGTCATCAATCAGGGCCTGTTTTCTTCTGCCAGCTTTTCTGGAAGGAGACATTGCAATGATCGTCTATTCCACCACTGTTAGTTAAGTACATATTAATTGTCATATCTGGATTGTGTCTTGTCTTCAGACATTTGGTTTGCAGACAT
>NW_026588850.1:0-6546 GCF_907164565.1 Psammomys obesus | reverse complement strand
CCACCTCTCAACAATGCCATCCTATTATAAATCCACCAAAGGGTTAATCTGTTGATTAGGTCAGAGCCCCTAGAACCAACATCAAAAGCCTGGCGGCTGCCAGCCAAGCCCCTAGAACATGAGGCCATGGGGAACATTTCCAATTCCACACCCATAACACGGTGTGGGTAATTCTTCATCTTGCGTGCACTGTACACCAACTGAAAAGCTTACCTTCGTGAACCTTCTTTTATGTGTGTACGTGTGTGTTTGTGCATGTGTGTTCAGGTGTACAAGTATGTGTATGAATGGGCATGTGGAGGTCAGAGACCAACATCAGACGTCTCCATAACCAGTGCTCCAGATAAATTATTTTTCATTTCTGTGTATGTGGCGTGTGTGTGTGTGTGTGTGTGTGTGTGTGTGTGTGTGTGTGCCCTGTTCTGTCACTCTCTACCATACTGCCTTGAGGCAGTCTCTTGATGAACCCAGAGCTCACTGTTTCAGTGAGAGTGGCTGAGGCTGACCAGAGAGTTCCTAGGATCTCTTTTTTTTTTTTTTAAGTGAGTGCTGGGGGGTCTGAACTCAGTTCCTCACGCTCTTTCGGCTGTCGTCGCAGAATCCTGGTTTCACTGTGAAACGGGCTCTTCCTGAATCTGTGCTGTTTCAGGCACTGCTGTGGTTCCATGAGCATTGGTGAGCAATGGTGTCAGCTGGTGGAGCTCCCAGCAGTGAGTTGGCAACCGAGTATTAATGGTGTATATGCCAGTTTCCACAGGCACTGTCCGGGTTCCCAGGTGTGGTTGCTGATACCTCTCCTTACCATGAGCTTGCTCACTCTGACCTGACCTGTGCCCTGCTGGTGTTCTGGCCTTGCCTGTGCCTGCTGATATTCTGGCCTTACCTGTGCCCTGGTATCGCTCTGACCAGCTGTTTTCCTGGTCTTTCTGCACAGATGAAGTGGTGCATTTTGTAAACCTGAGCCTCATTTCTACTTCCTTCCCTGCCGACTCTTTCCATTCATGTCCTTTTCCCTTTTGGTCTGGTCTACCTACTGCTCACCTCACTTTGTTTGAACAAACGCTTTGTGGAGAAGAGGGTCACCTCTGTCTCCTGTTTACAGACATTTGATCTCTGCCAGCTGGAGAGCTGAAGGACGCCATCACCTTGGGTCCTCATCCATGCGTGGTGTGTGGGCCTCACCCATCTGAGTTCCACGGGGAAGGGGCTGGGAGAGGGCTCTGTGGGTGATCACATTTGTCATGCTAATGTGAGGACCTTCCTCACCTCCGGCACTCACATAAATTCTGGGCATAGCCGAGTGTGTCCATAACCACGGTATTGATGGGCAGAACGGGCAGAACCTGGACACTTGACGTCTGACCAGCCTGGTTGGGACAGCAAGCTTCAAGGGTCCCGTCCATTGGCAGCCCCTGTCGCCAAGGCAGTAAAGTCACATCGGAAGAGGAAGACGTACCTCTTCCACACGTGGGTTCTGCATGTGACACACAGGCACCCACGCCTGCGCACTCACATGTCACACACAGGCACACACACAAGCACACACGTGTTTGTTGTGAATCCTGTTGCCATAGCTGCCGTAGTTCCGCAGCGCTGGTTCCATAGTTCATGGCACGGGCCTTTCTTCTCTCCTTGCCGCCTAAAGTAACAACTGTTTCCACAGGGACTGCACAGTATTAGGTGTTATGAGTCATGTGGAGAAGACTGGGGGCTCCGTGGCTCCATGGCTCCTTGCAAACACTGAGAAGCGATTGGAGCAGCTTGGTGACCTCAGGGGTTCAGATGCAGTTCACACCTTTAGTTTCTGAACCCTCTGTTCACTGGGAGGCTGCCAAGGGGCACCTGGTGGGACACAGGAATTGGCCAGCACGGTGTCCCGCCCAAACAATTTTAGTGTGGATGGCAGAAGCTCCCTCCAGAGCAAAGCAAGGAAGGCTACGAGTGTGCGTGGAGGCCAGAGGTGGGCGTTCGGCGTTTTCCTCCGTCACTCTCCACTTGAGCGTTTGAGACAGAGATCTTTACTGTCTCCAGACCTGGAACTTACCAGTGGGCTACACTGGCAGACCAGTCTTGGGGATCCTCCTGCCTCTGCTTCCCCAGAACTGGGATTTCAGTACATGTAGATCAGAAAGGAGAGTTGTCAGCCAGGCTTGAAATCCTAGCACGTGGGAGGCTGAAGCAGGAGGATTACGAGTTTGGGAGGATTAACCAGTCTGGGCTATGAAGCAGGGTTGTGCCTACAAACGAACGAACAAACAAACAAACAAACAAACAAACAAACCAAGTCCATTGCACAACCAAACCTAAATAACTTGGAAGTGTGAGCTGGCAGTTGTGAGCGGCTATCGCTGAGACAGCTGTGTGCAGTTAGCCCTTCAAATTAATTTCCACAGAGAACACAACATTTATTGAATATTTTGCCAGTTAGGGGCCACTCTGGAGACACAAGTCACAACAGTAATTTGAGCTGGGAAACGTTATAAAGAATTAGCCAGGCAAAGTGATTAAATGCTAAGAGACACAGGAAACTTTGAATAACAGAGGAGCAGATTCGAGAAACAGTTCCCACAGGCTCAGAGGACCGGGGAGTGACATCTATTGGGTAGCAAGGAGCACAAAGTAGGCAGCTTCAAGGGGCATCTCTTTAGCTGCTGTGAATTTTGAGACAACACTTCAAAAAACTACTAAAGACAGACCCACCAGGTACCCAGCAGCTCCACTTGTGGATCATTCATTACTCAAAAGAACTGGAAGGGAGATTGGAACACATATTTGCACACCTAAGCTCAAGAGGTAAAGTGCCTGACCCACAAGCCTGTGGACCCGAGTTCAAATCCTCAGCCCATGCACACGCTACACTGGGTACTGTGTGGTGGCCCATGCCTGTGGTCCTGGTGCTGAGGAAGCCGGGTCAGTCAGAGTGGGTATCAAAAAAGAAAGAAGAGACTGACAGTAGGAGGTGCCACATGGCCTCCGCATGCACGTTCACACAGTGCGTGTGCATGTCCGTGCACGCCCGCTTTCGCCTCAGAACAGAAGAGGGCTGGCGAAGCCGCTCATGCCAGAGCAAGAGAGGGTCTCCCGGTTGAGTCTCCAGTGCTGTAGGGAAGGTCTCTGTGACATCTTAGGGTCCAGTTTGCAGCCTAGCTGCCCTCTGCTGAGCAGGGCAAGCCTGACATAATGGTGCCAGCTGGATCAAGTTCCCACGGGGAGTCCACTGTTGGCAGGTGGTCCGTCCAGGGCAGGGCTGCCAAGGCTCCCCACGAAGCCTGGGGCTGGCGGCCTTCCCGAAGCCCCTGCAGCCTGCCCTGGAAGTGGGAAGAGCAGTCACTGCCCTTCTGCAGCGTCCCTCCGGCGCCCTTTGAAGGAATCTCCAAGCACGGCACCATTTGCCAAGGAGGTTCCTAGGGTGCAGCTCTAGCACATAGCCGGCAGAGGGCAGAGTGAGATTCCAGGTTGTTCTCTTTGCTCAGTTCGCAGCGCTGGGCTGAGCCCTTGAGAAAGAAAAATTGGCGTTAATGCAATCCAGGTAGCCTCGGATGGCCCTTGAAGTTCAAGTGAATTAAGGTTCCGTAACACTCAAAATTCTGAGCTCAGGAGGGTGAGATGGCTCAGCGTCACTGAAGGCGCTTGCCTCCTATCCTGACGACCTGAGTTAGATGACCCGGACGTGGAAGGAAGGAGAGAAGCGGCTCCTGCAAGCTGTCCCCTGAATTCCACGCTCCTGTGTACACAAACAAACAAATAAATGCATAAACAATCCTGAGCTCCGCCTAACGGTGAAGGCCTGTAACTCCAGCTACTTGGGAGGCTGAGGCGGGAGGATCATATCCAGTTCAAGGTCAGCCTGGGCAGCTTATCAAGGAAAATGAGTGCCGAGATGCCTTTCGAGAAGACGGGAGGAAGGGACTGGGGAGGCTGGCTGCGAGGTTCCCAAAGGGATGACCAACAGGTGGTCTGTGACATCAAGGCTGGGCTGATACTACAGCTGGAGATGGTTAGCTGGTGAAACGGACAGAGGCTGCTGTTGGAAAACAGAGGGCAAGGGGCAATGGTGGTGGCCGTGGGAGTGGCCTCAGCGGCCTTTGCTGAATACAACTGGTTTGGAAGCAAACTTCACTTCAGACCAGAGCAGGGGGGCTTAGCTTTAACTCTCATTCTAGAATCTTCTGGGAAGGCACGAAAGACATACACATTCAAAGCTTAATCCTTGAGTAGTTAATAGAACTGGCTTGGGGTGACCAAGAAACAATACAGAACTGGCCATCTATATCATTTTTTTTTAAAGCTCCCCACGTGATTATAACAGGCATCCAAGACTGAGAATCACATTTCTAAACGCACCAGGGAGGCACCTGCTGTGTTTGGACACAATCCCTGGGCCGGAGGCTAAGTGATTTGGTGGTTCCATTCAGGGTCTGTCATGAGAATCAGGGTTCTTAAAGCCAGGAGACAAGCAATGTGGTCACAGAGAGGTGACGAGGGAACTCATTAGGGCATCAGCAGAGACCCATTGGGCCACTGGACGTTCTATAGCACAGCTACCAGCATGGCTGCCAGCAGGTTCACAGCTTTGGCCAGAGGGACAGGCAAGGCTGGGCAACAGTGCTTTTGTCTTTAGCATTGCTTTCATGGCAGGGCCCGTCTTTCGCTCTTTCATTTGTAGGTCCCATTTTGCCTGCTGGCTGGGACAACTGTTTATATATAAACTTCTGGGTTCACTGATGGGCTTACAGGTGGCTACCTAACCTGGAACAGTACCAACCATGGTTTCCCGTACGGCTGTCCATCCTGATTCAGCAAGAGGTGGTTCCTTATGTGTTCACTGGCTTTGATGCTGGCCGTCAGCTGAGCCACGTGTGTCTCTCGTATCAAATGGCAGCTGAGCCTTTGCCCAGAGTCTAATCACTTCCACCTGATAGGGAAACCAACCCTCGCTGGATAGCCCTTAGCTGAGTGTACAAGCCTCTCTTGCAAGGTGACATTCCCATGATCTCCTGAGGCTCCTTTCCTGCCCTCCACACCAGGACAACTGCAGCTCAGCCCCAAGAGGAGCAGAAACTCAAACTCTCTGCTTTCGTGTAAGTCCCAAGGCTGTGGAAGATCCGGAGGATGGGGGTGGAACCCTCCTGTGACATCAAACAGGTTGTTTGACCTTGACTTGGTCCCACGTGATGCTTTTAAGCGCGCAGATTCAGCCCAGGGAGGATGGAGTGGGTAGTTTGGTTTGAGGCCGGAGCAGGACATGAGTGAGGTTTTATAGATCTGCATCTCTAGATGCTGTGAGCTCATCTTTGGGCAAAGGAGGCTGGTGTGGTGGGGCAGAAGGGTGAGTGTGGCCAGACCCCAGTTTCTTTGTGACTCAGAAGCACAGGCCTGTGGTAAAGCAGGGCTTGTGGCTTCTTCCTCAGGAGCGTTCTTTCCCAGTGCCACCTTTTCAATCATGTGCTCAAGGTCGGTGCCTGTATGGTATAATTCGTTATGTAAACTGGGATGCAGCGTGCGTTCTGTCAGAGCAGCAGATGCACGGAGTTTGTTGGGCAGTAAGAGCTAGGTCGCCGTGAAAAGAGGCTTGTAGAAAGATGTCAGAAGAAGGTGTGTGTGTCGACTGCAGTGATGGCTCAGCCGGTAGCGGGGTGGCAGGGTTTGGTTCCCCAGCACCATGTGAAAACCCGAGCATGGCTCTGTGTGCCCTGGGAACCCTAGTACAGAGGCAGGGAGGGCCTGGGAACTCTCTGGCCAGCTTGCCTCGCTGGAACAGTGAGCTCCGTGTTCCACATGAGACTCTGCCTCAGGACAATGTGGTGGAGAGTGACAGAGCAGGACAGGTACCTGCACACATCCACGTGTGATTGCACACACACACACACACACACACACACACATGTGTACACATTCCCACATATGAGTGCACACACACACACACACACACAGGAAACATACACATACTCAGAAATAAAAAAATAATTTTTCTGGAGCACCGTTGAGGGAGACATCTGATGTTGATCTCTGACCTCCACATGCCCATTCATACAATGCTTGTACACCTGAACACACTCACACAAACACACACACACACACACACACACACACACACACACGTACACACAAAGAGAAGGTTCACAAAAGTAAGAAGCCTGGAGAGAGGCGCATACAAAGACGGAGCTTCCTACCTGCCCTGGCTGCTGTCCCAAACCCTGGGCTCCTGCTGGGAGGACTCAGCCTCCCCTCCGAGGCAAACAGCTCATGCTCTCTTCCAGGGGGCTGAGCTTGGGGGAAATTCAGTGACGAGGAGCAACACGGCTGCAACATGGCTGTAACATGAAGCCTGGCTCTCGCTTTTCGGTTGGTGTACAGTGCACGCAAGATGAAGAATTACCCACACCGTGTTATGGGTGTGGAATTGGAAATGTTCCCCATGGCCTCATGTTCTAGGGGCTTGGCTGGCAGCCGCCAGGCTTTTGATGTTGGTTCTAGGGGCTCTGACCTAATCAACAGGTTAACCCTTTGGTGGATTTATAATAGGATGGCATTGTTGAGAGGTGG
>NW_026588849.1:0-4405 GCF_907164565.1 Psammomys obesus | reverse complement strand
CATAAAATTCCATTCATTCTGCCCAACAGTTGGCCATCAGGCTCAGCATCTGCTTTGACAGTCTATACTGCAGAGGCTTTCAGAGGCCCTCTGTGGCAGTTTCCAAGGTTGTTTCCTGTTTTCTTCTGGCTTTCAGAGGCCCTCTGTAGCAGGTTCCGAGGTTGTTTCCTGTTTTCTTCTTCTTCTGATGTCCATCCTCTTTGCCTTTCAGGATGGGGATTGAGCATTTTAGTTAGGGTACTCTCTTTTGCTTAGCTTGTTTAGATGTACAGATTTTTGTGGGTTTATTCTATGTTGTATGTTTATATGAGTGAGTATATACCGTGTGTGTCTTTTTGCTTCTGGGAAAACTCACTCAGGATGATCCTTTCCAGGTACAACCATTTACTTGCAAATTTCATTATTTCCTTATTTTTCATTGCTGAGTAATATTCCATTGTATGGATGTACCACAATTTCTGCATCCATTCTTCAGTTGAGGGGCATCTGGATTGTTTCCAGCTTCTGGATATTACAAATAAAGCTGCTACAAACATGGTTGAGCAAATGTCCTTTTTGTGTACTTGAGCCTCTTTTGGATATATGCCTAGGAGAGGTATGGCTGAATCTTGAGGAAGTGCTATTCCTAGTTGTCTAAGACAGCGCCAGATTGATTTCCAGAGTGGTTGTACAAGTTTACATTCCCACCAGGAGTGGAGAAGGATCCCCCTTTCTCCACAACCTCTCCAGCATGTGTTGTCACTTGAGTTTTTGATCTTGGCCATTCTCATGGGTGTAAGGTGAAATCTCAGGGTTGCTTTGATTTGCATTTCCCTAATGGCTAATGAGGTTGAGCATTTCTTTAAGTGCTTCTCTGCCATTCAATATTCCTCTGTCGAGAATTCTCTGTTTAGCTCTGTTCCCCAATTTTTAAGTGGATTACTTGGTTTGCTGCTTTTCAGCTTCTTTAGTTCTTTATATATACTGGATGTGAGTCCTCTGTCAGATAAAGGGTTGGTGAAGATTCTTTCCCAATCTGTAGGCAGTCGCTTTGTTTTAATGATGGTGTCCTTTGCTTTGCAGAAGCTTTTCAGTTTCATGAGGTCCCATTTATTGATTGTTGCTCTTAGAGCCTGTGCTGTTGGTGTTCTGTTCAGGAAGTTTTCTCCTGTACCAGTGAGTTCTAGGGTATTCCCCACTTATTTTTCTAGCCAATTTAATGTGTCTGGTTTTATGTTGAGGTCTTTGATCCACTTGGACTTCAGTTTTGTGCTGGGTGATAAGTATGGATCTATTTTCATTTTTATACATGTAGACATCCAGTTGGACCAGCACCATTTGTTGAAGATGCTATCTTTTTTCCATTGTATGGTTTTGTCATCTTTGTCAAAAATCAGGTGTCCATAAGCGTGTGGGTTTATTTCTGGGTCTTGTGTTCGGTTGATCCTCCATCTTCCATTGATCCGCCATTCTGTTTCTATGTCAGTACCACGCAGTTTTTACAACTGTTGCTCTATAGTACAGCTTGAGATCAGGGATGGAGATATCTCCAGAAGATCTTTTATTATAGAGGATTGTTTTAGCAATTCTGGGTTTCTTGTTACTCCATATGAAGTTGAGAATTTTTCTTTTCAGGTCTGTAAAGAATTGTGTTGGTAGTTTGATCTTAATTGCGTTGAATCTGTAGATTGCTTTTGGTAAGATGGCCATTTTTACTATGTTAATCCTGCCAAGCCATGAGCATGGGAGATCTTTCCATCTTCTGATATCTTCTTCTAATTCTTTCTTCAGAGACTTGAAATTTTTTTCATACAAGTCTTTGACTTCCTTGGTTAGGGTTACTCCGGGGTACCTTATGTCATTTGTGGTAGGTCATTGTGAAGGGTGTTTTTTCCCTAATTTCTTTCTCAGCCCTTTTGTATTTTGTATACAGGAGGGCTACTGATTTTTCTGACTTAATTCTGTATCCAGCCACTTTGCTGAAGGTGTTTATCAGCTGTAGGAGTTCCCTGTTAGAGTTTTTGGGATCACTCACGTATAGTATCATATCATCTGCAAATAGTGATAATTTGACTTCTTCCTTTCCAATTTGTATCTCCTTGATCTCCTTCAACTGTCTTATTGCTCTAGCAAGGACTTCCAGAATTATGTTGAAGAGATATGAAGAGAGTGAGCAGCCTTGTCTTGTCCCTGATTTCAGTGGGATTGCTTTAAGTTTCTCTCCGTTCAGTTTGATGTTGGCTATAGGCTTGCTTCAACACCCCACTCTCAACAAAGGACAGGTCAACTAAACAGAAATTAAACAAAGAACCAATATCTCTAACAGAGGTCATGAATCAAATGGACCTAACAGACATTTACAGAACTTTACACCCAAACACAAAAGAATTTACCTTCTTCTCAGCACCTCATGGAGCCTTCTCCAAAATAGACCACATAGTTGGTCACAAAGCAAGCCTCAACAGATACAAGAAGATTGAAATAATCCCTTGTATCCTGTCTGATCACCATGGAATAAAGCTGGACTTCAACAACAACAGAAATAGCAAAAAGCCTACACACACATGGAAACTGAACAACTTGCTACTAAAAGACAGCTGGGTCAGGGAAGAAATAAAGAAAGAAATTAAAATCTTCCTAGAACTCAATGAAAATGAAGACACAATATACCCAAACCTGTGGGATACAATGAAGGCAGTGGTTAGAGGAAAGTTCATAGCACTAAGTGCCTTCAAGAAGAAATTCGAGACAGCGCATTCAAGCAACTTAATGGCCCACTTAAAAACCCTAGAAAAAGAAGAAGCAGACACACCAAAAAGGAGTAGACAGCTGGAAATAATCAAACTCAGGGCTGAAATCAATCAATTAGAAACAAATAAAACAATTCAAAGAATCAATGAAACCAAAAGCTGGTTCTTTGAGAAAATCAACAAGATCGACAAACCCTTAGCCAAGCTAACTAAAAGGCAGAGAGACACCACCCAAATCAACAAAATCAGAAATGAAAAGGGGGACATAACTACAGATACTGAGGAAATCCAAACAATCATTAGGACTTACTTCAAAAGTCTATATGCCACTACATTTGAAAATATAAACGAAATGGACAATTTTCTTGATCGATTTGACTTACCAAAGCTGAATCAGGACCAGGTAAATCAATTAAATAGTCCTATATTCCCCAAAGAAATAGAAGCGGTCATTAAAAGTCTCCCAACCAAAAAGAGCCCAGGACCAGATGGCTTCAGCGCAAAATTTGACCAGACCTTCAAAGAAGAGCTAACACCAATTCTCTTCAAACTATTCCCCAAAATAGAAACAGAAGGAACATTACCAAACTCATTCTATGAAGCCACAGTCACCATAGTCACCTTGGTTCCTAAACCTCACAAAGACTCAACAAAGAAAGAGAATTTCAGGCCAATCTCCCTTATGAACATCGATGCAAAAATACTCAACAAAATACTTGCAAACCGGATCCAAGAACACATCAAAGATATCATCCACCATGACCAAGTAGGCTTCATCCCAGGTATGCAGGGGTGGTTCAATATACGGAAATCCATGCTGTGATCCACCATATTAACAAACTGAAAAAAAAAAAAAAACATGATAATCTCCCTAGATGCTGAAAAAGCATTTGACAAAATCCAACATCCATTCATGTTTAAAGTATTGGAGAGTTCATGTACTTTTTATGTTAATTGTGAAAATGTTATTTTCTCTATTTGTGCTCTGTTCTTAACTATTTTTTTCCTGTAATTTAGTTTGAACTTAGTTTTTATTTCACTAATTTTTTTTTTTACAAGCAATAGTAAGTGGTTACTTCTCTTAGGGTCACCATTGCTCTGAAAAAACCATGGCCAACACAAAAGGACATTTGCTCAACCATGTTTGTAGCAGCTTTATTTGTAATAGCCAGAAGCTGGAAACAGCCCAGATGGCCCTCAACTGAAGAATGGATGCAGAAACTGTGGTACATCTATACAGTGGAGCATTACTCAGCAATAAAAAATAGGGAAATCATGAAATTTGCAGGTAAATGGTGGGACCTGGAAAGGATCATCCTGAGTGAGTTGTCCCAGAAACAAAAAGACACTCACGGTATATACTCACTCATATAAACATACAATATAGAATAAACCCACTAAAATCTGAACATCTAAACAAACTAAGCAAAAGAGAGTACCCTAACTAAAATATTCAATCCCCATCCTGAAAGGCAAAGAGGATGGACATCAGAAGAAACAGAAAACAGGAAACAACCTCGGAACCTGCTACAGAGGGCCTCTGAAAGCCAGAAGAAAACAGGAAACAACCTTGGAAACTGCCACAGAGGGCCTCTGAAAGCCTCTGCAGTATAGACTGTCAAAGCAGACGCTGAGCCTGATGGCCAACTGTTGGGCAGAATGAATGGAATTTTATG
>NW_026588848.1:0-4533 GCF_907164565.1 Psammomys obesus | reverse complement strand
TTCCCCTAACTGGAATGCCTTGTCTGTGGACAAGAGGAGAAGATGTGTGTAGACCCATTCAAACTAAATATGCCAATGTTGGTGGATATTTATGCAGGATCTTCATCTCTCAGAAAAGAAAGGAAGGTGGAAATGGAGGAAGGAGAAAGGATTAGGAGGGACAGAGAGGAAAGGAGGGTGGGAAAGCAGTGATCAGTATGCAAAGTCAATTTTAAAAAATAATCAAAAAAGAAAGAAAAAGTAAAGAAATTCTATGAAGAGGTGGCAGTCACTGAGGATTGCTTGCTGTGTGGCTGAAGAGATGGCTCAGTGAGTCAGAGCAATTGTTGCTTCACGAGGGAAGCCTGCATCAGTCCCCACCTTTCAGACAGTGGCTCACAACAATATACTTGACACTCCAGTCCCTGTATTCAGAGTCCCCCTTCTGCTTTGAGAGCTCAAGGCATGTCCACGTCATAAATAATCATGTGTAGACAGACACACACAAACATCAAAAGAAAGATTCCTTGGTCATCTTGAAGTCTGGGAATTGGTTCCTAACACCTTAACCTTGAACCCAAAAATGTCCATAACTCCATCTCCAGGGCCTCTAAAACCCTTTTCTAGGCTAGGGACACATACACACACACTCAAAAAAAATGACTAAAAAAAAAAAGAAATGAAGTTGCAATTAGAAATGAATTTATCTATTCGTGGTAGTGCAAGTTTAATTCGAAATTTGTGGATTAAGCAAGATAATCTCCAGATTGGCCAAGACTTTATTGCCAAACCTGGTTTTGAAATATTAAGCCAGGTTTGGAGTCACTTACCTCAATTCTCAGCACTTGGGAGGCAGAGGCAGGAGAGTCTCTGTGAGTAGGAGGACAACCTGGCTTACATAGTGAATTCCACGATAGCCGGGACTAGGAAGACTGACTCTGTACAAAAGGAAGGAAGGAAGGAAGGAAGGAAGGAAGGAAGGAAGGAAGGAAGGAAGGAAGGAAGGAAGGAAGGAAGGACGAAATTAATCACTTACACCTTAGCTGCTGGCAGAATACTAAATCACATAATTTACAAACATTACATCCATTTCATAAATGCTCCCAAGCTTTCCATCACTGAGCCAAATAATTCACATTTAAATTCTTTGAAATAATTTTCTGTGTTCCTGAGCACTGATGGCACATCACAGGGGTGTAGATGTCAGAGGACAACATGAAGAAGCTGGTAAAATTCTTTAGTCTCATGGGTGCCAGGGATGAAACACAGGTCACTATGCTTGGTGGCAATCTCCTTTGCCCAAAGAGCCATCTTCTGTTGCCCAGCTCTCTTTCTGTTTTTATTTTGACACAGGATGTCAATCACTTTCCCAAGGAGGCCTGATTTGCAATGTGGCTGCCTCAGAGCTGAGTAGCTAGCATCCCCAAAGGACTCCTGTTCTTTTTGTTTTGATCTTCAGTGCTGAAATAAGCCCAAGCACTGCCTTTGGTGGGCCTGTTTCTACTGCACTTCCATGGATCTAGTCCCTCCTCTCTGGATTCTATTCAGATGTAATTCCACTTGGTAACACCTAGCACTGCCTTGCCTCAACTTGTATTTCATGTTTCCATTTCATTTCCTCTCCTGTAAATGACAAATTACTTTTCATCATAGTGAATCTGCTTAATTATTCATATATCTATCTCTACCTATATATATGTGTTATTTATCAATCTATCATCTATTTATGCATATCAATCTTGCTTTTGCCTCATGGTCTTTATTATGTAGCTCATGCTGTCCTAGAACTCAAAGATATCTCTGCCTGTCTCAAGAATATCACAACGCTGGAAAACAGCTCTGTCACTGATCCTCACCTAGAACTATTTGGTTAATTATGAACGAATTTTATGTTGTAGTTAATTTTAATCCTTTTTAGATGCTTACAAATGCTAAAGGACTTGGTACAGATCACTTCGGTCTTCCCTGACACGGATTTCCAGAACAAGAGGTCAAATGAAGCCTCCATATTCCTGAATGTAGAAGTGGCTAAATCTCAGAAACATGCTTATATGTGCCTTGTGTTGATGGGATGAGGATCATTCCATCACCAAAATACTTTATCAGCTGGCTTCTGAATACCCACTCAGTGTGGAGGCAATCTGTAAACAGACAAGCAGTCTATGACTATGAGCACTTGGTATATATGCATGGGTAATCTATATTGTTCATTATGCTTGGGGCAGCTTGAAGACCTTGGAAGCCAAATTAAGCTGGGGGACCAGAGTGACACAAGTAAAGGCCCAAGTAAATGTACCTGAATGGTGTTGCTTCTATGCCTAAAGAGAAGGATACCTGGTGGTATGGATAAGCAGATGTGTGGACCAAACTGGGAGTGGTGGGTCACACCCGAATCCCAGCACAAAGGAGACATAGGCAGTCAGATCTGTGTAAGGCAGGGGCAAGCCTTTTCTGCATAGTGAGATATAGAACATCCAGGAGTATGTACAGAAACATATGTCTCAATATAAAAAAAAAAAAAAAAAAAAAAAAAAAAAAAAAAAAAAAAAAAAAAAACAGAAAAGAAAACAAAGAAGGTGACAGCAATGAAAAACAGAGCAGGATGTATAGGCTGCATGCTGAATATATGCTCATTTCTTCACATAGTCAACAATTGGAGGTCAAATTTCTTTGGGGATAGAACCCTAACAGGCTAAAAGAACCAAGAGCTTTAAGCCAAAGATGAGTTACTTTTTCAGGTCTCAAGCAAACCAACACTGAATGTATCTGCACAATAACAAGCTATCCTCGAAGGGTCCACACCTCCATAGGGTGGGAATGCACATGAATGAGGTCACAGGGTGGGAAGGTGGGCTGAGTATGATGGGATTAAAGGTTTGTATTCTGGGAGGGTCCTGTCTGGATAAGTAAGTCCAGGTATTCAACTACTAGGATGGATCTGGGCAAGATGGGAGAACATGCTGGATTCCAGGGCGAGTAGGCCAGAAAGGCTCCTGTGTAGATAAGATAGTGAGGGGTGGAGGAGGCTGAACTGTTTTCCTGCCACCATCAATGAAATGTGTATCCTTTCTCCTATTTTTACCTTGACCATTCTGACTAGTAGTTAAAATTTGCATGCATCTGATAGCTATTGAAGCTTTGTTTGCTTGCTTGAAGGCACTTTTGAAACTAAGTCACTCTATGTAGTTCAAGCTGTCCTGGTTCTTTCTGTGTAGACCAGGATGAGAAGGACCTCACAGATATCCTCTTGCCTCGGCCTCCTGAGAGTAGGTTTGAATGCATGTGCCACTACACCCAGTCTGTTTACGGTTTTTATTATCATTTTAACACTTCTATTATTTTTGTTCGTTATATTTTGAGACATGCTTTCTCAAGGTAGTCTTAGCTGTCCTTGAACTCTGTAGATCAGGCTGGCCTTGAATTCACAGATATCTTCCTGGACTTGGCCTCTGGTATGGGGGAATTAAAGGTGTGTGGCACCCTACCATACCAGGATTGTTCATTCTTTCCGTTTAATTTAAAACGTTTGTTGTATGTTCTAAATGTTAACCATCTGCCAGGTCTTGTGTGATATAACTTTTCTGGAAGGAGGACTTACAAACATGTCTACTTACCACAGATAGGGAACCAATGTAAGGACACAGTACTGATACCACCAAAGTCCACTTTGGAGAACCATGAATTTTCTGTAGATTACTTACAGGATGTTAAACACTGGGTATACAAACCACATTTTCATGGAGACCTCATAATCAGGAATAGATGGCTTTGGTAGACTTCTTTTGTGTGTGTGTGTGTGTGTGTGTGTGTGTGTGATTTGTTTCTTTACTCATGTATTTTATGACAATTAAGGAACCTAACTGGAGGTGGCTACAGATGTGGGGAAGTGGTGGAGGAGAGGATAAATATGGTTTTATGTATGTATAAGTATACACTTACATAAAGGCTTATTTATTATTTTGAGAAAGGGATTTTTTGTGTGGATCTAACTGTCCTGAAAAGTGCTTTATAGACATAGCTAGTCTTGAACTCACAGACATCTTCCTGCGTCTGCCTTCTGTGTCCTAGGATTAAAGTTAGACATTATGCCAGGTAATAAAATTTTGTACAAACTTTTGTCCCTAAAATGCAGTTATTATTTTTCTGCATCTACCAAGCTCAATCACCAAGCAAAGGCCTTGAAGGAAGAAGATTTCTGCAACATGGCCACTGTCATTTACATGTGGCTCTTCAACCCTCACATGATAGAACACGAATTAAAATTGATAAATAGGTCTTTTATTGGGTGTGTTGGTGATACATAGAAGCAGGATAAGGCTTGAAGTTCCAACTCTACACATAGTTAACATTTGCTCTCATTGGCATCTTGCCATGTCTCCCCACAACATTCAATCAAATGCTGCTCTCCCTCCTCTTTTTCCTTCTCTCTCAGGACTACAGATTGACTCATGGCCTTCTTGTTCATATTAAAAACAGAAGGAAGTGTCCCTCTTAGATACATTTCTATTCTCTACTGTCTGTTTTCTCAGAAGAAGAGTTCTGGTCACATATCCC
>NW_026588847.1:0-7580 GCF_907164565.1 Psammomys obesus | reverse complement strand
TTATTTATTGTTGCTCTTAGAGCCTGTGCTGTTGGTGTTCTGTTCAGGCAGTTGTCTCCTATACCAATGAGTTCTAGGGTATTCCCCACTTTTTCTTCTAAGCGATTTAAAGTGTCTGGTTTTATGTTGAGGTCTTTGAACCACTTGGACTTTAGTTTTGTGCAGGGTGATAAGGATGGATCTATTTCCATGTTTCTACATGTAGACATCCACTTGGACCAGCACCATTTGTTCAAGATGCTGTTTTCCATTATATGGTTGTGGCATCTTTGTCAAAGATCAGGTGTCCATAAGTGTGTGGGTTTATTTCTGGGTCTTCTTTTCAGTTCCATTGATCCACCATTCTGTTTCTAAGCCAGTACCATGCAGGTTTTGTTACTGTTGCTCTATGGTAGAGCTTAAGATAAGGGATGGAGATACCTCCAGAAGATCTTTTGTTGTAGAAGATTGTTTTAGCTATTCTGGGTTTCTTGTTATTCCATATGAAATTGAGAATTTTTCTTTCAAAGTCTGTGAAGAATTGTGTTGGTAATTTGATGGGAATTGCATTGAATCTGTCGATTGCTTTTGTAATCCAAAAAAGGCTCAAGTACACAATAAAGACATTTTCTCAACCATGTTTTTAGCAGCCTTATTTGTAATAGCCAGGATCTGGAAACAGAACAGATGCCCCTCAACTGAAGAATGGATGCAGAAATTGTGGTATATCTACATTCAGTTTGATATTGGCTATAGGCTTGCTGTATATTGCCTTTACTATGTTCAGTTATATGCCTTGTATCCCTGATCTCTCCAAGACTTTAAACATGAATGCATGTTGGATTTTGTCAAATGCCTTTTCAGCATCTAAGGAGATGATCATGTGGTTTTTCTCCTTCAGTTTGTTTATATGGTGGATCACATTGATGAATTTCCGTACATTGAACCACCCCTGCATGCTTGCATTGAAGCCGACTTGGTCTTAGTGGATGATAGCTTTGATGTGTTCTTGTATTCGGGGCAAGTATTTTGTTGAGTATTTTTGCATCAATGTTCATAAGTTAGATTGGCCTGAAATTCTTTTTTCTTGTTGGGTCTTTGTAAGGGTTAGGTACGAAGGTGACTATGGCTTCATAGAATGAATTTGGTAGTGTTCCTGCTGTTTCAATTTAGTTTGAAGAGAACTTGAGTTAACTCTTCTTTGAAGGTCTGGTAGAATTCTGTGCTGAAACCATCTGGTCCTGGGCTTTTTTTGGATGGGAGACTTTTGATGACCTCTTCTATTTTCTTAGGGCATATAGGATTATTTAATTGATTTACCTGGTTTTGATTCAGCTTTGGTAAGTAGAATCGATCAAGAAAATTGCCCATTTCATTTGTATTTTCAAATTTTGTGGCATACAGACTTTGAAGTAAGTTCTAATTATTGTTTGGGTTTCCTTCCTGTCTGTAGTTATGTCTCCTTTTCATTTCTGATTTTGTTGATTTGGATGGTGTCTCTCTGCCTTTTAGTTAGCTTGGCTAACAGTTTGTCTATCTTGTTGATTTTCTCGAAGAACCAGTTCTTGGTTTCATTGATTCTTTGAAGTTTTCTTTTTTGGTTCTAATGTATTGATTTCCGCCATGATTTTGATTATTTTCAGCCATCTACATCTTTAAAATAGCCACAAACGACATAAAGTACCTTGGTGTAACCCTAACCAAGCAAGTCAAAGACTTGTATGAAAAAAATTTCAAGTCTCTGAAGAAAGAATTAGAAGAAGACATCAGAAGGTGGAAAGATCTCCCATGCTAATGGCTTGGTAGAATTAACATAGTAAAAATTGCCATCTTACCAAAAGCAATCTACACATTCAATGAAATTCCCATCAAATTACCAACACACTTCTTTACAGAGCTTGAAAGAAATATTCTCTCCTTCATATGGAACAATAAGAAACCCAGAATTGCTAAAACAATCCTCTACAATAAAAGATCTTCTGGAGGTATCTCCATCTCTCATCTCAGGCTCTACTATAGAGCAACAATACTAAAAACTGCATGGTACTGGTATAGAAATAGACTGGTGGATCAATGGATTTGAATAGAAGATCCTGACATAAATCCACACACTTATGACGATTTTTACAAAGTTGCCAAAACCATTCAATGGGAAAAAGACAGTATCTTCAATAAATGGTGCTAGTCTAAGTGTACATCTACATGTAGAAAAATGCAAATCGATCTTTCCTTATCACCCTGCACAAAACTAAAGTCCAAGTGGATCAAAGACCTCAACCTAAAACGCTTAGAAGAAAAAGTGGGGAAGAGCCTTGAACTCATTGGCACAGGAAACGACTTCCTAAACAGAACACCAACAGCTCAGGCTCTAAGAGCAACAATCAATAAATGGGACCTCATGAAACTGAAAAGCAAAGGACACTGTCATCAGAACAAAATGACAGCCTACAGATTGGGAAAGGATCTTCACCAACTCTATAACTGACAGAGGACTAATACCCAGTATATATAAAGAACTAAAGAAGTTAAACAGCAAAAAATCAAGTAATCCAATTAAAAATGGAGTACAGCACTAAACAGAGAATTCTCAGTAGAGGAATATCAAATGGCAGAGAAGCACTTAAAAAAATGCTCAACCTCATTAGCCATCAGGGAAATACAAATCAAAATCACCCTAAGATTTCACCTTACAACTGTCAGAATTTCTAAGATCAAAAGCTCAAGAGACAACACATGCTGCAGAGGTTGTGGAAAAAGGGGAACCCTCTTCCAATGCTGGTAGGAACATAAACTTGTAAAACCACTCTGGAAATCAATCTGGCGATTTCTTACAAAACTAGGAATAGTGCTTCCTCAAGATCCAGCTGCACCACCCCTAGGCATATAACCAAAAGAGTCTCAAGTACAAAATAAGGACATTTGCTCACGCATATTTGTAGAAGCCTTATTTTTAATAGCCAGAAGCTGGAAACAGCCCAGATGTCCCTCAGTGGAGGAATGATTGTACAAATTTTGGTATATCTATACAATGGAATATTACTCAGCAATTAAAAAAAAAGAAATCATAAAAATTTCAGGTAAATGCTTGGATCTGGTAAAGATCATTCTGAGTGAGCTATCTCAGAAGCAGAATTATGCACATGGTATGTACTCACTCGTATAGACCTATAAGATAAACCTACTTAAATCTGTACACCTAAAGAAACTAATCAAGAGGGAGGACTCTTCCTAAAAGGCTCAATTCCTATTCAGAAAGGCAAAGAGAATGGATATCACAAGGAGGAGAAAAGAAGGAACAAGTCAGGAACCTGACACACAGGACCTCTGAAAGACTCTGCCCTTGCAGACTATCCATGCATGTGTTGAGCCTTATGGGCAACCTTTGTGCGGAGTGAAGGGAATCTTAGGAAAGAAGTGAGAAACAGTAAGATATGTAGAGGACAGGAACTCCACAAAGAGAGCAACAGAACAAAAAATCTGAGCACTGGGGTCTTTCCTGAGACTGATACTCCAACCAAGGACTATGCATGGAAATAACTTAAGACCCCTGCACAGATGTAGCCCATGGCAATTCAATATCCATGTGGGTTTCATTGTATTAGGAACAGAGACTGTCTCTGACATGAACTGTTTGCCCTGCTCTTTAATTACCTCCCCCTGAGGGAGAAGCAGCATTACCAGGCCACACAAGAAGACAATACAGCCACTCCTGATGAGACCTAATTGACTAGAATCAGAAGGAAGGAAAAGAAGACCTCCCCTATCAGTGGACTTGGGGAGGGCCATGGATGCATAGGGTGGAAGAAGGAAGGGATTGGGGCAGTTGCAGGGATAAAACCACAGGGGGGATACAAAGTGAATAAAATGTAATTAATAAATAATAAAGAAAAGTTTAAAAAAGGTCACAAAATGCTGAATGTCCATAGTTATCAGGGAAATGCAAATCAAAAGGACCATGAGATTTCATCTAACACCCATCAGAATGGATAAGAGCAACAAATCAAGTGACAACACATGCTGAAAAGGATGTGGAGAAAGGGGAAAACTCCTCCATTGCTGGTGGGGATGTAAAAACCTACATCCAATTTGGAAATCATTCTGGTGCTTTCTCAGAAATTTAGGAACATTGCTACTTCAAGATCCATCTACACCACTGTTAGTAATATATATCAAAAATATGAGCAAGGACATTTGCTCAAATGTGTTCAAAACAGCTTTATTCGTAATAACCAGAAACTGGAAATAACCAAGATGTCCCTCAACTTAGGAATGGATACAGAAATTATGGTACATTTACACAATGGAATGCTACTCAGCAATTAAAAACAGGGAAATCTGTACCAATGAGTTCTAGGGTATTCCCCACTTTTTTTTTTTCTAGCTGATTTAATGTGTTTGGTTCATGTTATGGTCTTTGATCCACTTGGACTTCAGTTTTGTGCAGGGTGATAAGTATGGATCTATTTTCATTTTTCTACATTTAGACATCCAGTTGGACCAGCACCATTTGTTGAAGATGCTATCTTTTTTCCATTGTATAGTTTTGGCATCTTTGTCAAAAATCAGGTGTCCGTAAGCTGTGGGTTTATTTCTGGGTCTTCTGTTCAATTCCATTGATCCACCATTCTGTTTCTATGCCAGTACCATGCAGTTTTTATAACTATTGCTCTATAGAACAGCTTGAGATCAGGGATGGAGATACCTCCAGAAGATCTTTTATTGTAGAGGATTGTTTTAGCAATTCTCGGTTTCTTGTTATTCCATACGAAGTTGAGAATTTTCTTTCCAGGTCTGTAAAGAATTGTGTTGGCAATTTGATGGGAATTGCATTAAATCTGTAGATTGCTTATGGTAAGATGACCATTTTTACTATGTTAATCCTGCCAAGCCATGACCATGGGAGATCTTTCCATCTTCTCATATCTTCCTCTAATTCTTTCCTCAGAGACTTGAAATTTTTTTCATAGAAGTCTTTGACTTGCTTGGTTTGGGTTACACCAAGGTACTTTATGTCATTTGTGGCTATTGTGAAGGGTGTTGTTTCTCTAATTTCTTTCTCAGCCCTTTTGTCTTTTGTATACAGGAGTGCTACTGATTTTTTGAGTTAATTTTGTATCCGGCCACTTTGCTGAACGTGTTTATCACTTGTAGGAGTTCCCTGGTAGAGTTTTTCGGGTCACTCATGTATACTTTCATATCATCTGCAAATAGTGAGAAAACTTCCTGAACAGAACACCAACAGCACAGGCTCTAAGAGCAATAATCAATAAATGGGACCTCATGAAATTGAAAAGCTTCTGTAAAGCAAAGGACCATCATCAAAACAAAGGGACTGCCTACAGATTGGGAAAGAATGATCACCAACTCTTTATCTGACAGAGGACTCATATCCAAAATATATAAAGAAATAAACAAGCTGAAAAGCGACAAACCAAGTAATCTACTTAAAAAATGGGGAACAGAGCTAAAGAGAGAATTCTCTGTAGAAGAATATTGAATGGCAGAGAAGCACTTAAAAAAATGCTCAACCTCATTAGCCATTAGGGAAATGCAAATCAAAACAACCCTGAGATTTTACTTTACACCCATCAGAATGGCCAAGATGAAAAACTCAAGGGACAACACATGCTGGAGAGGTTGTGGAGAAAGGGGAACCATTCTCCACTGCTGGTGGGAATGTAAACTTGTACAACCACTCTGGAAATCAATCTGGCGCTTTCTCAGACAACTAGGAATAGTGCTTCCTCAAGATCCAGCCATACCACTCCTAGGTATATATCCAAAAGAGGCTCAAGTACACAAAAAGGACATTTGCTCAACCATGTTTGTAGCAGCTTTATTCGTAATAGCCAGAAGCTGGAAACAGCCCAGATGCCCGTCAACTGAAGAATGGATGGAGAAACTGTGGTACATCTTTACAATGCAGTATTACTCAGCAATGAAAAATAGGAAAATCATGAAATTTTCAGGTAAATGGTGGGAACTGGAAAGAATCATCCTGAGTGAGTTGTCCCAGAAGCCAAAAGACACACACGGTATATACTCACTCATATAAACATACAACATAGAATAAACCCACTAAAATCTGTACATCTAAACAAACTAAGCAAGAGAGAGGACCCTAACTAAAATGTTCAATCCCCATCCTGAAAGGCAAAGAGTATGGACATCAGAAGAAAAAAGAAAATAGGAAACAACCTAGGAACCTGCTACAGAGGGCCTCTGAAAGCCAGAAGAAAACAGGAAACAACCTCGGAAACTGCCACAGAGGGCCTCTGAAAGCTTCTGCCTTGCAGACTGTCAAAGCAGATGCTGAGCCTGATGGCCAACTGCCAGGCAGAGTGAATGGAATTTTATGTAAGAAGTGGGAAATAGTAAGAGCTGGAGAGGACAGGAACTCCACAAGAAGAGCAACAGAACCAGAAAATTTTAGCACAGGGAACTTCCCAGAGACTCATAGTCCAACCAAGGACTATTCATGGAGATAACCTAGAACCCTGACAATGCAGCCACTTCTGATGAGAACTGATAGACTAAGATCAGAAGGAAGGAGAGAAGGACCTCCCCTATCAGTGGACTTGGGGAGGAGCATGCATGCAGAAAGCAGGAGGGAGAGTGGGACCATGAGGGGAGGAGGGAGGGGCTTATGGGAGGAAATAAAATGAATGAAATATAATTAATAAAAGTTAAATAAAAAATAAAAAAGAGGTACTAAATCCAATGACAAAGAATACAAAAGCATACAATGGGAAAAAAGACAACACCTTAAAAAAATAATGTTCTCCTAACTGGATATCTACATGTACAAAAATGAAAATAGATCCATATTTGTCACCCTGCACAAAAGTAAGCTCCAAGTGGGTCAAAAACCAAAACATAAAATCAGACACACTAAAACTGTTAGAAGAAAAATTTGTGAAGAGCCTGGAACTCATTGGTACAGGAGGCAACTTCCTGAACAGAATGCCAACAACACAGGCTCTAAGATAAACAATCAATGAATGGGATCTCAAGAAACTGAAAAGCTTCTGTTAAACAAAGGACAGCCCTCAGACTGGGAAAATATCTTCAACAACCCTATATCTGACAGAAGGCTAACATCTAGAATATATAAACAACTCAAGAAATTAAACACCAACAAATCAAATAATCAAAATAAAAATGGGGTACAGAACTAAACAGAGAAATCTCAAAGAAGGAATATCGAATGACAGAGAAACAGTGTAATGCTCAACATCCTTAGTCATCAAGAAAATGCAGATCCAAATGGCTCTGAAATTCCATCTCATAGCCATCATAATGTCTAAAATAAAAAACTCAAGCCACAACACTTGCTAGAGAGAATGTGGAAAAAGGGTAACCCCCTCCTCCATTGTTTGTAGGAATGTAAACTTGTACAACCATCTTGGAAATCAATCTGGAGCTTTCTCAAAAAAAAAAAATGGGAATAGTGCCAGCTATATCACATGTGGGTATATACCCAAAAGATGCTCAACCATTAAAGGTCATTTGTTCAACTATGCTCATGACCTCTTAACTCATTATAGCCACAACCTGTCCCTCAACTGAAGAATGCTACATTTACACAGTGGAATACCACT
>NW_026588846.1:0-5500 GCF_907164565.1 Psammomys obesus | reverse complement strand
CGAGTATTCATAGGTGTGTGGGTTTATTTCTGGGTCTTCTATGTGGTTCTATTGATCCTCCTTTCTGTTTTTATGCCAATACCATGCAGTTTTTTTTTTACTATTGCTCTGTAGTACAACTTGAGATCGGGGATGGAGGTACCTACAGATGATATCTTGTTGTACAGGATTGTTTTAGAGATTCTGGGTTTTTTGTTTCCATATGAAGCTGAGAATCTTTTTTCAAGGTCTGTAAAGAATTGAGTTGGTATTTTGATGGGAATTGCATTGAATCTGTAGATTGCTTTTGGCAGGATGGCCATTTTCACAATGTTAATCCTACCAGTCCATGAGCACGGGAGATCTTTCCATCTTCTGAGATCTTCAATTTCCTTCTTCAGAGACTTAAAGTTTTTCTCAAACAGGTCTTTCACTTGCTTGGTTAGTGTCACCCCAAGGTACTTTATGTTATTAGTGGCTATTGTGAAGGGTGTTGTTTCCCTAATTTCTTTCTGGGCCCTTTTGTCTTTGGTATACAGTCACTTTGTATCCCCACTGTACTTTCTTCCCTCCTCCCCTCCCAATCCCACCCTCCCTCTTCCCCACCCATGTCCTTCTCCCAGTCCGCTGATAAGGGAGGTTCTCCTCCCCTTCTCTCTGATCCTAGTCTATCAGATCTCATCAAGAGTGGTGCACTGTCTTCTTCTGTGTCCTTGTAAGACTGATCCCCCCTCAGAGAGAGGTGATCAAAGAGCAGGCCAATTAGTTTTTGTCAGAGACAGTCACTGTCCTCATTACTATGGAAGCCACTTGGATAATGAACTGCCATAGGCTACCTCTGTGCAGGGGTTCCAGGCCATCTCCATGAGTAGTCCTTGACTGGAGTATCAGTCTCAGAAAAGACCCCTGTGCCCAGACTTTTTGAATCCGTTGCTGTCCCTGTGGAGCTCCTGTCCTCTCCAGGTCTTGCTATCTCCCACTTCTTTCATAAGATTGCCTGCAATCTGCCCAAAATTTGGCTATGAATCTCACCATCTGCCTCGATATTCTGCAGGGTAGAGCCTTTCACAGGCCCTCTGTGGTAGCCTCCTGTCCTGTTCCCTATTTTCTCCCTCTTCTGATGTCCATGCTCTTTCCCTTTCTGAATGGGGATTGAGCATCTTAGCCAGAGTCCTCCTTCCTGATTAGCTTCCTTAGATGTACAGATTTTAGTATGTTTATCCTATATTACATGTCTAATATCCACTTTATGCCCTGTGTGTCTTTCTGCTTGTGGGATACCTCACTCGGGATGATCTTTTCCAGGTACCACCATTTACTGCAAATTTCAAGATTTCCTTGTTTTTTATTGCTGAGTAATATTCCATTATATTTCTGTATCCATTCCTCAAATAAGGGGCATCTGGACTGTTTCCAGCTTCTGGCTATTGCATATAAAGCTGCTACAAACATGGTTGATCAGATGTCCTTGTTGTATACTTGAGTGTCTTTTGGATATATGCCTAGGAGTGGTATAGGTGGATCTTGAGGAAGCACTATTCCTAATTGTCTGAGAAAGCACCAGATTGATTTCCAAAGTGGTCGTACAAGTTCACATTCTCACCAGCAGTAGAGGAGGGTTCCACTTTCTTCACATCCTCTCCGGCATGTGTTGTCACATGAGTTATTCATCTTAGCCATTCTGATGGTGTAAGGGGAAATCTCAGGGCCATTTTGATTTGCATTGCCCTGGTGACTAAGGACCCTGAACATTTCTTTAAGTGTTTCTAGAAGATAGAAATATCTCCCATGCTCATGGCTTCGCAGGATTAGCATAGTATAAATGGCCATTTTACCAAAAGAAATCTACAGCTTCAATACAGTTCCCATCAAATTACCAAATCTTTACCAACCCTGAAAGAATTCTCAACTTCAGATAGAATAAGAAGAAACCCAGAATTGCTAAAACAATCCTCTATAATAAAAGATCTTCTGGAGGTATCTCCATCCCTGATATTAAGCTATACTAAAGAGCAATAGTAATAAAAACTGTGTGGTACTGCCATAGAAACAGAATGGTGGATCAATGGAATTGGATAGAAGACCCAGAAATACGCCCACACACTTATGGATACTTGATTTTTGACAAAGATGCCAAAACCATACAATGTGAAAAAATAAAAAGCATCTTAAACAAATGGTACTGGTCTAACTGGATGTCTACATGTAAAAAAATGCAAATAGATCCATACTTATCACCCTGCACAGAACTAAAGTCCAAGTGCATCAAAGACCTCAACATAAAACTTGACACATTAAATCGATTAGAAGAAAAAGAGGGCAACAGCCTAGAACTCATTGCACAGGAGAAAACTTCCTGAACAGAACATCAACAGCACAGGCTCTAAAACCTACAATCAATAAATGGCACCTCATGAAACTGAAAAGCTTCTGTAAAGCAAAGGACACTGTAGTCAGAGCAAAATGACTGCTTACAGATTGGGAAAGTATCTTCACCAACCCTATATCTAACTGAGGGCTAATATCCAGAATATATAAAGAACTCAAGAAATTAAACAGCAGCAAATCAATTAATTCAATTAAAAAATGGGGTACAGAGCTAAACAGAGATTTCTCAATAGAAGAATATCAAATGACAATCATATGTTTAATCCCTATAGAAAACGTTATTAAATGAGGTTTAACTCCATCAAAGGAAATGAAACATATTTACCTATAAATCTAAGTTTGGAAAATTTATCTAAGATTTTATTACATTGACCATCTAAAGTGAGTATCTGATCAAATTGATCACCTGAGAAACTTAGATTACTCTAGGATCTGAGACCACAATACTCAAGAGATCAAAGTACTTGATTTTGAGCAACAGAAATGTAAGCTTTGATTCTCCTGTCACTGCTAACATCTTTTTTATGTATTATTTTATTATTTTTCTTTTAATTTATTTTTTATTTATTTTATTTGATTTGATTTTTTTCTTATCAGTAACGTTTTATTAATTCTGTATCCCAGCCGTGTCCCGACCCCTCATTCCATCCCAGTCCCTCCATCCCTCCCTCCCTCATCTCCACCTTGCCCCTTTCAAAGTCCACTGATAGGGGGAACCTCCTCCCCATTCATCTGATCCTGTTTTATCAGGTATCTTCAGGACTGGCGGCAAAGCTCTCCTCTGTGGCCTAACAGGACTGCTCCTCCCTTGGGGGGTGGGGAGGCCAAAGAGCCAGTCATTGAGTTCCTGTTAGAAATAGTCCTTGTTCCCCTTACTATGGGAAACCAATTGGTTACTGAGCTACCACAGGCTACATCTGAGCAGAGGTTCTAGGATACATTCATACATGGTCCTTGGTTGCATGTCAGTCTCAGAAAAGACCATGTGCCCAGATATATTTGGTCCTTGTGGAGCTCCTATCCTTTCCCCATCAGACTAACTCCCCTTCTTTCATATGATTCCCTGTACTCTTCCAAAGGTTTGGTCATGAGTCTTTGCTTTGAAAACACTGCTAGTTAGAGTCTTTCAAATGCGCTCAATAGACTCCTGTCATATGTCCAATGCACATCCCATCTGTCTTTCTAAACGAGGATTGATCATCTTACCCCATGTCTGCTCTCTTGATTATCTTTTTTAGGAGTACAGATTTCATTATGTTTATCACATCTTATAGGTCTATATAAGTAAGTATATACCGTGTTTCTCTTTCTCCTTCTGGGATATTTCACTCAGGATGATCTTTTCTAGATCCCACCATTTGCCTGCAAATTTCATGATTTCCTCCTTTTTGATTGCTGAGTAGTATTCCATTGTGTAAAAATACCACAATTTCTGTACCCATTCCTCCGTTGATGGACATCTGGGTTATTTCCAGGTTCCGTCTATTACAAATAAAGCTGCTATAAACATGGTTGTGCAAATATCCATTTTGTGTACTTGAGCAAAGTTTAGGTATATACCTAGCAGTGGTATAGCTGGGTCTTGAGGAAGCACTATTCCTAATTGTCTTAGAAAGGGCCAGATAGATTTCCAGAGTGGTTGTACCAGTTTACATTCCCACCAGCAGTGGAGAAGGGTTCCCCTTTCTCCACAACCTCTCTAGCATGTGTTGTCCCTTGAGTTTTTCATCTTGGCCATTCTGATGGGTGTAAGGTGATATCTCAGGGTCGTTTTGATTTGCATTTCCCTGATGGCTAATGAGGATGAGCATTTCTTTAAGTGTTTCTCTGCCATTCGATATTCCTCTACAGAGAATTCTCTCTTTAGCTCTGTTCCCCATTTTTTAATTGGATTACTTGGTTTGCTGCTTTTCAGCTTCTTTAGTTCTTTGTATATAGTCGATATGAGTCCTCTGTCAGATAAAGGGTTAGTGAAGATTCTTTCCCAATCTGTAGGCAGGCCTTTTGTTTTGATGACGGTGTCCTTTGCTTTACAGAAGCTTTCCAGTTTCATGAGGTCCCATTTATTGATTGTTGCTCTTAGAGCCTGTGCTGTTGGTGTTCTGTTCAGGAAGTTGTCTCCTGTGCCAATGAGTTCTAGGCTGTTCCCCACTTTTTCTTCTAACAGATTTAGAGTATCTGGTTTTATGTTGAGGTCTTGATCCACTTGGACTTTAGTTTTGTGCAGGGTGATAAATATAGATCTATTTTCATTTTTCTGCATGTGGACATCCAGTTGGACCAGCACCATTTGTTGAAGATGCTGTCTTTTTTCCATTCAATGGATTTGGCTTCTTTGTCAAATATCGAGTATTCATAGGTGTGTGGGTTTATTTCTGGATCTTCTATGCGGTTCCATTGATCCTCCTTTCTGTTTTTATGCCAATACCATGCAGTTTTTATTACTATTGCTTTGTAGTACAACTTGAGATCGGGGATGGAGATACCTCCAGATGATCTGTTGTTGTACAGGAACATTTTGGAGATTCTGGGTTTTTTGTTTCTCCATATGAAGCTGAGAATCTTTTTTTCAAGGTCTGTAAAGAATTGAGTTGGTATTTTGATGGGAATTGCATTGAATCTGTAGATTGCTTTTGGCAGGATGGCCATTTTCACAATGTTAATCCTACCAATCCATGAGCATGGGAGATCTTTCCATCTTCTGAGATTTTCTTCAATTTCTTTCTTCAAAGACTTGAAGTTTTTCTCAAACAGGTCTTTCACTTGCTTGGTTAGTGTCAACCCAAGGTATTTTATGTGGTTAGTGGCTATTGTGAAGGGTGTTGTTTCCCTAATTTCTTTCTCTGCCCTTTTGTCTTTGGTATACAGGAGGGCTTCTGATTTTTTTTAGTTGATTTGGTATCCTGCCACTTTGCTGAATGTGTTTATCAACTGGAGGAGTTCTCTGGTTAAATTTTTGGGGTCGCTCATATATACTATCATATCATCTGCGAATAGTGACACTTTGACCTCTTCCTTTCTGATTTGTATCCCCTTGATCTCCTTTACTTGTCTTATTGCTCTGGCTAGGACTTCAAGTACTATGTTGAAGAGGTAGGGAGAGAGTGGGCAGCCTTGTCTTGTCCCTGATTTC
>NW_026588845.1:0-8506 GCF_907164565.1 Psammomys obesus | reverse complement strand
CCAGATGGCTTCAGCGCAGAATTCTACAAGACCTTCAAAGAAGTACTAACACCAATTCTCCTCAAACTATTCCATAAAATAGAAACAGAAGGAACACTACCAAACTCATTCTATGAAGCCACAGTCATTTTGATACCTAAACCACACAAAGATCCAACAAAAAAAGAGAACTTCAGACCCATCTCTCTTTTGAACATTGATGCAAAAATACTCAATAAAATACTTGCAAACCGAATCCAAGAACACATCAAAGATATCATCCACCATGACCAAGTAGGCTTCATCCCAGGAATGCAAGGGTGGTTCAACATACGGAAATCCATCAATGTAATCCACCACATAAACAAAATGAAGGAGAAAAACCACATGATCATCTCCTGATGATAGATCCATACTTATCACCCTGCACAAAACTAAGTGGATCAAAGACCTCAACATAAAACCAGATACTCTAAACTGGTTAGAAGAATAAGTGGGGACGGGCCTGGAACTCATTGACACAGGACACAACTTCCTGAACAGAACAACAACAGTACAGGCCCTAAGAGCAACAAACAATAAATGGGATCTCATGAAAATGAAAATTTTCTGTAAAGCAAAAGACAATGTCATCAGAACAAAACAACAGCCTACAGAATGGGAAAGGATCTTCACCAACCCTGTATCTGAGAGAGGGCTGATATCCAGAATATATAAAGAACTAAAAAAGTAAAAAAGCAATAAGTTAAGCAATTCAATTAAAAAAATGGGGTACAGAACTGAACAGAGTATTCTCTGTAGAGGAATATAGAAGTGCAGAAAACACTTAAAGAGATGCTCAACGTCCCTTATATTTTTAAAATTAATTTTATATGTAGTTTTCCTGAAAGTTAGTATAAACTATAAATAAATATTTATTCATGCTTCTAGAAATTTCCAAAGGAAGTAAGACCTCCCCTATCAGTGGACTTGGGAAGGGGCATGGAAAAAAAATGACTGAGGGAAGGTGGGATTTGGAGGAGATGAGAGAGGGACTACAGTTGGGATACAGACTGAATAAACTCTAATTTATTAAAAAAAAAACAAAATAAAAATTTAAGAAGAATGAAAAATAGGATAACAGTTATGTTTGTTTTTATGGGATAATGGGTTTCTCAGAAAACTCAATTTGTAATGATCAATAAAAATAAGACAAAAAATTAGGTAGAAGGACATAGAATTGATCACTTTGTAATGTTTATATAAAGCATCATTAATTTCAAGGAAAATTAAATTGTTAGAGTTTATTTGGTGAGACAATGTTTCAACAAATAAAATCAGAGTCTATTTCATTAGAAGTGAAAAACAAATCATAAAAAAAAATGTGATCTGCACCCCCCTTAACACAACACACACACACACTAAATCACTCGGGATGATCATTTCTAGCTCCATGTCTTTGCCTGTAGATTTCATCATTTCTTTCCTGTTTTTAATGTTTGAGTAACATTCCTGATTGGGAAAAGATCTTCAACGACCCTTCTTCTAAAAACGTGCTAATACTTAGAATATATAAAAAACTCAAGAAATTAAATACCTAAAAAGCCCCCAAATTAAACAATTTAAAACTGGGGTATAGACCTAAACAGAGAATTCTCAATAGAGAATAAAGTAATGATCAATGTCCTTAGTCATTAGGGAAATGCAAATTAAAACGACCCTGAGATTTCACCTTACACACATCAGAATGGCTAAGATCAAAAACTGAAAACACAACACTTGTTGAAGAGGATGTGAAGAAAGGGGAACCCTCCTCCATTGCTGGTGGGAATGCAAACTTGTATAACAGCTTTGGAAATCAGTGTTGCACTTTCTCAAAAAACTGGGAAGAGCAATGATGCAGCTATACTACTCATGTGTATATTACCAAAAGATGCTCCACCATGCAACAAGGACATTTGCTCAACCATATTCATAGCAGCTTTGTTTGTAATAGCCAGAAACTGAAAATAACCTAGATGTTCAACTGAAGAATAGGTACAGAAACTGTGCTACATTTACAGAAAGCCATTTAACTTAATCATTTACACATTTTATTTTCCAGAACATGAAAATTCACAGTTTTCCGAACAAAGCACTGAAATCTGGTGTTTTACATAGTTAAAGGAAGGATACCTGGAAACATGTTTAAAAGGCATTTTCTTTGAGAGGCTCTCTGTGGTAGGCCTCCCCTATCAGTGGACTTGTAGAGGGGCATGGGAGGAGATGAGAGAGGAAGGATGGTATTGGGAGGGAAGGATGGAGGGAGCTACAGCTGGAACACAAAGTGAATAATCTGTAATTAATATAGAAAAAAATTAAAACTTACTTAAAAATGCAGTTTCTGCATCAGTTATTGTTCCTAGAAGCAGGTATGGTATAATTCATCCTCATGTATATGCAGTGGAATAAAAATTATAAACACTGATTAGGTTGGCTCAACTGAAACCATTTTCTCACTTTGTCTTTTCATTAACACATTTAACTGAGAGGCAGAAAAAAAATATTTGTAATAAACAACACCTCCATTACTTCAACAATTGAGTCATATAAACACGCCTGTTATATAATTTAATAATAAGTATTGATAGAAATATTAATGACAAGAATTATAATTATTAAGAAATGTTACATCTAAGATCATTTTAAATATGTTTTAAGGAAAAATAAGAACATACCTTTACAAATTATTTAATGTAAATTAATAATATACTTGGAATCAAATTTTATGGCAAAATAAGTCTTTGATACAAATTGGTAATTATTAAGTAAATTAAAAATATACAAAAATAATTAAGCAACTTTAAGCAGCGACATGTGATTAGCATAAAAAATTAAAAAAATAATAAATATATATAAATAAGGAAAAAAGTGAAAACTGGTAAATTTACATTTTTTTTCTTAATTCTATGTCACATCTGGGGGAATGTGTTATGTTAGGAACAATATACAATTCTTTTTGCCAGATAATTATAGATGCTGAAACCAAAGGACTGTAATCAAGAGTGAAAGAACACAAAACTCCGGAACAATAATAGTCACCTCTTACCAATAGTAAATAAGACCACACCAAACCAGAAACTACAGACAACTGCACTCTGCAATGGTCAATCCTGAATTGAGAATTTTGCTTCAGTGATGAAGCAAAAACATCACAACATATCATTTGATACATACTGTTATTCCCACTTTTTCCTTCTTTCTGAAAACATACAGAATTAAGTACAGGATATATGGTTCTAATTCCACAGCACATCTTTAGTCCACAGGAATTTACTATTTACCATTTTTACTATTTTCCTTTGTGGTAAAGAGTCAGTATATTAAACACTTAGCCAATAGATTTCATAGGCTAATGATGGTAGAATCAACAAATTTCAGAGTTTGATCTAAATTAAGAAAAACAGCTGAAAAACTATAAACAATGTCAAGTAATTTTCAGATGGTTCTAATCAACAAAATGAATGAAAATAAGTTTGTTCAAAGTTCAAACTTGACATTTGCTCCCAGTTTCACAAAGTCATACCCTAGCAAATGATTCTACAACTTAAGTTTACCACTATAAACTAACTTTAAAATGATATTTCATTGTTAACCTCAGATGATTGTTAAATATTTACTGTGTTTTGAAACCTGAAATGGTTATTTACTTGTTATATTTTGTTTTATGTCAGTAGCCTAATGACTTAGCTTTCATTGACATTTTTAACCTCCCCCTACTCACACACATATATACATCTATATATTATATGCATAGGAAAACAAAAGTCGTCCTAAAATTATAAGCATTTTAATATATTGTACTTTTTAGTTGTGAAACAAAAATAATGCTATTTTAAGCAATACAATGAGTATGTGGAGTACTAATTCAAAATGATAATTAATAGTAGGATAAAAAAACAGAATTTCTAATTCAACAACAGGAGGGGTAATGCAGTCCACACTGCAGAGAGACATGAGAATATCATGGTAAGCAAAAATTTTTTTTTGGAAAAATATCACCAACATTAGGAACGATGATATTGTTTACATGATGTTTAAATATTAATATTTCTAGAAATAATTCATAAACATTGTCAGATATAATATTTAAACTTACCTAGACACTATATATCCTGTAAAACCAGAACTAAAAAATAAAGTTAACAACTACACAGACATAAGACAGCAAGTAAATCATTACATGCCCAGAAGAGAGAAAGAGAAAATGGCAGAGAAAGAACAAATAATGATTAATTTTGTTGGTATATAAATATATATGTACCTTACACAGCAACAACAGATAAGTTAATATATACAAATTTTGTTGGATAAAATGTTTACACAGTTTAGGGTAATAGTTTACTTGACTTAAAAATGATTGATTATGTTATAAATATTCAGTTATCTTGTTTTATTACTCTTAGATTATAGTATAAACAATCTGTATTCACAAGATTGTATGTACAACACTTCAAAAACATAGACCAGAGATGTCTGCCTATCATCTACCTATCTACATATCCATGTATGTATGTATATATTTATCTATTTAGATATAATATAGATAATTATGATAGATATATTATTTACCTAGATAGATGATTGATAAATGATAGATTGACAAATATTTCAGAAACAATTACACAGAGATATATTTCAGCTCTCTAGATTTCCAGGATATAGTCATTATAAATATTGAGGCTTGATTCATATAACACAAATTTGATATTTCTCAGATAATTGAGTCAAGACATTGAAACTCATAATCCAAGTTGTTCATGCAAACATAGTGACCACTCCCTGTGTTATTGAATGACCCCACCTTCACTTGGTTTTCAGGCTTAGCTTTGATTACAGGATTATATACAAAACAATCATTCTCTCATAAAAAGGATGTTTGAGCCTATCCATCATCAAGGACAATTAAATAACAAACATTGAGAAACCACTAACAAAAGATAAAAAAATAATATTTTAAACTACCAACAAGTTATGATGGATGAAAGTTAAGATATATTGCCTTGCATACAAATATTTCGTGAAAATAACGTAAATGTGATATCTAAATGTTGGTCCCTCTGTTGTTCATTTTCACAACTGTTAGTACCTGTGTTTTACAAGTTCATCAGCATCTAGCTCAAACTTTAGTATCTTCTTTTCTTTTGATTATAGTCATATTAAACAATATATGAAATATTTATTCTCAGAAAATATGAATTGTTATACTCTATTTTCATAAAATAGAAAATAATTTTGACATTGGATAGTATCACCTAAGGTAGAATCACCTCTGTTAATCCATTAGCATCAAGAATTCTTTCACACTGCAGCATCTTCTACTCTAAAGGAAAACACACACTTCAGTACCTGTCCCAATGTTCTGAGATTTTTGTGGAAAGGAATACAGAATGAGAACAAAACAGGAGGCAATATATTCCTACAAAAAAATAGTTCTGGATACCACAGAACAACTATGCACACTAATTCACAACATGGGAAAACATGAAGTCTGTTAGAGCCCTCACAATTCCAAATGTCACTAGGGATGAGGTGGAGGAAGTAGAAAAAATATCCACCCCTAACCTTGGAACAATTAGTAATCATTAACTGCTGGGAGAGGGAACAAGGGAATTTT
Source organism: Psammomys obesus (assembly GCF_907164565.1). NCBI lineage: Eukaryota > Metazoa > Chordata > Mammalia > Rodentia > Muridae > Psammomys > Psammomys obesus. The sequence goes on along the minus strand of NW_026588845.1, from coordinate 2,892 downwards.
CTCTAAGATTATAGCCCTCAGAAAGTTGACAACTCTCCAGTAGATGATCACTCATAAGAAAACAAAATAAATAAATAAATAAATAAATAAATAAATAAATAAATAAATACATAAATGAATAAATAAACAAACAACACCAACAAAAAACATTTGAGTAGGACATACTGATCTTGAATGCTTAACAAAAGGAAACAAGCTAAAAACCCACCACAGAGGGCGTGTGCAAAGCTCGGCTATGCAGATTATCAAAGCAGATGCTGAGATTTATGGACAACTGTTAGACAAAGTACATGGAATCTTATGTAAGAAGTGGGAATTAGGGGGGGGAGACAAGATGGTGACTAGCACACACTCTTTCTGAGCTGTGGAAGAGGTAAGTTCTGAGTTGGTGAGTGGAAGGACTTCTGAAGCCAGAGAAATGACGGAGAGACAGAGCAGGAGGTGAAAACCTTGGTCAATTATTTGAGGCTCATAAGGAGGAAATGAACAAATCTTTCAAAGAGTTGGCCAGTCAATTGGAGGTAAAGAAAGGAGAAATAGACAAAACCCTTAAAGAAACACAGGCAAACATAGCCAAACAAATAGAGGCAAAGGAGAGAAAAAATTAGTGGCATATAAAAAGGAAATGAGCAAAGAAATAGAGTCCATCGTAGAGAGACAGAAATCCAAATTCAAACACATGAAAGAAATGGTACAAGGCATGAAAACAGAATTAGAATCAATAAAGAAAACACAAAATGAGAAAACCCTTGAGCTGAAGAACTTGGAGAAAAAATGAGGAACCATAAAAGTAAGCATCACCAACAGAACACAAGACATGGAAGAGAGAATCTCTGGAGCTGAAGACACACTTGCAGAAATTGATACTTCTCTCAAAGAAAAAGTAAAATCAGAAAAGTTCCAATCACAAAATATCCAAGAAATCAAGGATGCTATGAAAAGACAAAACCTAAGAATAATAGGAATTGATGAAAAAGAAGACTCCAGGCTCCAAGTACCAGAACATATTTTCAAGACAATCATAGAAGAAAATTTTCCCAACTTAAAGAAAGAGATGTCCATAAATATACAAGAGGCCTACAGAACAACAAATAGACTAGACCAGAAAAGAAACACATCATGAAACATCATAGTGAAAACACTAAATCTACAGAACAAAGAAAAGATATTAAAAGCAGCAAGGGAAAAAGGCCAAGTAACATATGAAGGTAGACCTATCAGAATCACACCAGACTTCTCATCAGAAACTATGAAAGCCAGAAGGACCTGAGCAAGTATCATGGAGACTCTAAGAGATCACAAATGTCAACCCAGATTATTATACCCTGCAAAGCTTTCAATCAACATAGATGGAGAAAACAAAATATTCCATGACGAAACTAAATTTTTGCAATATCTACACAGCAAACCAACCCTACAGAAGATACTAGGAGAAAAACTCCAATCCAAAGAAAATGAATTCACCTAAGAAAACAGCGCATACAGATAATATCCCAACAAAAATGAAAAGAAAACAAGCAATGAAACATGGTAAGATCACTGACTCCATTACAAAAGGAACTAACATGCATTGGTCACTATTATCTATCAATATCAATGGACTCAACTCACCAATAAAAAGACACAGGCTGACAGAATGGTTACGGAAACAGGATCCAACATTCTGTTGCATCCAAGAAACACACCTATGCAACAAAGATAAATACTACCTCAGAGTAAAGGGCTGGAAAAATGTTTTTCAAGCAAATGGTTCCAGAAAACAAGCTGGAGTAGCCATCCTAATATCTAATAAAATAGACTTTCATCCAAAGTTAATCAAAAAAGATAAGGAGGGCCACTATATTCTCATCAAAGGAAAAATCCACCAAGAGGACATCACAATCTTGAATATCAATGCCGCAAATACAAGAGCACCTACATTCGTAAATGAAACATTATTAAAGCTTAAATCATACATTGATCCTAATACCCTAATAGTTGGAGACTTCAACACTCCACTCTCACCAAGGGACAGATCAAGTAGACAGACACCAAATAGGGAAATAAAAGCACTCACAGAATCACTAAATCACATGGACCTAATAGAGGTCTACAGATCTTTTCATCCAAACTCAAGAGTACACCTTTTCAGCACCGCATGGAACCTTCTCCAAAATAGAACATATAGTGGGTCACAAAGCAAGCCTCAACAGATACAAAAAGATTGAAATAATCCCTTGTATTCTATCTCATCACCATGGACTAAAACTGGACATCAACAACAACAGAAACAACAAAAAGCCGACACGCACATGGAAACTGAACAACCTACTACACAATGACAGCTGGATTAAGGAAGAAATAAAGAAAGAAATTAAAGACTTCCTAGAATTCAATGAAAATAAAGGCACAACATACCCAAATTTATGGGACACATTGAAAGAAGTGCTCAGGGGAAAATTTATAGCACTAAGTGCCTACAAGAAGAAATCCGTAACATCACATACAAACAACTTAATGGCCAAACTTAAAAAGACCTAGAAAAAAAAGCAGATACACCCAAGAGGAGCAGATGGCTGGAAATAATCAAACTAAGGACTGAAATCAATCAATTAGAAACAAATAAAACTATCCAAAGAATCAATGAAACAAAAAGCTGTTTTTTTGAGAAAATCAACACGATAGACAAACCCTTAGCCAAACTAATTAAAAAGCAGAGAGAAACTATCCAAATCAGCAAAATCAGAAAAAAAAAATGGGGACATAACTACAGACACTGAGGAAATCCAAACGATTATTAGGTCATACTACAAAAGCCTATATGGCACAAAATTTGAAAATCTAAATGAAATGGATAATGTTCTTAACAGATTCCATCTACCAAAATTAAGTCAAGATCAGGTAGAAAGACTG
>NW_026588844.1:3737-6760 GCF_907164565.1 Psammomys obesus | reverse complement strand
GCCTTTTTGTCTTTGGTATACAAGAGGGCTTCTGATTTTTTTGAGTTGATTTTGTATCCTGCCACTTTGCTGAAGGTGTTTATCAGCTGAAGAAGTTCTCTGGTTGAATCTTTGGGTTCGCTCATGTATACTATCATATCATCTGCAAATAGTGACACTTTGACCTCTTCCTTTCCGATTTGTATCCCCTTGATCTCCTTTAGTTGTCTTATTGCTCTGGCTAGGACTTCAAGTACAATGTTAAAGAGATATGGAGAGAGTGGGCACCCTTGTCTTGTCCCTGATTTCAGTGGGATTGCTTTAAGTTTCTCTCCATTGAGTTTGATGTTGGCTATAGGCTTGCTGTATATTGCCTTTACTATCTTTAGGTATGTGCCTTGTATCCCTGATCTCTCCAAGACTTTAAACATAAATGGGTGTTGGACTTTGTCAAATGCTTTTTCAGCATCTAAGGAGATGATCATGTGGTTTTTCTCCTTCATTTTGTTTATGTGGTGGATTACATTGATGGATTTCCGTATGTTGAACCACCCTTGCATTCCTGGGATGAATCCTACTTGGTCATGGTGGATGATATCTTTGATGTGTTCTTGGATTCGGTTTGCAAGTATTTTATTGAGTATTTTTGCATCAATGTTTATAAGAGAGATTGGTCTGAAGTTCTCTTTTTTGGTTGGATCTTTGTGTGGTTTAGGTATCAAAGTGACTGTGGCTTCATAGAATTAGTTTGGTAGTGTTCCTTCTGTTTCTATTTTATGGAATAGTTTGAGGAGAATTGGTGTTAGTACTTCTTTGAAGGTCTTGTAGAATTCTGCGCTGAAGCCATCTGGTCCAGGGCTTTTTTTGGAGGGGAGACTGTTAATGACTGCTTCAATTTCCTTGGGAGATATAGGACTATTCAGTCTTTCTACCTGATCTTGACTTAATTTTGGTAGATGGAATCTGTCAAGAAAGTTATCCATTTCATTTAGATTTTCAAATTTTGTGCCATATAGGCTTTTGTAGTATGACCTAATAATCGTTTGGATTTCCTCAGTGTCTGTAGTTATGTCCCCATTTTCCTTTCTGATTTTGCTGATTTGTATGGTTTCTCTCTGCTTTTTAGTTAGTTTGGCTAAGGGTTTGTCTATCTTGTTGATTTTCTCAAAGAACCAGCTTTTTGTTTCATTGATTCTTTGGATAATTTTATTTGTTTCTAATTGATTGATTTCTGCCCTTAGTTTGATTATTTCCAGCCGTCTGCTCCTCTTGGGTGTATCTGCTTCTTTTTTTTCTAGGTTTTTCAGTTGGGCCATTAAGTTGTTTGTATGTGATGTTACGGATTTCTTCTTGTAGGCACTTAGTGCTATAAATTTTCCTCTGAGCACTGCTTTCAATGTGTCCCATAAATTTGGGTATGTTGTGCCTTCATTTTCATTGAATTCTAGAAAGTCTTTAATTTCTTTCTTTATTTCTTCCTTGACCCAGCTGTCATTGAGTAGTAAGTTGTTCAGTTTCCATGTGCGTGTCGGCTTTTTGTTGTTTCTGTTGTTGTTGATGTCCAGCTTTAGTCCATGGTGGTCAGATAGTATACAAGGGATTATTTCAATCCTTTTGTATCTGTTGAGGCTTGCTTTGTGACCAACTATATGGTCTATTTTGGAGAAGGTTCCATGTGGTGCTGAAAAGAAGGTGTACTCTTTTGAGTTTGGGTGAAAAGATCTGTAGACATCTATTAGGTCCATTTGATTTAGGGATTCTGTGAGTGCTTTTATTTCCCTATTTGGTGTCTGTCTGGTTGATCTGTCCCTTGATGAGAGTGGGGTGTTGAAGTCTCCTACTATTAAGGTATTAGGATCAATGTATGATTTAAGCTTTAATATTGTTTCATTTACGAATGTAGGTGCTCTTGTATTTGGGGCATAGATATTCAAAATTGTGATGTCCTCTTGTTGGATTTTTCCTTTGATGAGAATATAGTGGCCCTCCTTATCTTTTTTGATTAACTTGGGTTGAAAGTCTATTTTATTAGATATTAGGATGGCTACTCCAGCTTGTTTTCTGGAACCATTTGCTTGAAAAACATTTTTCCAGCCCTTTACTCTGAGGTAGTGTTTATCTTTGTTGCATAGGTGTGTTTCTTGGATGCAACAGAATGTTGGGTCCTGTTTCCGTAACCATTCTGTTAGCCTGTGTCTTTTTATTGGTGAGTTGAGTCCATTAATATTGATAGATAATATTGACCAATGCATGTTAGTTCCTTTTGTAATGGAGTCGATGATCTTACCTTGTTTCATTGCTTGTTTTCTTTTCATTTTTGTTGGGATGTTATCTGTATGCCCTGTTTTCTTGGGTGAATTCGTTTTCGTTGGATTGGAGTTTTCCTTCTAGTATCTTCTGTAGGGTTGGTTTGCTGTATAGATATTGCGTAAATTTAGTTTTGTCATGGAATATTTTGTTTTCTCCATCTATGTTGATTGAAAGCTTTGCAGGGTATAGTAGTCTCGGTTGACATTTGTGATCTCTTAGAGTCTCCATGATGCTTGCCCAGGCCCTTCTGGCTTTCATAGTTTCTGATGAGAAGTCTGGTGTGATTCTGATAGGTCTACCTTCATATGTTACTTGGCCTTTTTCCCTTGCTGCTTTTAATATCTTTTCTTTGTTCTGTAGATTTAGTGTTTTGACTATGATGTGACGTGATGTGTTTCTTTTCTGGTCTAGTCTATTTGGTGTTCTGTAGGCCTCTTGTATATTTATGGACATCTCTTTCTTTAAGTTGGGAAAATTTTCTTCTATGATTTTTTTGAAAATATTTTCTGGACCTTGGAGCCTGGAGTCTTCTTTTTCATCAATTCCTATTATTCTTAGATTTTGTCTTTTCATAGCATCCTTGATTTCTTGGATATTTTGTGATTGGAATTTTTCTGATTTTACTTTTTCTTTGAGAGAAGTATCAATTTCTGCAAGTGTGTCTTCAGCTCCAGAGATTCTCTCTTCCATCTCTTGTATTCTGTTGGTGATGCTTACTTTTGTGGTTCCTGATC
>NW_026588844.1:0-3637 GCF_907164565.1 Psammomys obesus | reverse complement strand
TTTCTTTATTGATTCTAATTCTGTTTTCATGCCTTGCACCATTTCTTCCATGTGTTTGAATTTGGATTCCTGTCTCTCTACGATGGCCTCTATTTCTTTGTTCATTTCCTTTTTGTATGCCACTAATTTTTTCTCTACTTGTGCCTCTATTTGTTTGGCTATGTTTGCCTGTGTTTCTTTAAGGGTTTTGTCTATTTCTTCTTTCTTTACCTCCAATTGACTGGCCAACTCTTTGAAAGATTTGTTCATTTCCTCCTTATAAGCCTCAAATAATTGAGCAAGCATGGCTTTAAGGTCATTTTCCTGTGCTTCTGATGAATTGGAGTATCCATCGGTTTTGGGGTTTGCTGGTGAAGTCATGATGTCCTGATTTATGTTGGAAGTGTTCTTTCGCCTACCCCTGGCCATTGGCTTGTCTGAGACCTTCCCTGTTTGTTTTTGGATTCTGCCAATCAGACTGGTACTGTCTCTCTCTCGAGTCTGGAGAATTCTTCAGGAAGTTGAGAGAGGTCCCGTGTCCTTAGCGTATGCTGAGGACTAGCTGTACCTGTGGGAGGAAAGTACGCAGGCGCAAACAGAGGCAAATGCAAGCGTGCGTGCGTGTGTGTGTATATGTGTGTGTGTGTGTAAGTGGGTGTGGGCGTGTGTCTCGAGGGACAGAGTGATGGCTAATGTTGAACCCTTGAGTGTGTGGGAGGGGCTCTGCAATGTATATGTCGCAGGCGCTAGTGATGATCGCAGCGCAATTTCTGGCATTAACTGCCTTAACTCCTCAATTAGACCCACAGAGCAGGAACTTCAATGTTCCAAGTGCCCCTCTGTTTCCCAAAGTGGGTATATGGGTGGGAGGGGGTTCGATGCCTGGCTTCTGTTTAAGCAGAACCCAGGATCAGTGGAGCTGCAGATTCTCAAGGGTGCACTCACTTACAGGCAGGACACTTGGCAGAGATTGGCGTATCTGGGCTGTCTGCTCTCTGGTTTGGCCCTGCTTCTTTGATGTGCTCCGCCAGTTCCGTGCTGCTGTCACTGCCAGGTTATGAGGTCTTGCTGCAGCTGGAGATTTCAGGGTGGTCACGTCAGTGGGAATCGGGGTAATCAGCCTTTCTGTTCTCTGGTTTGGCCCTGGTTAGTCTTAAACTGGAGGGCTGATGTGCCCCGCCAGCTCAGTGCTGCTCCGCCGCCAGGTTAGAAAGTCCCGCTGTAACTGGAGACTGGGTTGCTAGTCCAGATGCTTTCTGGGAAGTCCTGGGGTCTCTTTACTGTGCTCTCCAAGCTTCGGAGGCCCAGCGCCTGGTGTGTCTAGCTTGTATGGCGTTTTTGTCTGGTTTTGGTGAGTATATAGCGTATTCTCTGTCACTGTGGGATTGGGCGGGCCGTACCGTCAGTGATGGCGCTCGTGCGGAGCTAGTATGGCGTCTAGCAGACTCGGGCCCTGGGAGGATGGTGCAGCCGCCGCGAGTGAATCTGGGGCTCCGAGACACAGTACTGCTGGCCTTTGCCAATAAAGGGCTTGGGGCTCCGCCTCAGTGGCTGCCGGCCCCAGGCAGTTAGGTCTGCGCTGAGAAAGGCGAGTCGGCTGTGCCTGTGCTGAGGAGGAGGGAGGTCTGGGGGAGGGGAGTGCCGAGAGATCAAAGGATCGTTTCTCACCTTCCCCAATCAAGTCCGTGGGTGACCCGAGACCAAGGTTTTCACCTCCTGCGATGTTCCCTGTTGTTTAGAAAGTCTCTCCGTTGTTTCCCTGGCTTCAGAAGTTCTTCCACACATCAGCTCAGAACTTTATCTCTTCCACAGCTCGGAAACTGTGTGTGCTAGTCGCCATCTTGGCTCCACCCCCCTATGGGAATGGAAGATTTCTTTTCTAATCAAATATATTTGGTGTTCTTTAAGCTTTTGTGTATTTACAGGCATCTATTTCTCTAGGTTGATGAAGTTTTATTCTGTGATTTTGTTGAAGATGATTTCCAAGCATTGGAACTGGGAGACTTCTTCTTCTTCTACTCCTATTATTTTTAGGTTTCATCATTTCATTGTGTCCCAGATTTGTTGGATGTTTTGCATCAGGAACTTTTTTTCATTTAACATTTTCTTTGATGATGTATCAGTTTGCTCAATCTTATCTTCAACACCTGAGTTTCCCTCTTCCATCTTTTGTATTCTTTTGATGATGCTTATATCTATAGTTTCTGTTCCCTTTCCTGGGTGTTCCATTTTCAGGAATTTCTTTATGTTTTTTTTTTAATTTTTTTCTATTTCATTTTTCAGCTATTGGGAAGATTTTTATATTTCCTTCAACCGTTTGAATGTATTTTTCTGTATTTCTTTAAGGAATTTGTTCATATCCTCTTTAAAGACCTCTGTCTTTATAAGATTAGATTTAAGGTCTTCTTCTGCATTTTCTCTGTAAGGATATCCATGGCTTCCTTCACTCCTTTAGTAAATATCTGGGCTCTGGTGATGCCATATTGCTCTGGTTCGTCTTTCTTTTAACATTTTTATATAATTTTATATAAATATTATATAAATTTTTACTTTGTATATTAATTATAGTTAATTCACATTGTATCCCAGCTGTAGCCCCTTCTCTCATTCCCTCTGAATAACACCCTCTCTTTCTCATCTCCCATTCCCCTCTCCAAGTTCACACTGATAGGGGAGGCCTTCCTCCCATTCCATCTGACCCTATATTATCAGGTCTCTTCAGGATTGGCTGCATTATCGTCTGTGGCATAACAATGCTGCTTCCTCCCTCAGAGTGCGGGGGGGGGTTTCAAAGAGCCCGCCACTGATTTCATGTCAGAGACAGTCCCTGTTTCCCTTACTAGGAAACCCACTAGAACACTGAGCTGCCATGGGCTATATCTGAGCATGGGTTGTAGGTTATATCCATGAATGGACCTTGGTTGGAGTGTCAGTCTCAGAAAAGTCCCCTGTGCCCAGATATTTTGATTCTGTTGCAGCTCTTGTGGAGCTCCTGTCCTCTCCAGGTCTTACTATCTCCCCCTTCTTTCCTAAGATTCCCTGAACTCTGCCCAAAGTTTGGTTATGAGTCTCAGCATCTGCTTTGATTCACTGCTAGGTAGAGTCTTTCAGAAGCCCTCTGTGGTAGACTCCTGTCCTGTTTCCTGTTTTCTCCCTCTTCTAGTGTCCATCCCATTTGTCTTTCTGAGTGATGATTGATCATCACTCCTTCTTGCTTAGCTTCTTTAGGTGTACAGATTTAGTATGTTTATCCTATATTAGAGGTCTAGTATCCACTTATAAGTGAGTATTTACCATGTGTGTCTTTCTGCTTCTGGGATAGCTCACTCAGGACAATCTTTTCTAGATCCCACCATTTGCCTGTGAATTTCACGATTTTCTTGTTTTTAATTGCTGAGTAGTTAAATTACTACAATTTTTGTATCCATTCTTCCATTGCTTAAATTACCACAATTTTTGTATCCATTCTTCAACTGAGGAACAGCTGGGTCGTTTCCAGATTCTGGCTATTACGAATAATGCTGCTTCAAACACGGTTGAACAAATGTCCTTGTTGTGTACTTAAGCATATTTTGCATAGGAGTGGTATAGCTGGATCTTGAAGGAGAGCTATTCCTAATTATCTGAGAAAGTGCCAGATTGGTTTCCAAAGTGGTTG
>NW_026588843.1:0-2494 GCF_907164565.1 Psammomys obesus | reverse complement strand
GAGACAAACTCATTCAACTAAGCACGGGCATCATGAAAGACTTAGCAATACAAATGTTGTGAACATGTATGACAATGAACTAATGAATGCAGGGTGGCTGACAGCACTCACCTGTGTTGTATCACGCGACCTCACTGCGGTCTTCCTTTTGAACACAACACGAATACCAAGTACTGTGTATGCCCTCATGCCACACAGCAAAGAACTATGCCTGAAACACCCGACTCACATTCCGGACCACTGTGTGTCATGAACTGCAGTGTTTGTATTGCAAGAGCACACTTTTCTGCTCTTTTAGAAGTTTACTGTTTTAATTATGAAAATCGAAGACTTTTAATGTACCCCTGTTGTCATTCCTTAGCACGTAAGAATCACACTAGTGCTATCTTTCTATTAGGTAGAAAGCTTGATTTAAGGAATTGCTGTTTGGTCACTAAGTTGAGTTTCATGAAGAAGTGTTGAATTAACTTTATCTTGAGACCAAGAGTTTCCAACAATTCCTGGAAGGGTCCTAAATGTTCTTATGCCATTTTATGCTACGTACTTATGTGAAGATGCATTCTTAACATTGACAACTATAAAAATCAAGATATCTATCAACTGAAGAAGTTAAAGATGTCCTATGTCCTTCAGTGGCAAGAATTCATACAAATTTTCATCCCGTGTGTAAAAATAAGCACATCACGTGGTTAAATACACAAATCTGCCTTTATCTTTAATAAATGGGTGAATTCTTCTATACCAATAATTGTTCTAAAATAAAATTATGTATGCCTTATTTCAGTAAATACTTGATTTTTTGTACCAATTTTATGTACCTGTATTCCAAAGGTTGTGAAAATTTTCTCATGTATAAGGAAATCACGAGTGGAAAGTATCTAAGAAGCCTTCATCTAAGACCCAGTAGCCAAGTGGACCCTGCCTCTTACTACTGCCTGGTTCCCACAGTTTTTTGGGAAGACAATCGGCATTCCATGTGGGCTGTCCGCCCACTAACAGATGGAAGCTACTGAACTGACACCCTTGGTGAATGTAATGCTTAGCTGCAGTTGTCAGCGTGGCACAATGTTGGAGGAGCTTGGAGGGAGTTTTAATAAGGAGTTCTCTCAAGCAGGTTGGGTTGTGGTCATGTCTAGGGGGATTTCGGGAATTATGTTAAATGATGTGGGAAGACTCAGCCTAAAAGTAGGTGACACCAGTCTGTAGGTTTGAATCCTAAACTATAAAAAATGAAAAATGAGATGAATATAAACTTACATGTGTTTACTCTCTCCGCTCTTGACAGTGGGTGTGGCTAGCTGTTTCATATTCCTGCCATGCTCACTTCCCTGCAATGATGTATTAACCTGCAATTAGGAGCCAATAAACCAATTTTTCTCAAAGTATTTTATCACAGCAACAGGAAAGGAAACTAGGGCTATGGGACATTTGGAGAATATAGATTTAAGTCACAGTGAGATAGCTTCGGAGCACCAAAGGAAGGCCAAATTGAAACATGAACAACACCACATGTTGGCCAGGGTTTAGAACCACTGGGATTCTCCTATACTGCTAGTGGGAGTAAAAGTGGTACCTACAAGCTGGAAAACAATTTCACAGTTTCTGCTAAATCTGCCTGTACACACATAGCTTGTGTTTCAGCAGCTTCCTATAAATACTTGGGTCTGGCCTAGGTACACTTGTGTGTAGCTCACCAAACTGCATGGATATTAGTAAAATAGAAATACTACCTGGATTGCATAGAGCAGCATTACACATCCCAGACAATATCCGTAATGATGTCAGCCAATAGCAAAACACATAACTGCATATTGATACATACGTGAGCACTGCTGAGCAACAACACATGAATCATTGCTACATGCAAACACAGGAAGACACAGAAACATGATGCTGAGCTGAAGTAGAACAGGAAGGTGTAAGTGCTTCATGATTACTTTCACAAAGCCCCAAACACCCAGGTTATTCTGGCACTAGAAACCAACATAATGGTTCTCATGAAGCAGAGAGTGTAACTAGGATTTACCTAGGAGCTAGTTATCTGAGCCTATACATTTTCTATAAATATGTCACAAAATATATTTGGATAAAGGCTCATTACTGTAGCTAGCTCTATAATTTTAAAAAAAGTTAAAGAACATTAAGTGCTATACAAGAGACATTTTTACAACAAATTAGATTCTAGAACATGTAATGTCTCACTATAGAGTGTGACCCAACCCCAGGGTCCTTCTCAGAGCATCCTTAAACTCCTTGTTCCTTAGGCAATAAATCAAGGGGTTTAAGATGGGGGTGAGGACAGTGTACACAGCAGAGATGAGCTTGTTGGAGCTCCGGGTATCGATGGCCTGGGGCCGCACATATATAAAAATCATGGCCACATAGAAGAAGGTGACCACAGTGAGGTGGGAGGCACAGGTGGAGAAGGCCCTCCACCGGCCTGTGGATGATGGAATGTTCAGCACAGCCAGGGTGATGTGGCCATAGGAGAGAA
>NW_026588842.1:1344-1945 GCF_907164565.1 Psammomys obesus | reverse complement strand
TCAGGCTACATGCATATCTAATAAAAAAGTAAATAAGACAAAGAAAAAAAAAGAAGAAAGAAAAAATAATGAAAGAAAATTGGAAAGAAACAGAAAAGGCAAGCTGGTGTTAGCTTTTCTCTGCCTCTTATTAGCTCACTGTGTGAATTTCTTTAAGCCGTTTCCTGAATTTTAGTCTCATTCTCTCATGAGTGAGACAAAGGTAATGACCTCAAGATTTGAGAGACTCAATGAGATTTTTGGTCATTGTGTGGAATGGTTCTTGGCATGGTGATAAAGTCAGCTACGTATTTCTCTCTTTTCCTTTCTACCCCCTGGGAAGAAGGTGTTCCTTCTGACCAGTACTAAGTGTGGGCTTAGCAATATGCTGGGGCTCCAGTAATTATTACAATGCAAATTATCTTAGATTCATGCTAAATGCAGAATGGAGAGAACTGAGTTGATAACCCAATCTAAAGATGAAACCAGTGAATTTCCTTGTATATTTTCATTTTAAATATTTAAAACAATTCAGATGTTTAATGAGATGTGTTAGATTTTAAGTACATAATATGCTATCTATCTATCTATCTATCTATCTATCTATCTATCTATCTATCTA
>NW_026588842.1:562-1334 GCF_907164565.1 Psammomys obesus | reverse complement strand
CTATCTATCTATCTATCTATCTATCTATCTATCTATCTATCTATCTATCTATCTATTTTGAGACAAGTTTCTCTGTGTAACCTTGGCTGTCCTGGATTCACTTTGGAGACCGGGCTAGCCTAGAACTCACAGAGATTCACCTGCTTCTGCCTCTCAAGTGTTACTAAGTATTTTAAATGTGATTTTATTTTATAACATATATAGAGTTCTTAGATTTTAAAACTCTAAAACTGTAGTTAAGATAATTTTGGAAATAAGAATAATAGTTTAAATTTTTTTTGTCAACTGCCTAAATATCTGCATTATTAAAATTTATGTAATTTTAAAGCTTAAGTTTTAAAAAATATTTTGGCAGACATATGCATCTCTCTCTCTCTCTCTCTCTCTCTCTCTCTCTCTCTCTCTCTGTGTGTGTGTGTGTGTGTAGGAATATATTAAAACATGTAGAATTTTGGAAACAAAATGTAACCAAACACCGCTAGTTAAGAATTATTTTTCTCCATCATATACTACAAATTTCTGTGTATGTTCTATATAATTTTATGGTTTCTGATTCTTACACTATAGGCAATTCTGAACCAAATGTTTTACACAAACATTGTTGTGCATTTAGCCAATGATTCCCCTAGGACCAAGCCTACATCTATAACTCCTGAGCCAACTTTTGAATCTTGTGTTTCTATGTCTAGAGGCAAATTGTCTTCTGAAGCATGGTGTTAATTTACACACACACACACACACACACACACACACACACACACACACACACACA
>NW_026588842.1:0-552 GCF_907164565.1 Psammomys obesus | reverse complement strand
ACACACACACACACACACACACACACACACACACACACACACACACAGAGAGAGAGAGCTGGAAAATGTGGTTTGCTTCTTCAGTCGAAGCCTGTCTCACGAGTCAGCTTTGAAACTTAACAGTACTTGGACACTGAGCTGCCATGGGCTACATCTGTGCAGGAGGTCTAGGTTATCTCCATTAATTAATCCAACTTGGTTGGAGTATCAGTCTCAGAAAAGAAACCTGTGCCCAGATTTTTGGTTCTGTTGGTCTCCTGTGAAGCTCCTGTGCCCTCCAGGCTTTTCTTTTTTAAAAAATTTATTTATTTTTTATATTAATCACAGGTTATTTACTTTGTATCCCAGCCGTAGCCTCCTCCCACATTCCCTCCCAATCCTACCCTCCCACCCTCATCTTCTCCCTGCCCCTTTTCAAGCCCACTAATAGGGGAGGACCTACTCCCCTTCCATCTGACCCTAGCTTATCAAGTCTCTTCAGGTCTGGCTGCAATGTCCTCTTCTGTGGCTTAGCAAGGCTGCTCCACCCTCGGGGGGGGGGGGGGGGGGGCG
>NW_026588841.1:680-3955 GCF_907164565.1 Psammomys obesus | reverse complement strand
ATGTCAGATCCAGGTCAAATCCTGAAACTTATATGAAATTTTTAGTATATAAAAGGAAATGTATAATTTTAAATACTCAGAAAAGTAACATATCAGCAAATTGAACATTTTGAGAGTAACAGGTAAAACTGCACCCCACTGAATAAGTATCAGTTGTTTGTTTTATAACCTGAATATATAACTTAAGTGTGTCTATGCTAACATTTTTTTTGTGGGCATAGCTGTTGGTAATTAGCCACGAATGAAGCTTGGCCATTTTTTTATATATTTAGCATCTTTTAGTCCCCATCTCTATGTTTATATTGGAAAGTTAGGCAGAAACACATTACTGGCTTTAGTGTTAAACCCTGGATGCTTGATTTTTCTTAACAAAGCAATTAGAAGGAATAGGTTTAAGATATTTTTGTGTCAAAATCTATCTCAGAAATGGCAGATATTAAGAATATCATACTAAAAGCTATGACTTTTGTGTCAGATATGTATATTAAACAGATGTTTTTAACATGATGAGAAGTATCTTTAAGTCTATCTCCAGAAGTCAATCAAAGGAAATTAAAATCTCAACCTGGTGACTGAATAATAAGTAGTCAGTGCTCTATCAACTTATCAGAACTGTATTAATAAATGTCAAAACTCTGAACTTTGGAAATCTTATAACATAAGCATAACAGTAGCAAAGAGGGGGGGAGAGATCTAAAGTATCTCTCATTTTTAACATGCTTTAAACTATTTTTATCAACTTAGACACTCTAATATTTTTTTTGTATTTATCAACCCTGAAACATTTTTTTAGACCAAATAACAACATTTTAGATTTTATAACTTAAACTCTTATATCTTTAGACTTTATATAGGCTCTGTATATATTTTTATTATCTAGTTATATATCTTAAGACACAGATAACTAACATGAATTCTGTGAGCAAGGGAAACCTGTCTTTTTTCTAAATAAGAGATCTAGTACCCAGTAGTTTTAGCTAATTTAGCTAATGAACTGATCAATGAACTAACAGTGGATCTAATTGTCTTTTCTCTAGCTGTAAAGCTATCGTAAGCTTAGCATAGCCATCAAGGTGTTCAGAGACCTGAGAAGGATAAATTATAAGCTAAATAAATATATAATCAAAATGACAGAGATGACTACTTAGTCCATCACCTAGGCAGTGTCCCTCGCTCCTGTCTCATGGCATCCTGAACAGAGGCTGTCCAGCCAGGCACAGAAGGTGAGAGACTGCTTTTACTGATTCTGTGGAAAGAGGAACAGAAGAGATTGACCTCACCTTGCCTCTCACAATGTGAGACAATGGCTCCTCAGATGTCCCCGGCTTTGTCCACAGCTTAGGCTGGGCCCTAGCAGTGGGCCAGTTGAGGCAATATTGCCCAGTGGTTAGCATACCACAATCCAGAGTTGCAGTCATCTGTCGTTGTGCCCAAATCTTCTCGGAGACCTTGGGGGAGCTACTGCCAGGATTACAGGACTTTCTGTCACAATAAGCTTACACAGTTAAAATGCCATATTCATCAGATCTCTGACAAGCCTGAGGGCCAGCATATCTGAGTTATCTGTTTGTCTATCTTTATTATCTGTTTTAAACTGTGTAAAAGAAAAACTAAACAAAGACACTAGGTATAGCCAACTGTAGTTGTTAGTATAACTTTAAATCTGTTCTTTCTGAACTAAAATTAAAGCAAATCTTTTATTCAGACATAGTTCATAGAGAGCCTAGCAAATCTTGTTGTTCCTATCACTTGTATTAAAATTGAACAGTAAAAAGCTTTGTATTTAGCACTAATCAGATGACTGAACATAACTGAGATACCTGAACAAAAATGATCACAAACTCATGGCTCTATCTTTTTTTTTTCTGGACTAGCATGGCGGCTGACCACGTGTAACTGAACTTAGCTGGAAGCCCTAGACAGATATGGCAGCAAAAATATAGTTTTATATGTTCTCTATCCCTGAAAGATCATGGTGGCTAGCCTTGTGTTAGGCTACCACAGGCTGTGACTGACAATATCAAACATAGCTATTAGGTGCTGATGATGATATAGCAAATATTGTGGAGCATTTATAATCTCTTATAACTAACATTTTTAACTTAGTGATTAAATAAGTTTTAGAACCAACTGTAGAACAGAACAGTACAGAACAATTTTAAACTGTATGAATTATTTTAGCCATACCAAACCTATCAGCCAGAATTTTTTCTTTAAAGAGCATAAGAAAACATTTTGTAATGAGGAATCACCAGCCTTTTAAATGAACTATAACATATTTAAAATACAGTTTTGTGTTTTTTTTTTCTTAAATCATATTAACTCTCTGGCTTTTTATAATACATCTACTAGCCTTCTGCAACATCCACTAACCTTCTGCAACATCCATTAACCTTTAGGTTTCTAGCTTCCTTTTTCTGGCTTAACCAGACATTTTTTTTCTTTCTCTTGCTTTTTAGACAACATATAAACTCTCATCAAAATCTTTTCTATCTTAACATGATCCTGTTGGAGCCCTGTGTCCACAAGACCATGTTTTTTTATAAACAAAGCAGCTCAACAAACAAACAGCTCTCCATAAGATATATTTAAAAACTGTAATTATTATTATTATTTTTTTAATTAGCACAAATCATACGGCTGGGTTTTATTTAATAAAATTGATAAAATAAATATCAAAGTATTTTTATTTTTTCCCAAAGGATCGAGAAACTTTTAAATTTTGTCAGATTACCCAAGATCATTGTCATACCCAAATGCCTGATAAACTTTAAATATTTTATAGCCCTAAACATGTAAACAATTTTTAAAACTCGTCCCTGCAATATCAAAGCAAAGTATTTTCTTTAGGAGTGAATTTACAAAGCATAACCATAATTTTAATAGTCAAAACCAGATAGAAGTTTAAACCAGATTTTAAGACCAAAATTTATCAGTGAAAACAACCCAATCTTTAGAACCAATATTAACTTAGAACAAGACCTTCTTCTTATCCTAAAAGGAAATAAAATCATTTTGACTCAGAGATTTTGTAACCTTTGTTCTTTTTCCTGAGTCACACCATGTGGCAATTTATATTGTTGTTATTTAAACATATGCATCCATAGACCCTATAAACACATAGGCACATATACGTGTTTTAAACAAGGATTTGAATTTAACCTTAAAACATACCCAATTATTTTTGATTATATCAACCATTTAAAACCAATTGAAAACAATCATCCTAAATTACTGTTTGATCTGTAAGTTGCAAGCCCCCTAGGTGGGAGGAG
>NW_026588841.1:0-670 GCF_907164565.1 Psammomys obesus | reverse complement strand
ATGAGAAACACAGGATTTAAACAGACAAAACACGACACAAGCCGCGCAGCACGAGATCGAAGCAAAACTGAAAGCAAAAATTCAGATGGCCCAGATGAAACACTTAACCCTCCGAGAGGGGCGAGGCCCCAACCCGGTGCCACGGATCCGTGTCTCCCAGACGGGGAGCCAACAAGTTGGCCCCCACTCAGATGAGAGCCGGTGGGACTCGAACCCACTCAGACCCTCCAGATGAGAGTCGGTGGGACTCGAACCCACGACTAGTGCGACTCGAACCCACGACAGTAGACCCTCTCAGGTGAGGGCCGGTGGGACTCGAACCCACTCAGACCCTCTCAGGTGGGAGTCAGCAGTGGGACTCGAACCCACTCAGACTCACTCAGACACTCTGGGACGTCTCTCCAGAGATCGCGGAACAGAAGTCCAAGTCCGTCGACTCCTTCTTACTTTCCGCCTGATTCAGATGACTTGATCAAGTCTCAGATTGTAAACAGAACAGACACAGAAGCGCACAACAGACAAGACAGATACATACAACAGAAAGACGGCTGGCCAGCTTACCTCCCAAAGGTGGGTCGGTGGTCCCTGGGTGGGGGGTCTCAGATCTCGCTGGGGCCTCCAAATGAAAGATCCCCGGAGGGTATCTTCCGTCAGAGAGACCCCCTCCCAA
>NW_026588840.1:0-5479 GCF_907164565.1 Psammomys obesus | reverse complement strand
GTAAACGTACCAATCAGCCCCCTGTAACCATGCCCTCTCGTTTCTGTCCTAAAACCCTATAAAAACCCCAGCTTTCCATCTAGGGGGCGCGGAAGTCTTCCGAAAGACTTTTTGCCCCGGGTACCTGTGTATCAAAATAAAAGCCTCTTGCTGTTTGCATCCGAATGGCCTCGTTGATCCTTGGGAGGGGGTCTCTCTGACGGAAGATACCCTCCGGGGATCTTTCATTTGGAGGCCCCAGCGAGATCTGAGACCCCCCACCCAGGGACCACCGACCCACCTTCGGGAGGTAAGCTGGCCAGCCGTCTTTTCTGTTGTATGTATCTGTCTTGTCTGGTGTGTGCTTCTGTGTCTGTTCTGTTTGCAACCTGAGACTTGATCAAGTCATCTGAATCAGACGGAAACCAGAAGGAGCCGACAGGCTCGGACTTCTTTTCCGTATCCCTGGAAGACGTTTCAGGGTGTCTGAGTGAGTCTGAGTGGGTTCGAGTCCCACTGCTGACTCCCATCTGGAGGGTCTGAGTGGGTTCGAGTCCCACCGGCTCTCATCTGGAGGGTCTGAGTGGGTTCGAGTCCCACCGGCTCTCATCTGGAGGGTCTGAGTGGATTCGAGTCCCACCGGCTCTCATCTGAGAGGGTCTACTGTCGTGGGTTCGAGTCCCACTAGTCGTGGGTTCGAGTCCCACCGACTCTCATCTGAGTGGGGGCCAATTCGTTGGCTCCCCGTCTGGGAGACACGGATCCGTGGCACCGGGTTGGGGCCTCGCCCCTCTCGGAGGGTTACGTGTTTCATCTGGGCCATCTGAATTTTTGCTTTCAGTTTTGCTTCGTGCCGCGCGGCTTGTGTCGTGTTTTGTCTGTTTAAATCCTGTGTTTCTCATGTATGTATGTGTTTTTCTGTGTCTGTTTCTTTGTGGACTTGGACTGATGAGAGTTCGGACAGAGGACAGTTGAAATTGAAACTAGTTCTCCGCTCTGGAGCTGGGGAGTGCACAAGGCTGCATGACAGGACACCAAGCAGTGTGCTCTCCCTCCCAAAGGAGCCGAGGAGAAAATGCTTTCAGGTGGCTGGGGAGAAGTGGAGCTGGAGCTTGGGCGGGCGGTGCTCGGACACTTGGGAGTCTGTGAAATACAACCAGCAGGGCACGGGCTCTGCAGCCCCGAGAGGAAGGGGTGGAAGATCGCCCCCCCCCCCCGCTCGGAGGGGAGGTGGGGCGGCGCGGCTGGACGCTCCGAGAGCTGCCTGCAGTGTTCAGGAGGGGCCCGGCCAGAAAGCAGGTTCATGACCTGCGGGGGAGGTAAGCTAGAGTGAAGCTCACAGGGAGCCAAGGGAACAGGCAAGGCTCGTGGGCTTGTTAGGTAAAAGTCCTTATACAAGGCTAGGCGGGGATTGGCACCTTAGCTGCTCCACGACAGGAGCTGCTCTGGTTGCCGAAAATAAAGAAAAACTCCTCCCCCTTGCCTTCATGCCAGCTCAGCAGTGAGGGGGAAAGAGAACAGCAGGAGCTCACCACGCCCTCTTGCTCCTCTCTTCCCTCCTCCCACCTAGGGGGCTTGCAACTTACAGATCAAACAGTAATTTGGGATGATTGTTTTCAATTGGTTTTAAATGGTTGATATGATCAAAAATAATTGGGTATGCTTTAAGGTTAAATTCAAATCCTTGTTTAAAACGTATATGTGCCTATGTGTTTGTAGGGTCTATGAATACATATGTTTAAATAACAACAATATAAATTGCCACATGGTGTGACTCAAAAAAAAAAAGAACAAAGGTTACAAAATCTCTGAGTCAAAATGATTTTATTTCCTTTTAAGATAAAAAAAAGTCTTGTTCTAAGTTAATATTGGTTCTAAAGATTGGGTTGTTTTCACTGAAAAATTTTGGTCTTAAAATCTGGTTTAAACTTTTATTTGGTTTTGACTTTAAAATTATGGTTATGCTTTGTGAATTCACTCCTAAAGAAAATACTTTGCTTTGATATTACAGGGACGAGTTTTAAAAATTGTTTACATGTTTAAGGCTATAAAATATTTAAAGTTTATCAGGCATTTGGGTATGACAATGATCTTGGGTAATCTGACAAAATTTAAAAGTTTCTCGATCCTTTAAAAGAGAATAAAAATACTTTGATATTTATTTTATCAATTTTATAAAACCCAGCCGTATGATTTGTGCTAATTAAAAAAATTACAGTTTTTAAAATGTATCTTATGGAGAGCTGTTTGTTTGTTAAGCTGCCTTGTTACAACCCTGGTCTTGTGGACGCAGGGCTCCAGCAGGATTATGTTAAGATAAAAAGGATTTTGATGAGAGTTTATGAGAGTTTATATGTTGTCTAAAAAGCAAGAGAAAGAAAAAGAATGTCTGGTTAAGCCAGAAAAAGAAAGCTAGAAACCTGAAGGTTAATGTATGTTGCAGAAGGTTAGTGGATGTTGCAGAAGGTTAGTGGATGTATTATAAAAAGCCAGAGAGTTAATATGATTTGAGAAAAAAAAAAAAAACAACTGTATTTTAAATATGTTATAGTTCATTTAAAAGGCTGGTGATTCCTCATTACAAAATGTTTTCTTATGTTCTTTTGAGAAAAAAATTCTCGCTGATAGGTTTGATATGGCTAAAATAATTCATACAGTTTAAAATTGTTCTATACTGTTCTGTTATGCAGTTGGTTCTAAAACTTATTTAATCACTAAGTTAAAAATGTTGGTTGTGGGGGATTATAAATGCTCCACAATGTTTGCTGTATCATCATCAGCACCTAATAGCTATGTTTGGTATTATCAGTCACAGCCTGTGGTAGCCTAACACGAGGCTAGCCACCATGATCTTTCAGGGATAGAGAGCATGTAAAACTATATTTTTGCTGCCATATCTGTTTAGGGCTTCCAGCTGAGTTCAGTTACACGTGGTTAGCCGCCATGCTAGTCCAGAGAAAGAGGATAGAGCCATGAGTTTGTGATCATTTTTGCTCAGGTATCTCAGTTATGTTCAGTCATCTGATTAGTACTAAATGCAAAGCTTTTTACTGTTCAATTTTAATACAAGTGATAGGAACAACAAGATTTGCTAGGCTCTCTATGAACTATGTCTGATTAAAAGATTTGCTTTAATTTTAGTTCAGAAAGAGCAGATTTAAAGTTATACTAACAACTACAGTTGGCTACACCTAGTGTCTTTGTTTAGTTTTTCTTTTACACAGTTTAAAACAATAAAGATAAACAAAGAGTAACTCAGATATGCTGGCCCTCAGGCTTGTCAGAGATCTGATGAATATGGCATTTTAACTGTGTAAGCTTATTGTGACAGAAAGTCCTGAAATCCTGGCAGTAGCTCCCCCAAGGTCTCCGAGAAGATTTGGGCACAACGACAGATGACTGCGACTCTAGATTGTGGTATGCTAACCACTGGGCAATATTGCCTCAACTGGCCCACTGCTAGGGCCCAGCCTAAGCTGTGGACAAAGCCGGGGACATCTGAGGAGCCATTGTCTCACATTGTGAGAGGCAAGGTGAGGTCAATCTCTTCTGTTCCTCTTTCCACAGAAGCAGTAAGAGCAGTCTCTCACCTTCTGTGCCTGGCTGGACAGCCTCTGTTCAGGATGCCATGAGACAAGAGCGAGGGACACTGCCTAGGTGATGGACTAAGTAGTCATCTCTGTCATTTTGATAAACACATAGATTGATATATTTATTTAGCTTATAATTTATCCTTCTCAGGTCTCTGAACACCTTGATGGCTATGCTAAGCTTACGATAGCTTTACAGCTAAAAAAAGACAATTAGATCTACTGTTAGTTCATTGATCAGTTCATTAGCTAAATTAGCTAAAACTACTGAGTACTAGATCTCTTATTTAGAAAGAAAGACAGGTTTCCCTTGCTCACAAAATTCATGTTAGTTATCTGTGTCTTAAGATATATAACTAGATAAAAAAAATATAATACGGAGCCTATATAAAGTCTAAAGATATAAGAGTTTAGGTTATAAAATCTAAAATGTTATTATTTGGTCTGAAAAAAAAAATGTTTCAGGGTTGATAAATACAAAAAAATTAGAGTGTCTAAGTTGATAAAAATAGTTTAAAACATGTTAAAAATGAGAGATACTTTAGATCTCTTCCCCCATCTTTGCTACTGTTATGCTTATGTTATGAGATTTCCAAAGTTCAGAATTTTGACATTTATTAATACAGTTCTGATAAGTTGATAGAGCACTGACTGCTTATTATTCAGTCACCAGGTTGAGATTTTAATTTCCTTTGATTGGCTTCTGGAGATAGACTTAAAGATACTTCTCATCATGTTAAAAACATCTGTTTAATGTATATATCTGACACAAAAGTCATAGCTTTTAGTATGGTATTCTTAATATCTGCCATTTCTGAGATAGATTTTGACACAGAAATAAAAAAAATCAAACATCCAGGGTTTAACACTAAAGCCAGTAATGTGTTTCTGCCTAACTTTCCAATATAAACATAGAGATGGGGACTAAAAGATGCTGAGTATAAAAAAGGCCAAGCTTCATTCGTGGCTAATTACCAACAGCTATGCCCACAGAAAAAATGTTACCGTAGACACACTTAAGTTATATATAAAGGTTATAAAACAAACAACTGATACTTATTCAGTGGGATGCAGTTTTACCTGTTACTCTCAAAATGGTCAATTTGCTGATATGTTACTTTTCTGAGTATTTAAAATTATACATTTCCTTTTGTGTACTAAAAATTTCATATAAGTTTCAGGATTTGACCTGGATCTGACATAGCTCAAAAAGATCACAGATGAGGTTTTCCCTAATCTTTCCAATTTAATAGATAAATTTTAACTTCTGTCTCCAGTCTAAATTTGTCTCAGCAGATTTTCACCTGTTCAACTCTGTTCTGGGATCAGCTATAGACTACAAGCTGAGATCTGGACTTCCTGAAAACTGACCTGATTGCTCCCTGCCTCTTCCGGTGGATCAACTGACCAGATGCTTGGGACTGCCCTATTGCCCAGCTTTTGACTGGCATTTCAGCCTCCCCAGTCCCTGATGCCTACGTCCAACGATCAGCATGAAGAAGCTCCAGAAGACGGATCTCCGCCCAAATCCCCCCTATCAGGCTGAAATGCTAAGTCAAAAGTGGCTCCCTGACATTAGCTATTATCTTGAACATCTGCTTAGCTGCTGACCATACTAAATTGATAAGAGATAACATGGCTAAACTCAGAAAAAGACTCAGACAGAGACAACAATTCTTTGAGTCAGGACAGAGCTGGTACAAGAGATGGTTTAGTCAGTTCCCCTAGATTACCACCCTGATCTCCTCCATTATGGGTCCCCTAATCATAATTCTCCTGATTCTACTAGTTGGGCCTTATATTCTAAATTGGCTGATCCAGTTCATAAAAGACCGGTTCTCTGTCATACAAATGTTGGTGTTAACCCAACAATATCATCAGCTCAAACAACAGGAGACAAAATTTAACTC
>NW_026588839.1:0-1050 GCF_907164565.1 Psammomys obesus | reverse complement strand
CTGTCCCTCGAGACACACGCCCACACCCACTTACACACACACACACATATACACACACACGCACGCACGCTTGCATTTGCCTCTGTTTGCGCCTGCGTACTTTCCTCCCACAGGTACAGCTAGTCCTCAGCATACGCTAAGGACACGGGACCTCTCTCAACTTCCTGAAGAATTCTCCAGACTCGAGAGAGAGACAGTACCAGTCTGATCGGCAGAATCCAAAAACAAACAGGGAAGGTCTCAGACAAGCCAATGGCCAGGGGTAGGCGAAAGAACACTTCCAACATAAATCAGGACATCATGACTTCACCAGCAAACCCCAAAATCGATGGATACTCCAATTCATCAGAAGCACAGGAAAATGACCTTAAAGCCATGCTTGCTCAATTATTTGAGGCTCATAAGGAGGAAATGAACAAATCTTTCAAAGAGTTGGCCAGTCAATTGGAGATAAAGAAAGAAGAAATAGACAAAACCCTTAAAGAAACACAGGCAAACATAGCCAAACAAATAGAGGCACAAGTAGAGAAAAAATTAGTGGCATACAAAAAGGAAATGAACAAAGAAATAGAGTCCATCGTAGAGAGACAGGAATCCAAATTCAAACACATAAAAGAAATGGTGCAAGGCATGAAAACAGAATTAGAATCAATAAAGAAAACACAAAGTGAGAAAACTCTTGAGCTGGAGAACTTGGAGAAAAGATCAGGAACCACAAAAGTAAGCATCACCAACAGAATACAAGAGATGGAAGAGAGAATCTCTGGAGCTGAAGACACACTTGCAGAAATTGATACTTCTCTCAAAGAAAAAGTAAAATCAGAAAAATTCCAATCACAAAATATCCAAGAAATCAAGGATGCTATGAAAAGACAAAATCTAAGAATAATAGGAATTGATGAAAAAGAAGACTCCAGGCTCCAAGGTCCAGAAAATATTTTCAAGAAAATCATAGAAGAAAATTTTCCCAACTTAAAGAAAGAGATGTCCATAAATATACAAGAGGCCTACAGAACACCAAATAGACTAGACCAGAAAAGAAACACATCA
>NW_026588838.1:0-1640 GCF_907164565.1 Psammomys obesus | reverse complement strand
GTGTGTGCCAGTACCCACAGAGGCCAGAAGAGGGCCTCAGATGCTCTGGAAAAGCAGCGAGTACTCTTGATCTCTGAGCCATCTCTCCAACCCTGAATTCTATTTTATGAGTGTCTGGATGAGTATATGTGTGTGTAGGTATGGAGAAGTCAGAGGTCAACCTCAGGTTTCTTTGGGAGCTGTCTACTTTTTTGTTTTGTTTTGTTTTTTGAGACAGGGTTTCTCTGTGTAGTCCTGAACTCCTGGAACTCACAGAGATCCACCGGCCTCTGCCTCCCGAGTTCTGGGGTTAAAGGTGCATCACCACACCCGACTCTACTTTGTTCTTTGAGACAGGGTCTCTCACTTGAGGATCAGTCTAGGCAGTTCTGGCGAGTCAGCCCAGGGAAGGGCTTGTCTCTGCCTCCCCAGTGCTGGAGTATATGGATGCTGGAGATTGAACTCAAGTCAATCTCATGCAGCATGCCCACCACAGAGACAGGCTCAGACCCCTCCATCCACAGTGCCCTTCGCTGCCCCCAGGTTCAGCTCCAGTCCACACACAGCTTCAAGGAATGTCCCCTTAGGCACTTTCAGCAGCCCCAGGCCTCCTGCAGAGGAGGTGCGAAGTCCCCCCTACCTTCCCCCGTGACAGTTCCTGCAGATCCTCATGCCCTCCTTCGGATCTGGGGACCAGAAGTTGGGGAGGGGACTGACGAGGGACCCCTGGCGGGATGGAAGGCCAGGTCAGGGACAGTTAGGACAGCCAATGTACAGAGTGCGAAGGTGAGGGGCATGTGCGGCATGCGGGCTCAGGGGAGGCATGTAAACAGCTGGGCGAACCGCTTGTGCACAAGGTGGCTGGGGGGGCCGGCGCCGGGCACTGCGCAGTGCGTGGAGTGGCTGGGACAGGGAAGGGCGCGCTCTTGTGCAGACGCACGGGGTGTGAGCCCCCCACCCCCAACCTCCCGGGTTTCGGGTGCAAGGAGAGGAGCTGCGAGCATCCCTCCGTGCCCGGGACGCTCGCCCCTGCCGCGCTCGGGGAGGGGGCCGGTTGCCTACTCACCCCGGGTTCAGTCTGGGGGCCGAGGGTTCCACTCCGGGGTCTGCTTTTCTGCTCCTGTGCTAGCACGGCGCCGGGCCGCCAGCGGCTACGCCACCCCCGCAGGGTCGGGGGGTGCCCATGCTGCGCCCGAGCCCGGCTGCTGTTCAGGGCCCCATGGCGCCCGGTGGCCTAGTGGAGCAGCTCCACAGTCCGGGCATGCTCCCAGGAGCCAGCTGTGTGCTCCCTCCCGCCTTAGTCACCCCCCTGCTGGCCAGCTTCTTCCTGAATTTAAAGGGGAGCAGATCTGAGCCTGAGATCCCCAGACGGGAGGGTCCTGGGGTCTGCCAAGCCCAATCCGCAGTCGCAGGCCTGTGGACGCGTTTGGCAAGGAGCTGTGTACTGGCCAGGGCGTGCCTTACCCCCTTTATGTTGTTCTGCTTCTAGACCCTCAGTTTCTTAGCCTGTGAAATGGACTCAAAGGAGCCACAGAAAAGGCAGGCCAACTGCATGCAGTGCAGACAGCGGTATTTCCTTCTCTGGATGACTAATACTCCCTTCCTAGGTTGCACTGTGATTCTAGGCTATACCAGTCCAGGTCGCTTACCGAAAGCATCGT
>NW_026588837.1:0-1469 GCF_907164565.1 Psammomys obesus | reverse complement strand
AGGGAGGATGGATGGCAGGGAAGGAAGGAACTAAGGAAGGAAGGAAGATAGAAGAAAAGAAGCTACTGTAGTAGCTAATTAAACTATATACAGAAACACAGAGAAAGTCTTAAAGCCAACTGCTCTTCCCCAACAACTCTGAAGCAGACCCTAACGAAATAGTGTATAATAAACTCAGATGTTAAAACTCAATTTGGATAAAAGTAGAAGCATTAATTGTACATTAAAACTAGAGAGGAAAACAGATATTGTTGACATAGTTTAGTGGTGGGGATGGATCTAGGATTATTTAGGGGCAGGACGGAGTTTGACTATGAATAGAATATATTTTATGCATGTATGAAAATTTTAAATAATTAATAAAATGTTCTAATTGGAAAGTAGAAATAATAATAAATAAATAAAGTAAATAAAGACGACAGACAGGAGAAGAAAATGCAGCGCTGAGATTTGTGTTGGGATTTTGGACTCACTGCATTCATTTCTAATCCAACTGTAGACCACCTGTGAGGCAGCCTAAGGCTTTCTTGGATCTGAAACTCAGAATTCTCGGTTTCACCAGCACTGAACCATACAGAAGGTAAGTGGCTCTCAATGTAGAGCTGCTCCACCTCACGCATGGGATCAGTGGTGTCCTCAGATGTCACAAGCTGGTGGATTTTGCTCACTAACACACAAGAGATATGACCTCTGAGCAGTGGCCCCTTCATTACCCGGGATCTGCTGCCTGCACTTCTCAGTGTATTGCTGTCTGTCATTCACCAAACCCATCTCTGCCTTCTACAGCTGTCTCCCACAGGGCTGGTCTGGAAGCCTATCTCCAGTCCTTTTTATTTACCAGAGTAGCTTGGAATTAAAGTGTAGGTCTTTCTCAAAATTTCACCTTGTTGGATAGCCCTCTGAAGCATTAGTGAGGTGAAAAATGTATTTATTTCTTTATCTTGATTAGTGCCAACAGCAGGGTCACTGTCTCCAAATTTCTGAGATTGAATTAATGCTTGTGAGAATCATGGGCTCTTCTTCTGGGGTTATATATATATATATATATATATATGTAGAGAACCGTTATATTTGGAAGAGGCTTTTCCTCATTTCTACCCCTCCCTTCTTTCATGGAACTTGTGCTGGAGCATTTGACAGCTTGCTACTCTTGTGTCTCAGTTCTTCTCAGCTGTTCTAGTGCTTCCTTTGTGATTCCTGATGTTAAAATCTTTCTCCTTCTTAATAGTTTATCTCTCCTTTCTCCAACTTCTGTTTTTGTCGTTTGTATGGATTTGGATTTTGAGACAGGATATCATGTACCTCAAGGTGCGTTTTTAACTCTCAATATACTTGAGTCTCTCTGTTGCCACCTCCTGAGTCCTGAGATTGCAGGCATATGCAGCTACAGCTAGGTTTTACTCTGACTCTTTCTGTTTACCTTGTACTGAACATAGCTCCTAAGGTCATTTTACCCTAGACTTTCCTGT
>NW_026588836.1:0-1869 GCF_907164565.1 Psammomys obesus | reverse complement strand
TACAGCTTTTAGTGGGTTTATTGTATATTGTATGTTTATATGAGTGACATAATCTGATTGGCCTGCTCGTTGATCACTTCCCCCTGAGGGGGGAGCAGCCTTACCAGGCCACAGTAGAGGACAATGCAGCCACTTTTGATGAGAACTGATAGACTAAGATCAGAAAGAAGGAGAGGAGGACCTTCCCTATCAGTGGACTTGGGGAGTGGCATGCATGCAGAAAGGGGAGGGAGGGTGGGATCGGCAGGGGAGGAGGGAGGGGCTCATGGAGGGATACAAAATGAATAAAGTGTAATTAATAAAAAAAATAAAAGATTAAAAAAAAAAAAAGAATTAGCGTTGCATGAATGCAGAATTTTAGTTTCCCAAGGTGAGAACATTCTGATAATGGATAGTCACAGCATTGGGAAAGTACTTGCGTCCACTGCACTATGGATTTTATTCTTTGTCCTACTTCACAATTGTAGTCAAGAATAAGAATGCCAGAATTCAGGAGTTGAGGAAAATCCTTGACTACCATTGTGAATTTATGGCCAGTTTGAGCTACATGAGACCTTGTTTCAAAAAAACCAAGGGATAGTCATGATGGTGCAAGCCTTTAATACCAGCATTTGGGAGGCAGAGGCAGGAGGAACTCTATTGAATTTGAAGCCAGCTTCGTCTATAACTACAGGCCAGACAGGACTACTTGGTGGAACTCTGTCTCAAGAAACAAAAACCAAAACTCCAAATTGCAAAAAGCCAGGCACAGTGGCTTGTGCTTGCAGCTCCAATACTTGGAAGCCAAAGGCTGGGGAATCTCTGTGCATCTGAGCTCAGCCTGTCCTCCTGAATGAAACTGCCTTAAGAAACCACCACAATAAAAGAAAACAGAATACCAAAACTGGGCTGTTAGAGCATTTACCTGGTACATGTAAGACCCTGTGTTCTCTTCTCAGTGTTCTCCCACTCTCTCTCTCTTTCCAGGAACTCTTGTGAGATATTTGTAAGTTCCTTAAGTCTGCCCCTCTGTGACCCTGTGGTCTCCATTTGGTGCCTGAGCTTCTGGAACACCAATGGCTCCAGATATAGCCGGTTTAACATAGACACTAAAATATTTCTTCAATGTTGGGAGCAAGTGAAGTCCTGGGCAAATGTACATCGTTGACCTGGACACAGCCACATCAGTGATTAATGACTAACATCTATGAGCATTTCAAAGCCTTCCTCTGGTCTCTGGTGTAGGTTTACAGTGTGTATAGGATATGTCCACCATGGCTTTCTTCTTCTGGTTGTTCATTACCTGAAAACTGAACCCCTAGGGAGACTAGCTATGAAGGTTAGCTAAACCTGACCCCTTCACCTGGCTATGTACTATAGACCCCACCTCCTTGTTTATCTCTATACAATAACTTTGTCTCCTTGTTCAGCTGTATAATGTGGCCCTGATTCTCTGTTCTACCATAAATAATAAACATACTGGGCTCAGTGCTGCTGTGGTTTCTCTAAGAACCCAGACTACGTGGTCCTAGATTTTCTATGTGTATCTGTGGTTTCTTCATTCCCACAATGCCCCAGTTAAATCAGACCCTAGAGCTGTGCAGAACATGGCAAAGCAGACCCTGAACAAGGACAAGGACAGTGGACACTGACTAAAGGTGACTTGGATCAGATAGACAAGGGATTACTCCTGACAGAATAATAAGGGGAGAGAAGGAAACAGCAACATAAGAAATATATCAGGATAAAGTAAAAATGATAGAGAGCACACATTTCAGTTTGTCACGTGTAAAAGCCTTTGGATAAGCAGACCCAGAAGCAAAAAGACACTCACGGTATATACTCACTCATATAAACATACAATATACAATAAACCCACTAAAAGCTGTA
>NW_026588835.1:0-17002 GCF_907164565.1 Psammomys obesus | reverse complement strand
TTTTTTTTTTGTGTAGTTATTTATTTCCTCTGTTTCCTTAAATGTAGTTGTTTTCTTTGGTTTGGAGTTTCCCTTCTAGTAACTTCTGTAGAGCTGGTTTACTATGTAGATATTGTTTAAATTTGGTTTTGTCTTGGAATATTTTGAATTCTCTGTCTATGTTGATTGAAAGTTTTGCTGGGTATAGTAGTCTGGGTTGGAATCTGTGGTCTCTTAAGGACTGTATGATTTCTGTCCAGGCCCTTCTGGCTTTCATAGTTTCTGTTGAGAAATCTGGTGTGATTCTGATAGGTCTACCTTCATATGTTACTTGGCCTTTTTCCCTTGCTGCTTTTAGAATTTTTTTCTTTGTTTTGTAGGTTCAGTGTTCTGACTATGATGTGATGTGAAGAATTTCTTTTCTGGTCTAGTCTACTTGGTGTTCTGTAGGCCTCTTGTATGTTTATGGCCATCTCCTTTTTTAAGTTGGGAAAGTTTTCTTCTATATTTTTCTTGACAATATTTTCCGGACCTTTGAGCCTGATGTCTTCTTTTTCTTCTACTCCTATTATTCTTAGGTTTTGTCTTTTCATGGTGTCCTTGATTTCCTGGATGTTTTGTGTTTGGAACTTTTCTGATTTTATTTTTTCTTTGAGAGACGTGTCAATTTTCGCAAGTGTATCTTTGGTTCCTGAGATTCTTTCTTCCATCTCTTGTATTCTGTTGGTGATGCTTACCTTTGTAGTGCCTGATCTTTTCTCTATGTTCTCCAGCTCCTGGTTTTTCTCTATTTGTGTTTTCTTTATTGATTCTAATTCTGTTTTCATGTCTTGCACCATTTCCTTCATCTGTTTGAATGTGGACTCCTGCTTTTCAATGATAGCTTCTATTTTTTTTATCCGTTTCCTCTCTATGTATCACTAATTGTGCCTCTACTTCTTTGGGTATAATTGCCTGTATTTCTATGAGAGCTTTGTTTATTTCTTCTTTATTTGCCTTCATTTGTGTGGACATTTCTTTGAGAGCTTTGTGCATTTCTTCTCTGTTTGCCTCAATTTTCGTGGTCATTTCTCTGAGAGCACGATTTGTTTCCTCTTGGTTAGTCTCAATTTCTTCGGTTATTTCTCTGAGGGCTTTGTTCATTTCATCTCTATGGGCCTCTAATAGCTGGAGAAACATAGTTTTGAGGTCGTTTTCTTGTATATCTATTGAATTGAAGTGTCCATTGTTTTGTGGGGTTGCTGGTGAGGTCATTATGTCCTGATTTTTGTTGGGAGTATTCTTACATCTGCCTCTACCCATCTGGTTATTTAGAATCCTCACTGGTTGTTCCTCAAGATGGTAGTTTGGGCTATGATCCTCTCTTTCTGTTTTCTGGACTGTTTTTTCAGGAAGATGAGAGAGGTTCACTGCTTTGGGAGTGTGCACTATGTTTTCAGTTTTGCCTAAGTAAAGAATGTGACGCTGGCGCTATTCGCGTGCACTTTTAGCGGGCACAGTGTGCATGTGCGGATTCTCTGACTATTGCAGTGGCCTGCAAGCCACTATTAGGCAGTTCTGCCTGAGATCCAGGGATTGTTTGCCTGGATTACCCTGGTGGACCTGCAAGGCAGAGGCTTCAATGTTGGGGTCGCTATCCCAAGAATCCCTCTGATGCCCACACTAGGAGTGTGGGTGGCAGGGATCTCGTCTGATTGCTTCTGTGGAGAGGCCCTGGGTCTGGGGCAATCTCTCCCTAGAAGGCTCACTCACTCTCTTGCAGGACCAGTTGGAATGCACAGGGGTTCCCCTTGCTCACTACTCTCTGTTTTGGTCCTGCTGCAGAAGTGCACGGGTAGGCTAACAGTCAGCTCTGTGACACTGTGGCCGCAGGACTCGGTGTCCACCTTTCCTGTGTGCTGCCTCTTTGTCCTTTCCCTCTGCCAGGAGGGGTTATATTGACTGGTCCCTGGGTGGTGCGGGAAAGAGTTAGATTGAGTGTACTCAATCCCAGATCCCGGGCCCAGATCTCTCTGCTAGAAGCAGCCTAGTGGTAGAATCTATGTTTGCTGATCCCAAGAGAGTACCGGGTAGGGTTGAGTGTCCTCAGATCCAGAGCTTTGGTTTCTCTGCTAGGGACCGCTGGAGAGAGGGTGCTGTGTCCTTGGCAGGCTGCCTCTCTGTCCTTCCCCTCTGACCTTCTCCTCTGCTAGGGCGAGCTTATGGAGGTGCTCTCAGGGGAGTGCCAGCAGGGGTTGGGGCTTCTCAGTCAGATCCTGAACCCTGAGCCGGGGGCGCTTCTCTGCGAGGGGGCGGGGGGGGGGGGGGGCGCCGGTGATCGACCTTGCTCCTAGACCTTATTGCGCTGGACCCAGGATAATCTCAGGATGTGTAGAATGACCACAGTCCCAGATCCCGAGCTGTAGTTTGTTTGCTAGGAGCGGCCGGCAGCACTGGAGTTCTGGCACTGTGAAGCCGCTGTGCGCCTCTTTATCCTTCTGCTCTGCTGTGGCAGGGTGATGGCGGCGTTTGGGGGGGTGCCCGAAAAGATTGGGTTTTCTCAGTCCCGATCTCGGGTTGGGGTACAGACAATGTGGTCTGTGGCAGATTCTGCTGGACACCTCCTGCCTCCTCCGAAGAGGGAGTGGGGATTTTGAGCTGGGCGCGCAGCTGCAATCAGTGTGCAGCACGGGAGCTCAATTGTGATGGCGGCAGGTACCCATGGTCCGAGAGACCTTCCAGGGAAATACTGGGTGACCTGTGACCAGTCTGACAACTTTCCTTCTCTGTGGGGTTTTTTTGCGACTGGGACTCTCAGCCTCAGGCACCCTTGTGCCGCCAATCAGCCTGGGAAAGTGATTGTGACAAGCAGGATTGCGGCTCCAGCCCGGAGACCCAAAGCCCGCATTAGCCGGGTTCTCTTCCGGGTTGTGGCTGGGCAGCCGAGAGTGGACCCGACCGCTTCCCACGCCGTGGGAGCCTCCCCTCACCTGGGAAACACGATCGATCGCTGTTGTTTTAGGGCCCAGAGTTCAGTCTCCTGGTCGCTGCACGGAGTGTGTAGTCCTGCTTCTCAGACACGGTGTTCTCCCGGTGCCGCTATCTTGGCCCCCCCAGAAAATATTTTCGACAGTATCATAGAATCATTTCCTAACCCAAAGAATGTTACAAAGTTATATTAATTAGGAAGCCCTCTGTCAGAGTTGGGAGCAAAAACCTGGTAGGGAGAAAAAGAGGATTCACTGAGAGTAGGCTGGGCAGGCACTAAGAATGGGGACAGTCATGAACAAAAGACAGGAATGAAAGGCATATCTCTTGTACCTATAGGTGCAAGAAGGTTACAGAACACCAAATAGATTGGACCAGAAAAAAATCGTGCCCTCACTGCAAAATAATCAAAACACTAAATGTACAAAATAAAGAAAGAATAGTAAAAGCTGTGAGAGAAAAAGGAAAATAAAAGAAAGGCAGATTCTTTAAACTTACACTGGACTTCTCAATTGAAATTCTAAAAGCCAGAAGGGTCTGAAGAGATGTCCTGCAGATGCTAAGAGACCACAGATGCCAGCCCAGAATGCTATACACAGAAAACGGTCCCATTACGATAGAAAGAAAAAGAAAACCCAAAATATTCCATGATAGTCAAATATAAGCAGTATCTATCCACAAATCCACTGCTACAGAAGGCACTTTAAAGAAAACTCCAAGCCAAGATTAACTATACCCATAAAAACAACAAACATCTCACCCCATCAGAACACACACACATACACACATACACACATCACAACAATTACAAAATAACAGGAATTAACAGTGACTGTTCTTTGATATCTCTCATTGTCAAAGGACTTAATTCTCCAAAAAATAGAAACAGGCTAACAGAATATATGTGAAAACACAATCCACACTTCTGCTTACAAAATCATACCTCAAGCTGAAAGATAGATATTAACTCCTGGTAGAGTATTGGGAAAATTTTTCCAAACAAATGGATATAAGCTGGTGAAGCAATTATAATGTCTAGAAATAATAAACTTTAATCCAAAATTAATAAAAAATTGACAGGGATGAACATTTTATTTGCATCAAAGGGAAACCCACCAAGATGATATGTTAGTCCTTACCATCTATGCCCCAAATGCATGGGTACACATGCTTCCACTCAGCAAGGTATCAAAGCAGAGGCTGAGACTCATAGCCAAATTTTGGACGGAGTCCATGGACCCTTATGAAAGAATGCGGAGATAGAAGTATCTGTAGGGAAAGGAATTCCACAAGAAAAACAAAAGAACCGAGAAATCAGGGCCCAGGAGTCTTTTCTGAGACTGATACTCCAACCAAAGACCATTCATGGAAATAACCTAGAACCCCTGCACGGATGTAGCCCATGGCTGCTTAGTCTCCCACTGGGTTCTCTAGTCAAGGGAACAGGGGCATCTCTGACATGAACTCAGTGGCTAGTTCTTTAATCACTTCCTCCTGAATGGGTAGTAGCCTTACCAGGCCACAGAGAAATAAAATGCAGCCAGGCTTGAGGAGACCTGATTGGCTAGGTTCACATGGAAGGGAGAAGAACCTCTCCAATCAGTGGATTGGGGAGGGGAATGGGAGGAGATTTGAGAGATAAGATTAGAATGGGAGGGATGAGAGGTGGATATAGCTGGGATACAAAATGAATCTATGGTCTGTCATTGACCAACATGTTACATGGCCCATGGTCATATATCTGTGTGCTGAGTGGTTCCTAGTTTGTCTTGTCTTTTTATACCCTGAGCTCTGTTATAATTAAACCACCATATTTTCTTTAGTGTCTTTGAGTGAGCCTATGTTTAATTATACAAATGGAGATGATACTGTTTATCACTGTTTTGTATAAATATTTTTAGAAATCAGAGAGTAGAAAATGAGCATCTTTCAGAAGTCTTTATTTCTAATTAGTATCCATTGGACAATGGAAATATAATATGGCCATTAAAGTGATAAAAACTTCTATTTAGCTATATGGCCACTAATGACAGGGCAAAAAAAAATCATTTAAAGACAGCTCATATAAAAACATCTGACAAAAATTTTTAATTAAATTTTTGTTTTTCATATTAATTAGAGTTTATTCACATTGTTTTCCAGGTGTAGCCCCCTCCCTCAGCTGCTCCCAATCCCACCCTCCCTTCCTTATCTCCTCCCATGCATCTCTCAAAGTCCCCTGTATGGGAGGTCCTCCTCCCTTGTCATCTGACCCAAGCTTATTTGGTCTCATCAGGATTGGCTGCATTGTCCTCCTCTGTGGCCTGTCAAAGTTGCTCCCACCTCAGCAGGAGGTGATCAAAGAGCCAGCCACTGAGTTCATGTCAGAGACAGTCCCTGTCCCCCTTACTAGGTTACTAAATTGGAGACTAACCTGCATGGGTTACATCTGAGCAGGGGTTCTAGGTTATATCTATGAATGGTACTTGGTTGGAGTATCATCTCAGAAAAGATTCCTGCGCCCAGATTTTTCTGTTTTGTTGCTCTCCTTGTGTAGCTGCTGTCCTCTCCAGGTCTTACTATCTCCCCTTACTTAATAAGATTCCCTGCACTCTGCCCAAGAGACGGTTGTTTGAGAAAACCAACGTGATAGACAAACCCTTAGCCAAACTAACTAGAAGGCAGAGAGAAACTATCCAAATTAGCAAAATCAGAAATGAAAAGGGTGACATAACTACAGAAACCGAGGAAATCCAAACAATCATTAGGTCTTACTACAAAAGCCTATATGCCACAAAATTTGAAAATCCTAGGGAAATGGACACTTTTTTTGACAGATTCCATCTACCAGAATTAAGTCAAGATCAGGTAGAATGATTGAATAGTTCTATATGCCCAAAGGAAATTGAAGCAGTCATCAACAGTCTCTCTTCTAAAAAAAAGCTCAGGGCCAGATGGTTTCTGTGCAGAATTCTACCAGACCTTCAAAGAAGTGTTAACTCCAATTCTCTTCAAACTATTCCAAAAAAAGAAACAGATGGAACATTACCAGACTCATTCTAAGAAGACACAGTCACTTTGAAACATAAACCACACAAAGACCCAACAAAAAAAAGAGAACTTCAGACCTATCTCTTTTATGAACATTGATGCAAAACTACGCAATAAATTATTCGCAAACTGAATCCAAGAACACATCAAAGATATCATCCATCATGACCAAGTTGTCTCCATCCCAGGCATTCAAGGGTGGTTCAATATATAGAAATCCATCAATGTAATCAACCATATAAATAATCTGAAGGAAAAAAACCACATGATCATTTCCTAAGATGTCAAAAAAGCATTTGACAAAATCCAACACCCATTCATCTTTAAAGTTTGGAGAGATCAAGGATATAAGGCACATACCTAAACATAGTAAAGGCAATATACAGCAAGCCTATAGCCAACATCAAACTAAATGGAGAGAAACTTAAATCAGTCACACTGAAATCAGGGACAAGGTAAGACTGCTCACTCTCTTCATATTGCTCCAAAATAATAGTTGAAGTCCTAGCTAGAGCAATAAGTCAACTAAAGGAGATCAAAGGGATACAAATTAGAAAGGAAGAAGTCAAATTATCACTATTTGCAGATGATATGATAGTACACATGAGCAACCCTAAAAATTCAACCACTTGGGGCAGTACCACTTCTTAGCAAGTGGCCCTTGATTGGTATAAGAAAACAGGCTGAATCATCTATGGAAGGAAGGCAAGCAGCAATTGTCCACGTCTTCCATATCAGTCCTATCCCTGCTGCCTGCCAATGGTAGACTCTGATGTGAAAGTACACGCTGAAACAAACACTTCTCTCTGCCATAAATAAACATGAGGTAACTCCAAACATGCAAAGTCTAACATCTGCCTTGACCAGCAAATAATGTATATATGTCTTGAAGTTACACTGCATCCAATAAATGCATATGAAAACCAATATGAGCAACCAATAGAGTCAAAGTTAGCACAGTGCCTTGTGGCTGATTTTTTAATGCATTCTGTAATGTGGGATGTGAGTCAGAGACTAAGGAAAGCACAGAAAACCTCAGTACATGGATAAAGAAGGCCCTGGAATATTGCATAGTAGCAAAGTGGATGAAATTCAATAGTTACCCTGCTCTCTCTGCTCTGCAACCACCACTATTAAGCTCTGACACTCAGGATATAAGAACTTTATAGACAAATTGAGAACGCCTCCTTTTCTGTGAAAGTAGGCTGGTTCTCATATAATCTCCTTAATGTTGTAGCTATTCATTAGCTGAAAGGAATGTTGATCAGCTGTCTGATATTAATCATGCCCCTCTGTGACTGAGCTTATGCACAAGTGAAGCAATGTAAAACTTGATCACATTGAATCCCACAGCTGACAGGAATTTTTTCATACTCATTTTCTGCTCCATAAATGACTTTAAGTACTGGTAGAGAAACTATTTTTAAGCAATATATTCACAAATATATGTGTCATATTCCATAATTAATCATGTATACTGGTCACACACCTTTCTTTCTATGTATAACATTATATACTATTATTAGAGACCAAAGTTAAGTGATTTCTTTATAAAGACCTTTAAGAATACATGCTGATGCAGGAATCCTTGGCAGATACTTGAAAACACATTGTAATGCACCCTATTCACATTGAACTCATGCCAGTGGTATGGATTGTGTTTTCATATCAGATCATGTGGCTCTATGAAATGGCAACTTTCTGCATAAGGATATCCATGAGGAAACAGGAAAGTGTAACCTGTCTCGTTCACCTTACAGCTTATTAAATTGGATCTAATATAAGAAATACACACTACAATGAAATGAAATGCCTTTGAAAATATTAAAATAATGAAGAATAAAAGAGAATTTTTTTGTAGTTCTTAATGTTACAGAGGGAAACACAGGACAGAAACTTTCAGAGTTTCTCTACACAGGTACAAACATCTAATTATTGACATTTATGCAGGGAATTAATAAAGTAATATCTACCTAAAAGGAGGTGTTCTATAATAAATATCTTCCTCCTGTAGTGTCTGATTCACGAAAAGAAAAATCTCACAGTCATCCCGTAAATCTCCATTATCATCTTCATTGTCCTTTATTCTCCAAAAGCAGCTGGTTTCTGTCAAACTGCACAATGTGAGAGAAAGCTTCAGGAGCAAGAAGGAAATAATGGTAACACACAGCTTCCTCATGTCTTCCAAGAGCTGAGACTGAGCAGATATGAACCAGCTACTCATGCAGGCAAACAGCACATGCACGTTTACCCCTGTGTGTCTCTTTTATTACTGTCACTGATTGCAGGAAGGCACATTATGTCCCCTAGTTTTTTTCTTCTCATTCTGTGACATGCTCCCTGGATACTTATGGCCTCAGGATCCAGATCTGAGACCTGAAATACTTTCATCAAACAGCTCAGAAAACATGTTGTGAGGACCATGTCCTCCAGCCTCGGGTGCCATGATTTCACTACATGCTCCAGGGACAATATTATCCCCAGCAGCTCTGGTCCCCAACCTGTGTCAACAGCCATGTGCATGAACACCATTGGCAATGATATCAGAGGATTTCATCAGAAAATCCACAGTGAGATGAGAGGTGAGGTCATAAAGGGCCCATGCAATTCAAAGCTATTGCTGAATCATGGGACAATATGGCCTCTGTTTTTCATGATGGGGAATGGAGCCTCAAGCACAGCATCCAGACAGGAGCATATCTCCTTCCATGTGTTGCTCATATGCTAATATGTCCTACTCACATGTGCAGAATGTCAAGAAACTACCAGTTTATTGTACTCTGAAAAACATATCATCATGTCAATAGCAGAAAATTTATGAATTATAGTGAATCAATACAGAACCAGTCCAGTACCCATACCAATGCAGACATTCATAGTCAAACTGAATTCTAAACACAATCTCTCTCTCCTATCCAGTTCCCATGTTTAGTCTCTTGTAATGAGACATTTCTTCAATCAAGACTGTGCTTTCCTCCAGACTTGCTTCTGTTGTTGGGTAAAGCTAGGAATCATATCTAATTTCCACATGCAGTCTCTTCTTTTAAAACATTGCCTTTAAAAAGAATCTTTGAATAGAATGTAGAAAACATATTTGCTAAGAGAGTCTCAGAATGACAGTGGATTAGTTTCTTC
Organism: Psammomys obesus; assembly: GCF_907164565.1. Lineage (NCBI taxonomy): Eukaryota > Metazoa > Chordata > Mammalia > Rodentia > Muridae > Psammomys > Psammomys obesus. The sequence goes on along the minus strand of NW_026588835.1, from coordinate 7,891 downwards.
TATGTTTCATTCTGGATGACAAAGAAAACATATTCAAATGTTATATTAAATGAGGGCACTCCATTGTTATTTATGGCAGAATTAGATAGATAGATAGATAGATAGATAGATAGATAGATAGATAGATAGATGATAGATAGATGATAGATAGATAGATAGATAGATGATTGATAGATAGATGATAGATAGATAGATAGATAGATAGATAGATAGATAGATAGATAGATAGAGTATGGTTAATTCATCTAAAGATGCAGCTTGTGTGATTTCTATATTGTGAGTACCCTGGATTATATGAGAATTGATGTGGATGTGTCTATAGGATGCTGGGTTACACACTCCATGGAATGATACAGAGGGTCCACTTAGTTTGAATTTTAATTTTGATTCAACCTTATACTAATTTTCATATTGGCCACACCAGGTAGATTCTATTCTCACTTGGAAAAGAGGAGATTCTTTCTTATAAATGTTAACTTACTTTCTTGGATTTATTTTCCATATGCTTGCTGTCATCAGTGGGTTGGGATGGAATATCATATGGGTTTAAGTTGTAATTTCGCTGTCAGTATAAGATTTCATAAACTCGTTGAATTATGTATTTGTTATTTTAAATATATTTTGTTCAATACATTTACATGCTTACTCCATGGATAGATTGATCATTGGGGTGTTTGAGATTTTTTTCCTTCCTTACAGGAGTAGAATAAAAAGAAAGAAAATTCCCAGCTCAAAGACCCAGAAAATATTTTATTTTTTATTAATTAAATTTTAATTTTTTAATGTTAGTTACACCTTAGGTCACCCAGACAATCCCTGGAAAAAGACCTGGGTCCAGCGGGCACCCAGGCATCAGTCCAAAGTAGGGTGCTTAGCCATCACCACAGAGTCCTGCCTGCAGGCCCAACTCACCATCCCAGGCAGAACTGAGGGCCCCAAAGCACCAGAGACTGAGTTTCTCTGTCGGGTGGAAGCCCACAGTGAGGGGAAGAGGAGGTCTGACCTTGGAGCACTCAGCTGACACCCTTGTCCCCCAAAATAAGTTCTCAGGAAAAGTCCCCAGAGTGCTTCAAGCCCCCAGGTGCCCAGGCACCAAGTCACCCACCAGTTCCCCAGTTGCCAGCAAGGTAGAGCCATGTGCCTGTGCCTGCTATCTCTACTCACCATCCCAGACATACCTGCACAGCCCCAAACTCCACAGACTCGGGGAAAACATCAGTTCCAACCCTCAGGACATCCAGCTCCAGAAAAGGTTCTGGGGTCCCACAGGGCCTAAGCTCTGGCCTTCTATTGCACACACGAGTGCTGGGCTCACCTGTCACTGATTACGGATAGGGCACTGGGGCACACCACTCCAACCTCAGACCTACAAAAGCCTGAGAGCCAATGGAGCAGCAGCCCTCTGATACTGCTTCAAGGTGTGACTAGTTAAACAGACAAAACCACTGGACTCCATAGTTCTTCACAAGGGCTGCGTCCAGCAACTACAGCTTAACAGCAGCAGCTGCAGCTCACTAAATTCAGAGCAAGAAACCCAGCAGCAAAACATCGGTCTCAAGGACTTCTCTTGATGAGAGGAGAGCCTTCCTGAACACCACAGTAACCACACAGGTCCATATGCCTGAGGTGAACTGTGACAATTCCTGAGAAACACCACCATTCAGTTGACCATACTCAAAAAGCTGAAGAGATCTCCTTCAGAACCCTGCCAAGAGGATTCTCCCATACCAAGACTACAGCAGGAAACAGAAATTAACAGACAGCACCTGAGATGGACAGATGGGTAGAGGCCAGCGTAAAAGCACAACCAACAAAAGGCAAATCAGTATGGCATCCCCAGAATCCAGGTATCCAGGGGCAAGTAGCCCTGGACACCCTAACATAAGTGAAATTCAAGAAGAAGACCTTACATCTATGCTTATGAAGAGGTTAATGGAGGAAACTGTAATGCCAGATTCACGGGCTCCTTAGAGACCACCAGGAGAAGACTCAATGCAATAGCAAGAGAGCTTTATTACAAGAGCAATCAAACTCAGGACCCAAGTCTCACTGACACAGCAGTAGATAAGTGGGACCTCGAACTCTGAGTGAACAGGGAAAGTCTGTGAGGAGGGAGTTTTTATGGCAGCAAGCAGGGGGGTACAAGCCTTGGCTTTATAGAATTAGGTGAAGTTTAACAGGGCGGGGTGACCTTTTCTGAGCCACACAATCATAATGGCTAAGGCATATAGTCATAATGGCTATTTTTCTAAACCATATCTAAAACATTGGGGAGAATTTTCCCACCTGATTTCCAACCAATTCCCATTGATAATTGCCAGGGAGTTTGTCTCTATTTCCTATGAAGCATTTATTCTGTGATATTTCCTGGAGGCTGTTGCTAGGAGAGTTAACTTTGTTTTCTGCCAGGTGCACATTTTAATATATTTCCTGGTACCTGAATTCAGCTCCCAGTCAAGATATCTCTTTATTTCAAAGTGGAGTTATACTCAGGTTAACTATACCCAGGCTAACTTAAACTCTTCAAAACAAATAAAATGCATAAAGAATTAGAGGAAGATGAAATCAAGCAGATTGTGGCCATCCGTAAAGAAATACAGGAAGACACAGATAAATAGTTTGTGGCTTTCAGAGAGGAAATTATTAAATCAGTGAAAGAAATAAAAGAAACAGGAATATTGAAACAAACAGTTGAAGGAACTAAAAGAAAAACAGGAAAATACAGTCAGACAGGTGAAGGAAATATACAAAACAACTCAATTCTGAAGATAGAATTGGAAAAATTAAAGAAAACACAAATGAAGGAAATCATGGAGAGGAAGAATTTAGGGAAGATAACAGGAACTACAGAGATAAGCCTAACCAGCAGACTACAAGAGATGGAAGAAAGAATCTCAGCTGTAGAAGATACAATGGAAGAAATCAATGTATCCATCAAAGAAAATGTTAAATCCAAAAAATTCCTGACAAAAACCATCCAAGAAATACAAGACAATATGAAAAGACAAAGCCTAAGAATAATAGGAATAGAGGAAAAAGAAGATTCCCTGCTCCAAGGCCCAGAAAATGTTTTCAACAAAATCATAGAAGAAAATTAATCCAACTTAAAGGAGAGGCCTATAAGCTTACAAGAGGCCTACAACACACCTAATAAATTAGGCCAGAAAAGAAAATGCTCCCACCACATAATAATTAAAATAGTAAGTATACAGAACAAAGAAAAAATACTAAAAGCTGCAAGGGAAAAAGACAAGGAACATATAATGGCAAATCCATCAGAATCACACCTGGCTTCTCAACAGAGACTATGAAAGCAAGAAGGGCCTGGACGGATATCAAGCAGACCCTAAGAGAACACAGATGTCAGCCCAGGCTAATATATCCAGCAAAACTCTTGGTCATCATAGATGGAGAAAGCAAGATAATTCAATGACAAAAACAAATTCAAAAAATACCTACACACAAATCCAGCATTACAGAAGGTACTAGAAGGAAAAACAGAACACAGGAAAACTAACTAAATTCAGGAAAACACAGGAAACAAATAACCTCACAACAGCAAAACTAAAAGTAGCCAAGCACACAAACACACTACCATAGTCAACAGTAAACTCAAAGCATCTAACAACCACTCATCATTAATCTCCCTTAATATCAATGGACTCAGATCTCCAATAAAAAGACACAGACTAACAGAATGGATATGTAAATAAGACCCAACAATCTGTTGCATACAAGAAACACAACTAAGTCACAAAGACAGACATTACCTGAGAGTAAAGGGCTGGAAGACGGTTTTCCAAGCAAATGGACCCAAGAAGCAAGCAGGAGTAGCCATTCTAATATCTAATAAAATAGACTTTTAAACAAAATTGATCAAAAGAGATGGGGAAGGACAGTTCATACTCATCAAAGGAAAACTCCACCAAGAAGACACCACAATTCAGAACATCTATACCCCAAATTCAAGAGCACCCACATTGTAAAAGAAATATTAGAAAAATTGAAACCACACATAGATCCCCACACATTAATAGTGGGAGACTTCAACACCCCACTCTCAAAAAAGGACAGGTCAACAAACCAGAAATTAAACAAAGAAACAATGGCTCTAACAGAAGTCATGAATCAAATGACCTAACAGACATCTACAGAACATTTCACCCAAACACTAAAGAATTTACCTTCTTCTCAGCATCTCATGGAATCTAATCCAAAATAGACCATATAGTTGGCCAGAAAACAAGTCTCAACAGATACAAAAAGATTGAAATAATCCCATGTATCCTATCTGACCACCAGGAACTAAAGCTGGATCTCAGAACAACAACAGAAATAACAAAAAGCCTATACACACATGGAAACTGAACAACTTGCTACCCAATTACAGCTGGGTCAGGGAAGAAATAAAGAAAGAAATTAAAGACTTCCTAAAATTCAATGAAAATTAAAGCACAACGTACCCAAACTTATGGGACACTATGAAAGCAGTTCTAAGAGGAAAGTTCATAGCACTAAGTGCCTTCAAGAAGAAATTTGTAACATCCCATGCAAGCAACTTAATAAATCACCTAAAAGCCCTAGAACAACAACAACAAAAAAAAAAAAAGCAGACACACCAAAGAGGAGTAGACTGCTACAAATAATCAAACTCAGGGCTGAAATAAATAAATTAGAAACAAATAAAACAATTCAAACAATCAATGAAACTAAGAGCTGGTTCTTTGAGAAAATCAACAAGATAGACAAACCCTTAGCCAAACTAACAAAAAAGGCAAAGAGACAATATCCAAATCAACAAAATCAGAAATAAAAAGGGGGACATAACAACAGACACTGAGGAAATCCAAACAATCATTAGGTCTTACTTCAAAGGCCTATACGCCATAAAATTTGAAAATCTAAATGAAATGGACAATTTTCTTGATTGATTCCACTTACTAAAGCTGAATCAAGACCAGTTAATCAATTAAATAGTGTTATATCACTTAAAGAAATAGAAGTGGTCATTAAAAGTCTCCCATCCAAAAAAAAAAAAAGGCCACCACCAGATGGTTTCAGGGCAGAATTCTACCAGATCTTCAAAGAAGAGCTAACTTCAGTTCTCTTCAAACTATTCCACAAAATATAAACAGAAGGAACACTACCAAATTCATTCTTTGAAGCCACAGTCACCTTGGTATCTAAACCTCACAAAGACCCAAAAAAGAAAGAAAATTTCAGGCCAATCTCCCTTATGAACATTGACGCAAAAATACTTGCAAACTGAATCCAAGAACACATCATCCACTATTAACAAGTAGGCTTCATCCCAGGTATACATGTGTGGTTCAATATACAGAAATCTATCAATGTAATCCACCATATTAACAAACTGAAAGAAAAAAAAAACACATGAAAATCTCCTTAGATGCTGAAAACCATTTGAAAAAAATCCAACATCCATTCATGTTTAAAGTATCAGAGAGATCAAGGATACAAGGCACATACCTAAACAGAGTAAAGACAATATACAGCAAGCCTATGGCCAACATCAAACTAAATGGAGAAAAACTTGAATCAATCCCACTGAAATCAGAGACAAGGCAAGGCTGCCCACTCTCCATATCTCTTCAACATAGTTCTGAAAGTCCTTGCTAGAACAACAAGACAACTAAAGGAGATTAAAGGGATACAAATTAAAAAGGAAGAAGTCAAAGTATCACTATTTGCAGATGAAATGATAGTGTACATTAGCGACACCAAAAATTCAACCAAAAAACTCTTTCAGCTGATAAACACGTTCAGCAAAGTGGCTGGATGCAAAATCAACTCAAAAAAAAAAGTATCCCTCCTGTTTACCAAAGAAAAAAGGGCTGAGAAAGTAATTAGGGAACCAACACCCTTCACAATAGCCACTAATAACTTAAAGTATCTTGGTGTGACTCTAACGAAACCAGGGAAAGACCTGTTTGAAACAAAATTCAAGTCTCTGAGGAAAGAAATTGAAGAAGGTACCAGAAGATGGAAAGATCTCCCATGCTCATGGCTCGGCAGCATTAACATAGTAAAAATGCATAGCATTAACATAGTAAAAATCTTACCAAAAGCAATCTACAGATTCAATGCAATTCCCATCAAATTGCCAACACAATTCTTTACAGATCTTGAAAGAAAATTTCTCAATTTCATATGGAATAACAAGAAACGCAGAATTGCCAAAACAATCCTCTACAATAAGAGATCTTCAGGAGGTATCTCCATCCCTGATTCAAGCTGTACTATAGAGCAACAATACTAAAAACTGCATGGTACTGGCATAGAAACAGACTGGTGGATCAATGGGATCGAATAGAAGACCCTGACATAAATCCACACACTTCTGGACACCTGATCTTTGACAAAGAGGCAAAACCATTCAGTGGAAAAAAGACAGCATCTTCAACAAATGGTGCTAGTCCAACTGGATGTCTACATGCAGAAATTTGAAAATAGATCTATATTTATCACCCTGCACAAAACTGAAGTCCAAGTGGATCAAAAATCTCAATATAAAACCAAAGACACTAAATCGGTTAGAAGAAAAAGTGGGGAAGAGCCTAGAATTCCTTGGCACAGGAGACAACTTCCTGAACAGAACAGCATCAGCACAGGCCCTAAGAGCAACAATCAATAAATGGGACCTCATGAAACTGAAAAGCTTCTGTAAAGCAAAAGACATTGTCGTTAGAACAAAACGACAGCCTACAGATTGGGAAAGGATCTTCACCAACTCAACATCTGACAGAGGGCTGATATCTGGAATATATAAAGAAATAAAAAAGTTAAAAGGCAGGGGGGGGGGCAAGATGGCGGCACCGGGAGAACACCGTGTCTGAGAAGCGGGACTACACACTCCATGCAGCGACCAGGAGACTGGACTCTGGGCCCTAAAACAACAGCGATCAATTGTGTTTCCCAGGTGAGGGGAGGCTCCCACGGCGTGGGAAGCGGTCAGGTCCACTCTCGGCTGCCCAGCCAGAACCTGGAAGAGAACCCGGCTAAAGTGGGCTTTGGGTCACCGGGCTGGTGCCGCAGGCCTGCTTTTCCGAATCACTTTCCCAGGCTGATTGGTGGCACAAGGGGGCCTAAGGCTGGGAGTCCCAGTCGCAAAAAAAACCCACAGGGAAGGAAAGTTGCCAGACTGGTCACGGGTCACCCAGTCTTTCCCTGGAAGGTCTCTCCGACCACGGGTACCTGCCACCATCACAATTGAGCTCCCGCCTTGCAAGGATTACAGCTGTGCAGCTGCACGCCCAGCTCAAAATCCCTACTCCCTCTTCGGAGGAGGCAGGAGGTGTCCAGCAGAATCTGCCACAGACCACATTGTCTGTACCCCACCTGAGATTGGGGCTGAGAAAACCCAATCTTTTCGGGCACCCACCCAAACACCACCATAACCCTGCCACAGCGGAGCAGAAGGATAAAGAGGTACACAGCGGCCTCACAGTGCCAGAACTCCAGTGCTGCCGGCCGCTCCTAGCAAACAAACTACAGCTCGGGATCTGGGACTGTGGTCATTCTACACATCCTGAAATTATCCTGGGTTAGCGCAATAAGGTCTAGCAGCAAGTTCTATCACCGGCGCCCCCCCCCCCGACCCCTGGCAGAGAAACGCCGCCGGCTCAGGGCTCAGGATCCGACTGAGAAGCCCCAACCCCTGCTGGCACTCCCCTGAGAGCACCTCCATAAGCTCGCCCTAGCAGAGGAGAAGGTCAGAGGGGAAGGACAGAGAGGCAGCCTGCCAAGGACACAGCACCCTCTCTCCAGCGGTCCCTAGCAGAGAAACCAAAGCTCTGGATCTGAGGACACTCAACCCTACCCGATACTCTCTTGGGATCAGCAAACATAGATTCTACCACTAGGCTGCTTC
>NW_026588834.1:0-5264 GCF_907164565.1 Psammomys obesus | reverse complement strand
AGCCCCCTGTAACCATGCCCTCTCGTGTCTGTACCAGTGCTTCTGCCCTAAAACCCTATAAAAACCCCAGCTTCCCATCTAGGGGGCGCGCAAGGTCCTCCTGAGTGACCTTGCTGCCCGAGTACTCGTAAATCAAAATAAAAGCCTCTTGCTGTTTGCATCCGAATGGACTCGTTGATCCTTGGGAGGGGGTCTCTCTGACGGAAGATACCCTCCGGGGATCTTTCATTTGGAGGCCCCAGCGAGATCTGAGACCCCCCCCACCCAGGGACCAACGACCCACCTTCGGGAGGTAAGCTGGCCAGCCGTCTTTTCTGTTGTATGTATCTGTCTTGTCTGGTGTGTGCTTCTGTGTCTGTTCTGTTTGCAATCTGAGACTTGATCAAGTCATCTGAATTTGGCAGAAAGTAAGAAGGGGTTGACGGACCTGGACTTCTGTTCTGCTGGGCCGGAGAGCCGTCTCCAGGCTGAGAGGGTCTGAGTGGGTTCGAGTCCCACCGGCTCTCATCTGAGAGGGTCTGAGTGGGTTCGAGTCCCACCGGCCCTCATCTGAGAGGGTCTGAGTGGGTTCGAGTCCCACCGACTCTCATCTGGAGGGTCTGAGTGGGTTCGAGTCCCACCGGCTCTCATCTGAGTGGGGGCCAATTTGTTGGGGGCCAATTTGTTGGCTCCCAGTCTGGGAGACGAATCTCCAACACAGTCTCCATCTGAATTTTTGCTTTCAGTTTTGCTTCTTGCTGCGCGGCTTGTGTCGTGTTTTGTCTGTTTAAATCCTGTGTTTCTCATGTATGTATGTGTTTTTCTGTGTCTGTTTCTTTGTGGACTTGGACTGATGAGAGTTCGGACAGAGGACAGTTGAAATTGAAACTAGTTCTTGGCTCGGGAGCTCAGGAGTGTACACGGCTGCATGACAGGACACCAAGCAGTGTGCTCTCCCTCCCGAAGGAGCCGAGGAGAAAATGCTTTCAGGCGGCTGGGGAGACGTGGAGCTGGAGCTTGGGCGGGCGGTGCTCGGACACTTGGGAATCTGTGAAATAACAATGTACAACCAGCAGGGCACGGGCTCTGCAGCCCCGAGACGAAGGGGTGGAAGATCCCCCCCCCCCCCGCGCTCAGAGGGGAGGTGGGGCGGCGCGGCTGGACGCCCCGGGAGCTGCCTGCAGTGTTCAAGAGGGGCCCGGCCAGAAAGCAGGTTCATGACCTGCGAGGGAGGTAAGCTAGAGTGAAGCTCACAGGGAGCAGGCAAGGCTCGTGGGCTTGCTAGGTAAAAGTCCTTAGGCGGGGATTGGCACCTTAGCTGCTCCACGACAGGAGCTGCTTTGGCTGCCGAGAATAAAGAAAAACTCCTCCCCCTTGCCTTCATGCCAGCTCAGCAGAGAGAGAGAAGAGAGCAGCAGGAGCTCACCACGCCCTCTTGCTCCTCTCTTCCCTCCTCCCACCTAGGGGGCTTGCAACTTACAGATCAAACAGTAATTTAGGATGATTGTTTTCAATTGGTTTTAAATGGTTGATATGATCAAAAATAATTGGGTATGTTTTAAGGTTAAATTCAAATCCTTGTTTAAAACACGTATATGTGCCTATGTGTTTGTAGGGTCTATGAATACATATGTTTAAATAACAACAATATAAATTGCCACATGGTGTGACTCAAAAAAAAAAAAAAAGAACAAAGGTTACAAAATCTCTGAGTCAAAATGATTTTATTTCCTTTTAGGATAAAAGGTCTTGTTCTAAGTTGATATTGGTTCTAAAGATTGGGTTGTTTTCACTGATAAATTTTGGTCTTAAAATCTGGTTTAAACTTCTATCTGGTTTTGACTTTAAAATTATGGTTATGCTTTGTAAATTCACTCCTAAAGAAAATACTTTGCTTTGATATTGCAGGGACGAGTTTTAAAAAAATTGTTTACATGTTTAAGGCTATAAAATATTTAAAGTTTATCAGGCATTTGGGTATGACAATGATCTTGGGTAATCTGACAAAATTTAAAAGTTTCTCGATCCTTTGGGGAAAAATAAAAATACTTTGATATTTATTTTATCAATTTTATTAAATAAAACCCAGCCGTATGATTTGTGCTAATTAAAAAAAAAATTACAGTTTTTAAAATGTATCTTATGGAGAGCTGTTTGTTTGTTAAGCTGCCTTGTTACAACCCTGGTCTTGTGGACGCAGGGCTCCAGCAGGATCATGTTAGGATAGAAAGGATTTTGATGAGAGTTTATATGTTGTCTAAAAAGCAAGAGAAAGAAAAAGAATGTCTGGTTAAGCCAGAAAAAGAAAGCTAGAAACCTGAAGGTTAATGTATGTTGCAGAAGGTTAGTGTATGTTGCAGAAGATTAGTGTATGTTGCAGAAGATTAGTGTATGTTGCAGAAGGTTAGTGGATGTTGCAGAAGGTTAGTGGATGTTGCAGAAGGTTAGTGGATGTATTATAAAAAGCCAGAGAGTTAATATGATTTGAGAAAAAAAAAAAAACTGTATTTTAAATATGTTATAGTTCATTTAAAAGGCTGGTGATTCCTCATTACAAAATGTTTTCTTATGTTCTTTTAAGAAAAAATTCTGGCTGATAGGTTTGATATGGCTAAAATAATTCATACAGTTTAAAATTGTTCTGTACTGTTCTGTTATACAGTTGGTTCTAAAACTTATTTAATCACTAAGTTAAAAATGTTGGTTGTGGGGGATTATAAATGCTCCACAATGTTTGCTGTATCATCATCAGCACCTAATAGCTATGTTTGATATTGTCAGTCACAGCCTGTGGTAGCCTAACACGAGGCTAGCCACCATGATCTTTCAGGGATAGAGAGCATGTAAAACTGTATTTTTGCTGCCATATCTGTTTAGTCTTCCAGCTGAGTTCAGTTACACGTGGTTAGCCGCCATGCTAGTCCAGAGAAAGAGGGTAGAGCCATGAGTTTATGATCATTTTTGTTCAGGTATCTCAGTTATGTTCAGTCATCTGATTAGTGCTAAAATGCAAAGCTTTTTACTGTTCAATTTTAATGCAAGTGATAGGAACAACAAGATTTGCTAGGCTCTCTATGAACTATGTCTGATTAAAAGATTTGCTTTGATTTTAGTTCAGAAAGAACAGATTTAAAGTTATACTAACAACTACAGTTGGCTACACCTAGTGTCTTTGTTTAGTTTTTCTTTTATACAGTTTAAAACAGATAATAAAGATAGACAAAGAGTAACTCAGATATGCTGGCCCTCAGGCTTGTCAGAGATCTGATGAATATGGCATTTTAACTGTGTAAGCTTATTGTGACAGAAAGTCCTGAAATCCTGGCAGTAGCTCCCCCAAGGTCTCCGAGAAGATTTGGGCACAACGACAGATGACTGCGACTCTGGATTGTGGTATGCTAACCACTGGGCAATATTGCCTCAACTGGCCCACTGCTAGGGCCCAGCCTAAGCTGTGGACAAAGCCGGGGACATCTGAGGAGCCATTGTCTCACATTGTGAGAGGCAAGGTGAGGTCAATCTCTTCTGTTCCTCTTTCCACAGAAGCAGTAAAAGCAGTCTCTCACCTTCTGTGCCTGGCTGGATAGCCTCTGTTCAGGATGCCATGAAACAGGAGCGAGGGACACTGCCTAGGTGATGGACTAAGTAGTCATCTCTGTCATTTTGATATATTTATTTAGCTTATAATTTATCCTTCTCAGGTCTCTGAACACCTTGATGGCTATGCTAAGCTTACGACAGCTTTACAGCTAGAGAAAAGACAATTAGATCCACTGTTAGTTCATTGATCAGTTCATTAGCTACTATATAGAGTCTAAATATAAGAGTTTAGGTTATAAAATCTAAAATGTTATTATTTGGTCTGAAATAAATGTTTCAGGGTTGATTAAAAAAAAATTTAGAGTGTCTAAGTTGATAAAAATAGTTTAAAACATGTTAAAATTGAGAGATACTTTAGATCTCTCCCCCCTCTTTGCTACTGTTATGCTTATGTTATAAGATTTCAAAAGTTCAGAGTTTTGACATTTATTAATAGAGTTCTGATAAGTTGATAGAACACTGACTGCTTATTATTCAGTCACCAGGTTGAGATTTTAATTTCCTTTGATTGGCTTCTGGAGATAGACTTAAAGATACTTCTCGTCATGTTAAAAACATCTGTTTAATGTATATATCTGACCCAAAAGTCATAGCTTTTAGTATGGTATTCTTAATATCTGCCATTTCTGAGATAGATTTTGACACAGAAATAAAAAAAAAATCAAGCATCCAGGGTTTAATACTAAAGCCAGTAATGTGTTTAAATAAAAAAAAAAAAAAAAATGGCCAAGCTTCATTCGTGGCTAATTACCAACAGCTATGCCCACAGAAAAAATGTTATAAAACAAACAACTGATACTTATTCAGTAAGATGTAGTTTTACCTGTTACTCTCAAAATGTTCAATTTGCTGATATGTTACTTTTCTGAGTATTTAAAATTATACATTTCCTTTTGTGTACTAAAAATTTCATATAAGTTTCAGGATTTGACCTGGATCTGACATAGCTCAAAAGGATCACAGATGAGGTTTTCCCTAATCTTTCCAATTTAATAGATAAATTTTAACTTCTGTCTCCAGTCTAAATTTGTCTCAGCAGATTTTCACCTGTTCAACTCTGTTCTGGGATCAGCTATAGACTACAAGCTGAGATCTGGACTTCCTGAAAACTGACCTGATTGCTCCCTGCCTCTTCCGGTGGATCAACTGACCAGATGCTTGGGACTGCCCTATTGCCCAGCTTTTGACTGGCATTTCAGCCTCCCCAGTCCCTGATGCCTACGTCCAACGGTCAGCATGAAGAAGCTACAGAAGACGGATCTCCGCCCAAATCCCCCCTAACAGGCTGAAATGCTAAGTCAAAAGTGGCTCCCTGACATTAGCTATTATCTTAAACATCTGCTTAGCTGCTGACCATACTAAATTGATAAGAGATAACATGGCTAAACTCAGAAAAAGACTCAGACAGAGACAACAATTCTTTGAGTCAGGATAGAGTTGGTACGAGAGATGGTTTAGTTGGTCCCCCTAGATTACCACCCTGATCTCCTCCATTATGGGTCCCCTAATCATAATTCTCCTGATTCTACTATTTGGGCCTTGTATTCTAAATTGGCTGATCCAGTTCATAAAAGACCGGTTCTCTGTCATACAAATGTTAGTGTTGACCCAGCAATATCATCAGCTCAAACAACAGGAGACAGAATTTAACTCTTCCTAGGCCCGAGAATGGAAGATTCCATTCT
>NW_026588833.1:0-3742 GCF_907164565.1 Psammomys obesus | reverse complement strand
AGCTGGTGAGCTGAGTCTGTGAACCATTTAGATGGACATTCCCTTATATCAATGGTGCCCTCTCACTGCAAATGAAGGGCCTCAGTCCACATCAATTAATTTGTTTACAGTTCCAGGCATTGTGTTTTGATTATGTTTACCTCTCTGTAATTCCTTTCAGATTCACACCCATTCCATCTCTACCCAAGTTTTTTTTTTTTTTTTTTTTGAAGCTTGAATCCTATTAGGGTCACCTATAGTTGAGTGTGTGTCCATCCACTAGAGTATAGGTGATGTTCTGGGGACACACCCTTAAAACAACTAACTCTCCCTCTCCTGAAAGCTGTAAACCACCAACAGCTTCCTCAGCTAGGGATAAAACCTCATGGCCACACCTACCACCCCACTGCAAGTTTATGTCACACAAGTATGTATATATTTTTGATATGATATTTTATTAATTCCTATAATTAATACAATGTATTTGGTTTATATTCACCTCTCACGATTTCCCCCGACTCCTCTTAGATCCATCTTCACATTTTGATCTTTCCTAACTTCTTATCCCTCACCTCTTTTAAATAATGAATTCCATTCGGCTGCCACAGATGGTTTTAGTCCACCTAGTGGAGCATGGTTGACTACCAGGGGCTATATTTAAGGAAAACTGAACCTTTTTCTTCCTGGAAATTATCAACTACCAATAGCTTTTGGTTGGTTGGTTTTTGATCCCCTCTTCATACTGGAATATTGAGGTGTGGCTTCCTTAGTGGCCTCAAGATCAATCCATGGCAATTGCCTGTAAGAGAGGATTCTCTTATGTGCTATCAGCTTGTCTGTCTTGCATTTACCAAATGTTCTCAAATCTTTGGGGTTACAGCTAAGAATCTAAACATGTCTATTCTCCCCTTTTAGATGCTGGTGTTCTCGCAAATGTTGGCCACAGAATCAATCAATACCGATGCCTCAAAGGTGGAGGATTCTGTCTCCGCTCCACCTGCCCTAAGTTTACCAATCTAGTGGGAACCTGTAAGCCAGATAAGCCCAACTGTTGTAAGGAGATGGGAGCCTGAAGAATTAACAGAAAAGACAAGTGAGTTATTGTAAAATTAGTATTTTAATAAATAAAATGTAAGCCTATTTGCATCAGATAAAAATGAAGTTTATCTCCATACCTGGTACTTGGTTGGAGTATCAGTCTCTGGGAAGACCCTGTGTTCAAATTTTCTGATTCTGTTGCTCTCCTTGTGGGGTTCCTATTTTCTCCAGATCTTACTATTTTCCACTTCTTACATAAAAATCCACGTATTCTGCCCAACAGTTGGCCATAAGTCTCAGCATCTTCTTTGATAGTCTGTAGGGTAGAGCCTTTGAGAGGCCCTCTGTGGCAGGTTCCTAGGATGTTTCCTCTTTTCTTCTTTCTTCTGATCTCCAGCCTCTTTGACTTTCCAGATGGGGATTGCGCATTTTAGGCAGGGTCCTTTATCTTGATTACTTTCTTTAGATGTACAGATTTTAGTAGGTTTATCCTATGTTATATGTCTATATGAGTGAGTATATTTCGCGTGTGTCTTTCTGCTTCTGGGACAGACCACTCAGGATGATCTTTCCAGGTCCCAACATTTACCTGCAAATTTCATGATTTTCTTATGTTTCATTGCAGAGTAATACTTCATTGTGTAGATGTACCACAATTTCTGCATCCGTTCTTCAGTTGAGGGGCAACTGGGCTGTTTCCAGCTTCTGGCTATTACAAGTAAAGCTGCTACAAACATGGTTGAGCAAATGTCCTTCTTGTATACTTGCTTCTTTTGGATATATGTCTAGGTGGAATGGCTGGATCTTGAGGAAGCGCTATTCCTAGTTGTCTGAGGAAGAGCCAGATTGATTTCCAGAGTGATTTACAAATTTACATTCCAACCATTCACAATAGCCTCAAAGAAAACAAAACATATATAAATGAGCCTAATGAAGACAATAAACCATCTCTCTTTCTTGTGCCTTCTCTTGGATTTTTCCTTCTATAGGTTTGTTTGGTCCAAGTCCAATGTGTTAGTTCTTGTTTTATCACATATATTTTATTTTATATTATTATCCCTGAAAAGCCTGTTTATTTTCTGAGAGACAGAAAGAGAGTGAATGCAGATATTATGGGAGCAGGAGGAACTGGGAGAATTAGAACTGGGGAACCATAGTCAGGATATTGTGAGGAAAAAAATGTATTTTCAATAAAAAAAAATTAAAGAATAAAGGACTTCTACAATGAAAATGTTCAATGTCTGAAGAGACAAAGAAAGGTACTAGAAAATTGAAAGATCTCTGTGCTCATGGATGGTTAGAATTATTTTATGAGAATCTCCATTTTACCTAAAGTTATTTAGAGATTCAGTAAAATTTTTATCAAAATTCCTATCTTGTTCTTCACAGAAATAAAAACAAATTCTAAAGGGCTTTTGGGAGTTATTTGTTTTTGGTTCATAGAGAATTACAAAGGAGCCCATACAGCCAAGACAATATTAAACAAAACAAACAATGCTAGAGAGATTTCCATTTCGGGTCTTAAGATACATTACAGAGCCACAACCATAAGAACAATGTAGCACTGAATCAAAAATAGACACTTAGACCAATGGAGCAAAATCAAAGACCCAAATATGAACCCACATAATTATACCTACTTAATATTGACAAATTGGGAATTCCATCCTAATTTCTGTCACCTCCCAACAATACATGAACTTCTGAGTTTCTAATGGGATTAATGTATATTTGAGGTTGGAGTCCTCCTGATCCAATCAGATCAGAGCTTTCTGCCAAATGGTGGAGGTGAGGTGCACACCTGGGAAATAAAAGGGGTCCATTTGAAAGAGGCAGGTGTAAGGGCATCCCAGGGTACTTACGGTGCGATGCCCACCACAGCGTTATGAATATAGAAGATCTGAACTGCAGGGGTGGTAATATGAGGGAGTAAACTTTTTGGGTGAATGACTTGATTCTTCTGCACCACTGAAATAATCTTACCAATAGGAACTCCGTGCACAGATCTGCTGTCCATTCTTGGAGACAAGCATCCATACTTCTCTATATTCTTTACCATACTCTCAAATTAACATATTCAAATTCATTTAACAAATGTTCTATCATATGCTATTCAAGATTAAGGGTCCTGATAAAGTAGCCATGGTCATAAGTGAGAACTATGAGCATTATCTGTTCTCTTGTAA
Organism: Psammomys obesus; assembly: GCF_907164565.1. Taxonomy (NCBI): domain Eukaryota; kingdom Metazoa; phylum Chordata; class Mammalia; order Rodentia; family Muridae; genus Psammomys; species Psammomys obesus. Next base: position 539 of record NW_026588833.1, on the reverse strand, counting down.
TGCCAGATTCACGGGACCCTCAGGGACCACCAGAAGGCGACTTGATGCAATAGCAAGAGCTTTATTACAAGAGCAATCGACCTTGGAACCCAAGTCTCTCTGACACAGCAGAAGAGAAGTGGGACCCTCAGTTCTGAGTGAACAGGATTTTTAAAGGGAAAGTCTGTGAGCAGGAGGTTTCTGTGGCAGCAAGCAGGGGGACATAAGCCTTGGCCTTACAGCATTGGGTGAAGTTTAGCAGGGCGGGATGACCTTTTCTGAGGCACACAATCACAATGGCTAAGGCATATAATCACAATGGCTATTTTTCTAAACCACATCTGAAACACTGGGGAGAATTTTCCCACCCGATTCTCAACAGATTCCCATTGATTATTGCCAGGGAGTTTGTCTCTATTTTCTATGAAGCATTTATTCTGTTATATTTCCTGGAGGCTGTTGCTAGGAGAGTTAACTTTGTTTTCTGCCAAGTGTACATTGTGTGATATTTCCTGGTACCTGAATTCAGTTCCCAGTCAAGATCTTTATTTCAAAATGGA
>NW_026588832.1:0-1884 GCF_907164565.1 Psammomys obesus | reverse complement strand
CCTGAGCTGCCAACACCCGTGGACCTGCTGCTTCTCCACCGCGGGACACAACCCTCTCTCCTCACCGTCTCCCAGCAGCTATGCCTGCCCCTGCAGAGCCCACTGGACAGGTGCCAGGGTCGGAGGCGGAGCCAGGGACAGAGGAGGAGGGAGCCTGGGGGAGGGAGGCGGAGCCCAGTGAGGGCGGGGGCGGAGCCCGGGAAGGAGGGAGGCGGAGCACGGTGAGGGCGGAGGCGGAGCCCGGGAAGGAGGGAAGCGGGGCCCGAGGGACGGAGGCGGAGCCCGGGGAAGGAGGGAGGCGAAGCCCGAGGGGCGGAGGCGGAGCCCGGGGAAGGAGGGAGGCGGAGCCCGAGGGGCGGAGGCGGAGCCCGGGAAGGAGGGAAGCGGGGCCCGAGGGGCAGAGGCGGAGCACGGGGAAGGAGGGAGGCGGGGCCCGAGGGGCAGAGGCGGAGTCCGGGACAGGCGGAGGCAGAGCCCGGGGGAGGGGGTGGAGTTCAGGGGAATGAAGGCGGAGCTCGGGGGGTGGAAGCAGAGCGCGGAGTAGCGGAGACCCAGCACAGGGAGGGCGGAGGCCAAGCCCGGGAGGGAGGAAGCGGGGTGACGGAGGCAGAGCCCGGGGCAGGCAGAGGCAGAGCCCGGGGGAAGAGGCGGAGCCCGGGGGCTGAAGGAAGGAGGAGCCCAGGGGCGGAGGTGGAGCCCGGGATCGGAGGCGGAGCCCAGGCGGCGCCCGCCCCACAGCCTTACCTGGCTTCTCCGGGTCTCAGCCTACCACGATGAAGTAGCCCACTAGCAGAGCCACTACTGCCGCCACCGCGCCCGGGAAGAGGGTTCCCGTCGCCAACCCTCGCCGCCGCCGCCCACCAGGCCTGGGAGGAGCTTCAGCGTCTGTAGCCATAACAACAGCGCCTCTGACACGCTTGACAATGGAGGCACTCATTGTGCCTAGCGCCTAGCGCAAGCCCCGCCCCCGCCCCACCCTAGAGGGCTAGACCTTCTGGGTCGGGGTGCTCTAAGGCCTGAAGTTTCTGAAATCTTACTATTAATTTTACAGGACAAAGGGATCTTTAAGATAAGTGTACCTCAAATCATTTCTCTCCTGTTTTCAAACCCCTTGTCTTAGCTACTTTTCTATCACTGTGCTAAGATATCATGACCAAGGCTGCTTACAGAAGAAACATTTGGTTGGGTACCTAGAGTTTCATAGGGTAAGTTCATGACCATTGTGGCAGGGACCATAGTGGCAGACAGGAATGGCAGGCAGAGAACCAGACAGAACAGTGGCTGAAAGCTTACATCCTGATCTACAAGTATGAGGCAAAGGGCTAACTGAGAATCTTGTGGGATTTTAAAACCTCAAAGCCCACCCACAGTAACACACCTCTTCAACAAGATCACACTTCCTAATTTTTCCACCAATGGGGGACCATATTTTCAAACATATGAGTCTGTAGGGGTCATTTTCATTCAAACAACTACATTCCTCAATAGCTTCCTATGTAGCCAAGAATTAAGATAAAAAATGTCAATGTCCCGAATCATCCGAAGCACTCAGCTTCTTGTGTGGTTTTGTTGTTGCTGCTGTTTTGTTTTTGAGAGAGTTTCAGATAGTCCAGGTTGACCTTCATTCCTAACCTTCCTAATGCTCCATTTACAGGCATGTGCCACCACATTTGCTTTATGATCTTGTTTGTTTCTTTGTTTTTGTTTTGTTTTGTTGTGTTTTTTTTTGTTTGTTTGTTTTGCTTTTTAGGACAGGGTTTGAAGCTTTCGCTGGACTGGAATCGCTCTGTAGACCAGGATGGCTTGTGTTTGCCACTATGCCTACTGACTTCCTTTTTTTTTTTTTTTTTTTGAGGGGCAGTATTTTTATCTTTTGTGTAGATG
>NW_026588831.1:0-7935 GCF_907164565.1 Psammomys obesus | reverse complement strand
GCCTGCAAATTTCATGATTTCCTTGTTTTTAATTTCTGAATATTATTAATTCATGTATTATTAACACAATTTCTGTATCAATTCCTCAACTGATAGAAATCTGGGTTGTTTCCAGATTCTGGCTATTACAAATAAAGCTTTTACAAACATGGTTGAGCAAATTTCCTTGTACTGTACTTGAGCATAATTTTGATAGATGCTTAAGAGTGTTATAGCTGGATCTTGAGGTAACTCTATGCCTAATTGTCTGAGAAAGCATCAGATTGATTTCCAAAGTTGTACAAATTTCCACCCCCACTAACAATGGAGGAGGGTACCCCTTTCTCCACAACCTCTCCAGCATGTGTTGTCAGTTGAGTTTTTGATCATAGCCATTCTGATTGGTGTAAGATGAAATCTCAGGGTCATTTTGATTTGCATTTCCCTGATAGCTAAAGATGGTGAGATCTATGTAATTTCTCATTTAATATGAAATGTGCATTGTGTATCATGTTTAAATTTGTGTGTATGTTTGTGTGTTTGTGTATGCACGAGTGCATGAAATATGTGTTAGTCCTATTCACATACTCATTGAGTTCACAGCAGTAATGTGAGGTTAATATCCTCCCCATCCCCATTCTACAGAGGAAATGTTGAGGATAGAGATTATAGTCGTGACTACACATAAGTGGATGAAAGACCTTGAATTTGTATCCAGCACACTGTATTGAAATATGGAAAAATGACTTGGGTTTATTTTTGAGTGACACAATTAATTGCCAAAACAATGCACATTAAAGTTAAATGTCATTATGCTGGTCACTTTGTATAAATGAATAGAAGCTATAAAAATGTTGTGACCTTGGTGAGAACACACCCTTTGTGATTTGGGGACAGTAGTACTAGTGTAGGGGAGTTAAGAGTCCCTCAGAAGTTCAAAATCTTAAAAGAGCATGCCTAACATCGACCACAGCTACTACTCAGGGCTATAAACATGAGGTGAGCAGTGACAACTCCTGAGAATCACTGGCCATACAGTGACCATAACCAAAAAGCAGAGAAGGACTCCTTCAGGAAAAATCATCTTCTGGCCAAGGGGATACTCCCTACCTCAGGACTCCAGGAAGCACAGAAACTAACAGCCAACACCTAAATCAGCCCAGTGGGTAGAGGTCAGTGTAAAGGCTCAACCAACAAAAGACAGAGCAATATGGCATCTCCAGAATGCAGCCATCCAGGGGCGAACAGCCCTGAACAATGCATCATAATAGAAAATCAAGAAGATGACCTTACATCTATGTTGATGAAGAGAATAATAGAGGAAACAAACAAAATACGTAAAGAATTAGAGGAAGATAAAACCCAACAGATCATGGCTATCCGTAAAGAAATGGAGGAAGATAAAGACAAGCAGATTAGGGCCATCCGTGAAGAAATACGGGAAGATGCAGCCAAACAGCTTGTGGCCTTCAGAGAAGAAATAATTAAATCACTGAAAGAAATAAAAGAGATAGAATTGAAGGAACTAAAAGAAAAAGAGGAAAACACAACCAGACATGTGAAGGAAGTAAACAACATAACTCAAGATATGAAGATAGAACTAGAAAAATTAAAGAAATCACAAATGGAGGAAATAATGGAGAGGAAGAATTTAGGGAAGAAAACAGGAACTACAGAGGTAAGCATAACCAACAGAATACAAGAAATGGAAGAAAGAATCTCAGGTGTAGAAGATACAATGGAAGAAATCGATGTATCTGTCAAAGTAAATGTTAAATCCAAAAAATTCCTGACACAGACCGTCCAAGAAATCCAAGACAATATGAAAAGACAAAACCTAAGAATAATAGGAATAGAGGAAAAAGAAGACTCCCTTCTCCAAGGCCCAGAAAATATTTTCAACAAAATCATTGAAGAAAATTTCCCCAAGTTAAAGGAGAAGCCAATAAGGATACATGAGGCCTACAGAACACCCAACAAATTAGACCAGAAAAGAAAATTCTCCTGCCACCTAATAATCAAAACAGTAAGTACACAGAACAAAGAAAAAATACTAAAAGCTGCAAGGGAAAAAGGCCAAGTAACATATAACGGCAAACCCATTAGAATCACACCTGACTTTTCAACAGAAACTATGAAAGCCAGAGGAGCCTGGACAGATATCATATAGACCCTAAGAGAACACAGATGTAAACCCAGGCTACTATACACTGCAAAACTCTCAGTCTTCATAGACAGAGAAAACAAGATATTCAATGACAAAAACAAATTTCAACAATACCTACACACAAATCCAGCATTACAGAAGATACTGGAAGGGAAAATACAACCCAAGAAAATTAGCTTCTGTCAAGAAAACACAGGAAATAATTAAACTTACTACAGCAAAACAAAAAGCAACCAAACACACAACCTTATGAACACAGCCAACATCAAAATCAAAGGATCTAACAGCCACTGGTCATTAATTTCTCTCAACATCAATGGACTCAACTCTCCAGTAAAAAGACACAGATTAACAGAATGGATACATAAACAAAACCCAGCGATCTGTTGCATACAAGAAACACACCTAAGACCCAAAGATAGACATTACCTGAGGGTAAAAGGTTGGAAGACTACTTTCCAAACAAATGGACCCAAGAAACAAGTAAAAGTAGCCATTCTAATATCCGATAAAATAGACTTTCAACCAAAATTAATAAAAAGAGATGGGGAATGACACTTCATGTACCCCTTGATGGGTACATCAAGGGAAAATTCCACCAGGAAGACATCACAATCCTGAACATCTATGCCCCAAATACAAGAGCACCCACATTTGTAAAAGAAACATTGATAAAATTTAAACCACATATAGATCCCCACACATTAATAGTGGGAGACTTCAACACCCCACTCTCAACAAAGGACAGGTCAACAAAACAGAAATTAAACAAAGAAACAATATCTCTGACAGAGGTCATGAATCAAATGGACCTCACAGACATTTACAGAACTTTACACCCAAACACAAAAGAATTTACCTTCTTCTCAGCACCTCATGGAACCTTCTCCAAAATAGACCATATAGTTGGTCACAAAGAAAGCATGAACAGATACAAGAAGACTGAAATAATCCCTTGTATCCTGTATGATCACCATGGAATAAAGCTGGACTTCAACAACAACAAAAATAGCAAAAAGTCTACACACACATGGAAACTGAACAACTTGTTACTAAATGACAGCTGGGTCAGGGAAGAAATAAAGAAAGAAATTAAAGCCTTTCTAGAACTCAATGAAAATGAAGACACAACATACCCTAACTTGTGGGACACAATGAAAGCAGTGCTAAGAGGAAAGTTCATAGCACTAAGTGCCTTCAAGAAGAAATTCGAGACAGCTCATTCAAGCAACTTAATGGCCCACTTAAAACCCTAGAAAAAGAAGAAGCAGACACACCAAAAAGGATTGACTGCAGGAAATAATCAAACTCAGGGCTGAAATCAATCAATTAGAAACAAATAAAATAATTAAAAGAATCAATGAAACCAAGAGCTGGTTGTTTGAGAAAATCAACAAGAATGACAAACCCTTAGCCAAGCTAACTAAAAGGTAGAGAGACACCACCCAAATCAACAAAATCAGAAATGAAATGGGGGACATAACTACAGACACTGAGGAAATCCAAACAATAATTAGGACTTACTTCAAAAGTGTATACTCAACAAAATTTGAAAATCTAAATGAAATGGATAATTTTCTTGATCGATTTGACTCACTAAAGCAGAATCAGGACCAGGTAAATCAGTTAAATAGTCCTATATCCCCCAAAGAAATAGAAGCAGTCATCAAAAGTTTCCCATCCAAAAAAAGGCCAGGCCCAGATGGCTTCAGCGCAGAATTCAACCAGACCTTCAAAGAAGAGCTAACTCCAATTCTCTTCAAACTATTCCACAAAATAGAAACAGAAGGAATATTGCAAAATTCATTCTATGAAGCCACAATCACCTTGGTACCTAAACCTCACAAAGACTCAACAAAGAAAGAGAATTTCAGGCCAATTTCCCTTATGAACATTGATGTAGAAAATACTTAACAAAATACTTGCAAACCGGATCCAAGAACACATCAAAGATATTATCCACTATGACCAAGTAGGCTTCAACCCAGGTATGCAGGGGTGGTTCAATATACGGAAATCCATCAATGTGATCCACCATATTAACAAACTGAAAGAAAAAAAAAACACATGATAATCTCCCTAGATGCTGAAAAAGCATTTGACAAAATCCAACATCCATTCATGTTTAAAGTACTGGAGAGATCAGGGATACAAGGCACATATCTAAACATAGTAAAGGCGATATACAGCAAGCCTTGAGCCAACATCAAACTGAACGGAGAGAAACTTAAAGCAATCCCACTGAAATCAGGGACAAGACAAGGCTGCCCACTGTCTCCATATCTCTTCAACATAGTGCTGGAATTCCTTGCTAGAGCAATAAGACAGTCAAAGGAGATCAAAGAGATAAAGATAGGAAAGGAAGAAGTCAAATTATCACTATTTGCAGATGATAGGATAGTATATATGAGTGACCCCAAAAACTCTACCAGGGAACTCCTACAGAAGATAAACACATTCAGCAAAGTGGCCGGATACAAAATTAATTCAAAAAAAATCAGTAGCATTCCTGTATACAAAAGAAAAATGGGCTGAGAAAGAAATTAGAAAAACAACACCCTTCACAATAGCCACAAATGACATAAAGTACCTTGGTGTAACCCTAACCAAGCAAGTCAAAGACTTGTATGAAAAAAATTTCAAGTCTCTGAAGAAAGAATTAGAGGAAGATATGAGAAGATGGAAAGATCTCCCATGCTCATGGCTTGGCAGGATTAACATAGTAAAAATGGCCATCTTACCAAAAGCAATCTACAGATTTAATACAATTCCCATCAAATTGCCAACACAATTCTTTACAGACCTGGATAGAAAAATTCTCAACTTCCTATGGAATAACAAGAAACCGAGAATTGCTAAAATAATCCTCTACAATAAAAGATCTTTTGGAGGCATCTCCATCCCTGATCTCAAGCTGTACTATAGAGCAATAGTTGTAAAAACTGCATGGTACTGGCATAGAAACAGAATGGCGGATCAATGGAACCGAACAGAAGACCCAGAAATAAACCCACACACTTATGGACACCTGATTTTTGACAAAGATGCCAAAACCATACAATGGAAAAAAGATAGCATCTTCAACAAATGGTGCTGGTCCAAGTGGATGTCTTCATGTAGAAAAATGAAAATAGATCCATACTTATCACGCTGCACAAAACTGGAGTCCAAGTGGATCAAAGACCTCAACATAAAACCAGACACCTTAAATCGGCTAGAAAAAAAGTGGGGAATACCCTAGAACCCATTGGTACAGGAGAAAACTTCCTGAACAGAACACCAACAGCACAGGCTCTAAGAGCAACAATCAATAAATGGGACCTCATGAAATTGAAATGCTTTTGGAAAGCAAAGGACAATGTCATCAAAACAAAGCGACTGCCTACAGAATTGGAAAGAATCATCAACAACCCTTTATCTGACAGAAGACTCATATCCAATATATATAAAGAACTAAACAAGCTGAAAAGCAACAAACCAAGTAATCCACTTAAAAAAATGGGGAACAGAGCTAAAGAGAGAATTCTCTGTAGAGGAATATCGAATGGCAGAGAAGCACTTAAAGAAATGCTCAACCTCATTAGCCATTAGGGAAATGCAAATCAAAACAACCCTGAGATTTCACTTTACACCCATCAGAAAAATGGCCAAGATGAAAAACTCAAGGGACAACACATGCTGGAGAGGTTGTGGAGAAAGGGGAACCCTTCTCCACTGTTGGTGGGAATGTAAACTGGTACAACCACTCTGGAAATCAATCTGGCACTTTCTCAGACACCTAGGAATAGCGCTTCCTCAAGATCCAGCCATACCACTCCTAGGCATATACCCAAAAGAGGCACAAGTACACAAAAAGGACATTGATTCAACCATGTTTGTAGCAGCTTTATTTGTAATAGCCAGAAGCTGGAAACAACCCAGTTGCCCATCAACTGAAGAATGGATGCAGAAACTGTGGTACATCTATACAATGGAGTATTACTCAGCAATGAAAAATAAGGAAATCATGAAATGTACAGGTAAATGGTGGGACCTGGAAAGGATCATCCTGAGTGAGTTGTCCCAGAAGCAAAAAGACACTCATGGAATATACTCACTCATATAAACATACAATATAGAATAAACCCACCAAAATCTGTACATTTAAACAAACTAAACAAAAGAGTGGACCCTAACTAAAATGTTCAATCCCCATCCTGAAAGGCAAAGAGGATGGATATCAGGAGAAAAAGAAAATAGGAAACAACCTAGGAACCTGCTACAGAGGGTCTCTGAAAGCCAGAAGAAAACAGGAAACAACCTTGAAACCTGCCACAGAGGGCCTCTGTAAACTTCTGCAGTATAGACTGTCAAAGCAGATGCTGAGCCTGATGGCCAACTGATGGGCAGAGTGAATGGAATTTTATGTAAGAAGTGGGAAATATTAAGAGCTGGAGGGGACAGGAACTCCACAAGGAGAGCAACATAACAAGAAAATTTGATCACAGGGAACTTCCCAGAAAATCATACTCCAACCAAGGACTATTCCTGGAGATGACTGGAACCCCTGCACAGGTGTAGCCCATGGCAGTGCAGTGTCCAAGTGGTTTTCATAGTAATGGGAAGAGGGACTGCCTCTGACATAATGTGATTGGACTGCTCGTTGATCACTTCCCCCTGAGTGGGGAGCAGCCTTACCAGGCCACAGTAGAGGACAATGCAGCCACTTTTGATGAGAACTGATAGACTAAGTTCAGAAAGAAAAGGAGAACCTCCCCTATCAGTGGACTTGGGGAGTGGCATGCATGCAGAAAGGGGAGGGAGGGTGGGATCAGCAGGGGAGGAGAGAGGGGCTTATGGGGGGATACAAAATGAATAAAGTGTAATTAATAAAAAATTAAATAAAAATAAATAAATTCCTGAAGTAAAAAAAAAAAAAAAGAAAGAAAAGAAATGTGCCGGTATCAAAGACAAAAACTACAGCATATTTAAGTCCATGATCTGATGTGCCACTGTTGGCAATTTAGAATTGGTCAAAAGCTCTTCTATAGAGTAGTGTGTAAATTCTTCTTATTTTATTTTATTTTTTTATTTTAATTACAGGTCATTCACTTTGTATCCTAGCTGTAGCCCCCTCCCTCTTTCCCTTCCAATACCACCCTCCCTTCCTCATTTCCTCCCTGCCCTCTAATAAGCAGAACTGAGAGCTGCCTTCATGGAGAGAAAAGTGAAGAAAACTCTGGAGATTATGTGCATATAAATGACTTAACTTGCCAAGGTCAGAGGCCCTCTCTTGTATCCTGGGTTCAGGGTGTATGGAACCTTCTGCTTTTTTTTGAAAGCTAGGATATTTCAGATTTCAGTTTGGCAAAGTTTTTTTTTTTTTTTTTTTTTTTTTATTAATTACACTTTATTCATTTTGGGCAAAGTTTTTTTTTTAGGGAACAATATATTTTATTATTAACTTTTTAAAATTACTTTATTCATTTTGTATCCCCCCCATAAGCCCCTCCCTCCTCTCCCGGCCCCACCCTCCCCCCTTTCTGCATGCATGCCCTCCCCAAGTCCACTTATTCTTTGTGAGTTTCACATCATTCTTTGTGAGTCCCATTCATCTCCAATTCCCCTCTTATGCACCCTTCCCCTTTACAACCTTCCTCCCCCAAATAAACACACACACACACACACACACACACACACACACACACACACAAAATGAAACAAAGCTTAGAAAACTCCATGTAGGAAAAAGTAAAAAACAAAAAGAAGTACAAAGAAACAGGTAAACAGAATTTTTAATAACATTTTAT
>NW_026588830.1:0-9107 GCF_907164565.1 Psammomys obesus | reverse complement strand
TCTGAGATAGAATAATAAGATGGAAAAACATGAAGTTCCTATACACTACCCTTTGATCTTCATGCCACTAGTCACCTGTCCTTTCTGAAAGCTACAGAGATACATTTTTTTCTGATAATGAGGTGTCAGCATACCACGTGTTGCAGTTCAACATTTTCTGCGTCAGATACTATTTATGCCTTAATATGTTTCAGTGGTTCTGGTGCCATGTTAATGGATGTCAATGTTCAGAAGAGTAGCAGAGTTGAATGATAGAAAGCGAAATGGATTAATGTGATAAGTGTCTCCATTTCCTCATTTCACACAGATGGGTTGAATTGTTTGTTCCAAAGTTTTCCATTTCTGCCACATATGACCTTGGAAGCACACTTCAGAAGATGGGCATGAGGGATGCCTTTGCTGAAAGTGCTGACTTTTCTAGAATCACAGAAGACAATGGTTTAAAACTTTCCTATGTAAGTTGGTCAATTAGTTTTTTGCCATATGAGCTGGAAAGGGCTTTGAGAATCACATGATTCACCCATCTCATTTGGTCAATGAGGAAGCTCATGTCTACAGAAGCAGTGTGATTCTGTTCGATCAGTATCATATGAGAGTCATTCTTTTTACTCTAACCCATATTAGAAGTAATTTCAGAGGCTGGAGTGATGGTTCATCAAATAATAGCACTGCTTGCTCTTGCAAAAGACCCAGGTTCAATTTCCAGCACTGACATGGAAGCTCATGATTATCTGTGACTTCAGTCCTATGAGATTTTACACCATCTTCTGGCCTCTGCATGTACTAGGCCAAATACATATATGCATGTCAAACACTCAAATACATGTATAAATAATAAAATATAATGTCCTAACCTTCATGTACTGAGATGACTCTACTATAATGGGAAGTCTTAATGATCAGAAGTGACTGTTGTAAGATACAGTGGTAGAGAATGAGAGAGCGGCACCGAAGAGATAACTCTTCTAGAGAAAGACGGTGATGGAGGATGAGATGCTACCCAAACAAGTAGTCCTAAAATCACAGAGATTAATTAACTACACATCAAAGTAATATTTATATTCAAGTAACGTCAAAAGAATATGATGTATTTATTTTTGTACTTCCATCTTACCCAAAGGCTAATGACACTCTTTCAGGGGACCTTCAGTGTCTGTTTTCCTCCCAAAGGCTTTTCACAAGGCTGTGCTGCACATTGGAGAAGAAGGAACCAAAGAAGAAGCTACTCCTGAAGCTGGCTCTCTGGATCAGGCAGAAGTAGCTTCTCTTCACCCTGTTATTAGATTTGATAGAACATTCTTACTGATGATTTTGGAGAAAAGAACCAAAAGCATTCTCTTTTTAGGGAAAGTTGTTAATCCAATAAAAGAGTAATTGAAAAAGTAGCCATTATAATGGGAAATAAACATATATCATAGCTTAATGTACTTGCTTGTGGGCTTGTGTGGGCTTATAATTTATGTCTTTTGTGTAAGTCATAAAAATGGACCTTGTCATGACTACATTGGCTGTGGAAATAGTAAATTCTGTGACCAAGCATGCAGATAATCAATGAGTGATTTTTGCCTAAAACTAAAGGAAAGATCAATGTTAGTAAATCATTGTAAAGCTGCTCATGAATTAGCTAAGTCTAGAAAATTTGACTGGGATTGCAAATGCCTTTGGATGTATCATCTGGACAATTGGCCATACTGGTCAAGTCTTCATATTACAGTACTATGACAGTATGATCAGTGAACATGCAAATGAAGTGGCTTGCATATGAGCTTCACACTAATTTCTGCTTTTTCTACCTGTTCAAAATGAGTCCGATTTTAACCACTTCTAGATTTTTTAAATTTTAATTTAATTTTATTTTTAATTACACTTTATTTACTTTGTTTCCCCCCTGTAGTTCCCTCCCTCCTCCCCTCCCAGTCTCTCCCTTCCTCCACCTTCTCCATGCATGCCCCTCCCCAAGTAGGGGAGGGTTTCTTTTCCTTCCTTCTGATCCTAGTCTGTTAGGTCTCATCAGGAATGGCTTCAATGTCTTCCTCTGTGGCCTGGTAAGGCTGCTCCCTCCCTCAGGGGGAGGTGATCAAAGAGCAGGCCAATCAGTTCATGTCAGAGGCAGTCCCTGTTTCCATTACTAGGGAACCCACTTCGACACTGAATTGCCATGGGCTACATCTGTGAAGGGGTTCCAGGTTATCTCCATGCATCTTCAACAAATGGTGATGGTCTAACTGGATGTCTACATGTAGCAAAATGCAAATAGATCCATACTTATCACGCTCCACAAAACTAAAGCCCAAGTGAATCAACATAAAACCAGACACATTAAATCAGTTAGAAGAAAAAGTGGGGAAGAGCCAGGAACTCATTGGTACAGGAGACAACTTCCTGCACTTCTAAATTTTTAATAGTGTTGTTCGCTATACTCTCAAGTCAAAGACTGAGTATTTTCATCTAGGGATGTAGTTGTCTTATTGCTCTGGCTAGGACTTCAAGTACAATGTTAAAGAGATATGGAGAGAGTGGGCAGCCTTGTCTTGTCCCTGATTTCAGTGGGATTGATTTAAGTTTCTCTCCATTGAGTTTGATGTTGGCTATAGGCTTGCTGTATATTGCCTTTACTATCTTTAGGTATGTGCCTTGTATCCCTGATCTCTCCAAGACTTTAAACATAAATGGGTGTTGGACTTTGTCAAATGCTTTTTCAGCATCTAAGGAGATGATCATGTGGTTTTTCTCCTTCATTTTGTTTATGTGGTGGATTACATTGATGGATTTCCGTATGTTGAACCACCCTTGCATTCCTGGGATGAAGCCTACTTGGTCATGGTGGATGATATCTTTGATGTGTTCTTGGATTCGGTTTGCAAGTATTTTATTGAGTATTTTTGCATCAATGTTCATAAGAGAGATAGGTCTGAAGTTCTCTTTTTTTGTTGGATCTTTGTGTGGTTTAGGTATCAAAGTGACTATGGCTTCATAGAATGAGTTTGGTAGTGTTCCTTCTATTTCTATTTTGTGGAATAGTTTGAGGAGAATTGGTGTTAGTACTTCTTTGAAGGTCTTGTAGAATTCTGCGCTGAAGCCATCTGGTCCAGGGCTTTTTTTGGAGGGGAGACTGTTAATGACTGCTTCAATTTCCTTGGGAGATATAGGGCTATTCAGTCTTTCTACCTGATCTTGACTTAATTTTGGTAGATGGAATCTGTCAAGAAAGTTATCCATTTCATTTAGATTTTCAAATTTTGTGCCATATAGGCTTTTGTAGTATGACCTAATAATCGTTTGGATTTCCTCAGTGTCTGTAGTTATGTCCCCATTTTCCTTTCTGATTTTGCTGATTTGTATGGTTTCTCTCTGCTTTTTAGTTAGTTTGGCTAAGGGTTTGTCTATCTTGTTGATTTTCTCAAAGAACCAGCTTTTTGTTTCATTGATTCTTTGGATAATTTTATTTGTTTCTAATTGATTGATTTCTGCCCTTACTTTGATTATTTCCAGCCTTCTGCTCCTCTTGGGTGTATCTGCTTCTTTTTTTTCTAGGTTTTTCAGTTGGGCCATTAAGTTGTTTGTATGTGATGTTACGGATTTCTTCTTGTAGGCACTTAGTGCTATAAATTTTCCTCTGAGCACTGCTTTCAATGTGTCCCATAAATTTGGGTATGTTGTGCCTTCATTTTCATTGAATTCTAGAAAGTCTTTAATTTCTTTCTTTATTTCTTCCTTGACCCAGCTGTCATTGAGTAGTAAGTTGTTCAGTTTCCATGTGCGTGTCGGCTTTTTGTTGTTTCTGTTGTTGTTGATGTCCAGCTTTAGTCCATGGTGGTCAGATAGTATACAAGGGATTATTTCAATCCTTTTGTATCTGTTGAGGCTTGCTTTGTGACCAACTATATGGTCTATTTTGGAGAAGGTTCCATGCGGTGCTGAAAAGAAGGTGTACTCTTTTGAGTTTGGGTGAAAAGATCTGTAGACGTCTATTAGGTCCATTTGATTTAGGGATTCTGTGAGTGCTTTCATTTCCCTATTTGGTGTCTGTCTGGTTGATCTGTCCCTTGATGAGAGTGGGGTGTTGAAGTCTCCCACTATTAAGGTATTAGGATCAATGTATGATTTAAGCTTTAATATTGTTTCATTTACGAATGTAGGTGCTCTTGTATTTGGGGCATAGATATTCAAAATTGTGATGTCCTCTTGTTGGATTTTTCCTTTGATGAGAATATAGTGGCCCTCCTTATCTTTTTTGATTAATTTCTGATGAAAGTCTATTTTATTAGATATTAGGATGGCTACTCCAGCTTGTTTTCTGGAACCATTTGCTTGAAAAACATTTTTCCAGCCCTTTACTCTGAGGTAGTGTTTATCTTTGTTGCATAGGTGTGTTTCTTGGATGCAACAGAATGTTGGGTCTTGTTTCTGTAACCATTCTGTTAGCCTGTGTCTTTTTATTGGTGAGTTGAGTCCATTAATATTGATAGATAATATTGACCAATGCATGTTAGTTCCTTTTGTAATGAAGTCGATGATCTTACCTTGTTTCATTGCTTGTTTTTTTTACATTTTTGTTGGGATATTATCTGTATGCCCTGTTTTCTTGGGTGAATTCGTTTTCGTTGGATTGGAGTTTTCCTTCTAGTATCTTCTGTAGGGTTGGTTTGCTGTATAGATATTGCGTAAATTTAGTTTTGTCATGGAATATTTTGTTTTCTCCATCTATGTTGATTGAAAGCTTTGCAGAGTATAGTAGTCTGGGTTGACATTTGTGATCTCTTAGAGTCTCCATGATGCTTGCCCAGGCCCTTCTGACTTTCATAGTTTCTGATGAGAAGTCTGGTGTGATTCTGATAGGTCTACCTTCATATGTTACTTGGCCTTTTTCCCTTGCTGCTTTTAATATCTTTTTTTTTGTTCTGTAGATTTAGTGTTTTGACTATGATGTGACGTGATGTGTTTCTTTTCTGGTCTAGTCTATTTGGTGTTCTGTAGGCCTCTTCTATATTTATGGACATCTCTTTCTTTAAGTTGGGAAAATTTTCTTCTATGATTTTCTTGAAAATATTTTCTGGACCTTGGAGCCTGGAGTCTTCTTTTTCATCAATTCCTATTATTCTTAGATTTTGTCTTTTCATAGCATCCTTGATTTCTTGGATATTTTGTGATTGAAATTTTTCTGATTTTACTTTTTCTTTGAGAGATGTATCAATTCCTGCAAGTGTGTCTTCAGCTCCAGAGATTCTCTCTTCCATCTCTTGTATTCTGTTGGTGATGCTTACTTTTGTGGTTCCTGATCTTTTCTCAAAGTTCTCCAGCTCAAGAGTTTTCTCATTTTGTGTTTTCTTTATTGATTCTAATTCTGTTTTCATGCCTTGCACCATTTCTTCCATGTGTTTGAATTTGGATTCCTGTCTCTCTACGATGGACTCTATTTCTTTGTTCATTTCCTTTTTGTATGCCACTAATTTTTTCTCTACTTGTGCCTCTATTTGTTTGGCTATGTTTGCCTGTGTTTCTTTAAGGGTTTTGTCTATTTCTTCTTTCTTTATCTCCAATTGTTCATTTCCTCCTTATGAGCCTCAAATAATTGAGCAAGCATGGCTTTAAGGTCATTTTCCTGTGCTTCTGATGAATTGGAGTATCCATCGATTTTGGGGTTTGCTGGTGAAGTCATGATGTCCTGATTTATGTTGGAAGTGTTCTTTCGCCTACCCCTGGCCATTGGCTTATCTGAGACCTTCCCTGTTTGTTTTTGGATTCTGCCGATCAGACTGGTACTGTCTCTCTCTCGAGTCTGGAGAATTCTTCAGGAAGTTGAGAGAGGTCCCGTGTCCTTAGCGTGTGCTGAGGACTAGCTGTACCTGTGGGAGGAAAGTACGCAGGCGCAAACAGAGGCAAATGCAAGCGTGCGTGCGTGTGTATATGTGTGTGTGTGTGTGTGTAAGTGGGCGTGGGCATGTGTCTCAAGGGACAGAGTGATGGCTAATGTTGAACCCTTGAGTGTGTGGGAGGGGCTCTGCAATGTATATGTCGCAGGCGCTAGTGATGATCGCAGTGCAATTTCTGGCATTAACTGCCTTAACTCCTCAATTAGACCCACAGAGCAGGAACTTCAATGTTCCAAGTGCCCCTCTGTTTCCCAAAGTGGGTATATGGGTGGGAGGGGGATCAATGCCTGGCTTCTGTTTTAGAAGGACCCAGGATCAGTGGGGCTGCAGATTCTCAAGGGTTCACTCACTTACAGGCAGGTCATTTGGCAGAGATCGGTGTATCTGGGCACTCTGCTCTCTGGTTTGGCCCTGCTTCTTTGATGTGCTCCGCCAGTTCCGTGCTGTTGTCACTGCCAGGTTATGAGGTCTTGCTGCAGCTGGAGATTTCAGGGTGGTCACGTCAGTGGGAATCGGGGCAACCAGCCTTTCTGTTCTCTGGTTTGGCCCTAGTTAGTCTTAAACTGGAGGGCTGATGTGCCCCGCCAGCTCAGTGCTGCTCCGCCGCCAGGTTAGAAAGTCCCGCTGTAACTGGAGACTGGGTTGCTAGTCCAGATGCTTTCTGGGAAGGCCTTGGGGTCTCTTCACTGTGCTCTCTAAGCTTCAGAGGCCCAGCGCCTGGTGTGTCTAGCTTGTATGGCATTTCTGTCTGGTTTTGGTGAGTATATAGCGTATTCTCTGTCACTGTGGGATTGGGCGGGCCATACCGTCAGTGATCGCGATCCTGCAGAGCTAGTATGTAGTCTAGCAGACTCGGGCCCTGGGAGGATGGTGCAGCCGCCGCGCGAATCTGGGGCTCCAAGACACAGTACTGCTGGCCTTTGCCGATAAAGGGCTTGGGGCTCCGCCTCAGTGGCTGCAGGCCCCAGGCAGTTAGGTCTCCGCTGGGAAAGGCGAGTCTGAGAAAGGCGAGTCCGCTGTGCCGAGGAGGAGGGAGGTCTGGGGGAGGGGAGTGCTGAGAGATCAAAGGATCGTTTCTCAACTTCCCCAAACAAGTCCCTGGGTGACCTGAGACCAAGGTTTTCACCTCCTGCAATGTTCCCTGTTGTTTAGAAAGTCTCTCCGTTGTTTCCCTGGCTTCAGAAGTTCTTCCACTCATCAACTCAGAACTTTATCTCTTCCACAGCTCGGAAACTGTGTGTGCTAGTCGCCATCTTGGCTCCGCCCCGACTGAGTATTTTCATCTAGGGATGTAGCTTTTGAGACTGAACATGTATTCAACAACAGGACAAGGTGAAATAAATTTCCTCACACAAGCCCACATCCTCACTAGCAGATCTCATTATGCTAATTCATAACCTATTGATGAAAGGGCTAATTAATTTGCATCATATATTATCTGCATTATTTTTTCATATTTCTTCCCAAATAGTGCAAATCTTTCTCCTTGGTCTTGTGAAAATTTCCAGTTAACCTGTTTTATTTTCTGTATTATTCAATAAAATATGATATTTTTTGTCACCAGAGCATCCACTGCCTATGTATGCCATGTTATCTTAAACCACCAAAGTGATTTATTCTCGACATTATGTGTTCAAGCAACCAGTATTAGAATCTGGAACACAGATAACACAAGGAGAGTTAATTCTGTGTTAGCGGAATTCTATCCCTGATCTTTCACTAACAGAACATTAGCAACAAATGTGTAAGTACTATGTGGATGTGCTTCCATATTACAATAAATAAAATATGCTTAGAAAATATGTTTATGTGGGCGGGGCAAGATGGCTGCACCAGGAGGACTCTCATTCTGAGGAGCAGCACAGCAGGATTGACACAGTAACCAGCAATCAGAACTCACAGCAATAAAACACAAGTGATTGTGTTTCACAGGTGAGAGGATACCCCACGGTGGGGGATTCAATCAGCTTTAACTCACCCGGCTAAACGGTGGAAGAGATGCCGGTTCTGCCAGGCGCTTGGTCGCCAGCCCAGAGCTACCCGCCAGTGCAATCTGGTCACTGTCCCAGACTGAACTGTGGGCCCACAACACCATAGACTGGATTTCCCAGTCGAGAGATAACCCCACGGAGCAGGAAACAATTGGGACCGACCTCAGGTTACCCAGACATCCCCTGGAAAACACTCGGGTTCTGAGGGTGCCCCAAGAGGCAGTCCGGACCCAGAGCCAGGAAACAGGCTCCTGCACAGAGCCCTGCCTGCGAGCCTGATTCGCCGCCTCAGATAGAACTGTGGGCACCAGGGCACCAGACACCAGAGACTGCATGTCTCTGGCAGGAGGAAACCCCCAGCGGAGGGGGTCAGCAGCTCTAACGCTTAGGACACCCAGCACCAAAACACTTCCTGGACTCACGCAAACTCTAGTGCAGGCAGGAGCACTGTGCTCTGCTGCAATTATTGAGTTTCCCTATGGCACTGGGACACACAGCTGCATCCTCAGACCTACAAAAGCCAGAGAGCCATTACTGCAGCCCTCAGATACTGTGCCAAGGATCAACCAGTTATTCCTAGCTAGACTGTCAAAACTGTGGGAATCCCTGGTCCTTCAAGAGGGCTGCACCCACAGCGTCTGGACCAGAGCAGTGCCTGCAGCAGCCATCCCAGACAGGGACACACAGCTTCTGGTCCAGAGTGAGGCACCCAGCCTCCAGACCAGAGCAGCGCCCCCAGGCACCAACTCAACCTAGGTGCACATTCTCCAGGTCCAGAGCGGAGCAATCAGCCTCTGGCCCAGAGACTTGCTGAGTGCATCTCTCACTTTCCCGGACAGAACTGTGTGCCCCAGGATAACAGACTGAGTTTCCCTGTTGGGAGAAAACCCCACAGCTAGGGAATCAGCAGTTTCTTCAAGAGGACTATACCTGGAAATTTAGTGAGCAGCAGCACACTAAATTTATAACAAGAAACCCAGCAGTGGGGCAGCTGTCTTGAGAACTTCTATGGGTAAGAGGAGATTCCTCCTCTGCCTAACCAAGACCACAGCTACTACTCAGGACTATAAACCTGAGGTGAGCAGTGGCAAATCCTGAGAAACACTGGCCATACAGTGACCATAACCAAAAAGCAGAGGAGGACTCCTTCAGGAAAAATCATCTTCCAGCCAAGAGGATTCTCCCTACCTCAGGACTCCAGGAAGCACAGAAACTAACAGCCAACACCTAAATCAGCCCAATG
>NW_026588829.1:0-11152 GCF_907164565.1 Psammomys obesus | reverse complement strand
TTAGATTTAGGGCCCAAAAATAATTCAGTTGAAATGTGAGGAAGACATTGAAACACCATTATTCAGCAAGCTTTTAGAGTATATATATATATCATATATATGCATATAAATGATGAAAGGATGTACACATAAACACAACTTAAGCATTCTTGGGCATACACACAAAATGTGGAACTTAATTAAGCAGTTTTTTTTTCTTTCTGTTTTCTTGCCAGGAAATTTTTGAACATGTTTCTCCCCTCCCCTCCCCTCCCCTCCCCTCTCCTTCTGACAGCAGGGGTCCTTTTGGCAATTATTTCATAGAATTGCATCCATTCAAGAGCAATGTTTGTAAATTCACACTGAGCAAGGAAGGAAGTTGTCAAGAGGTGGAGCAGAAGGATTAGGAATTCAAGGTCATCTTATAGCTGTTTAGTTTCAGGCCAGGCTGGGCTACAGGGGATCCTAAACAAATAATAATAACAGTAATAACCACAATACATTTTGGCTAAGAGCATATTTGATGATTATTGTTCCAAGCCAGAGCTAAGCTCAGGTCACCAACTTTCCTCAGAGAGGAAGCAAGGAGGCAACAAGGTCCAGTGCAACAAGATTTTCTGCACACATACCCTTCTCCAACCAAGCCTTCTGAGCCAACCATGTGGAAATGTGTGCTCCCACTGGAGACCAGAGGTGCCCCAGCTTGTAGTGCTGGATGTGTGGGGAAGGCAAAGTCACCATGGAGCACAGCTGTTTGGTCACTGGCCCATTGAGACATCACAAGCAAAGAAAACCACAAAAGAACAACACAAGAAATGGATGTATGGGTACAACTCGTGCAAAGAGAATGAAAGAAGAAAATACCAAAACTCAGAACAATGGCTTCTCTATGGGCCCTCTATCCTGTTCCATTGTTGGTAGCCTAACCCAAAATCAAGCTCCACCCAACTACAGCAGAGTTTGGAATGGTGACCTGTATTCAGCCAGACGAGAGAATGTAGCAGCAACATATCAGTTGATCTCTAAGAGGCCAGAGACCACAGCAGCAGCCAAGCTCTGCCAGACCAGAGACCAGAGACCAGTGGCAGAGGTGCCAAGCCTGGGGCTTTGCATACCACATATATCCCTTGGCGCCTCCTTACCACTGTCACTGTAGCCTTTGGAGCATGGCTCAAGCCTCCTTGAAATGGGAAATAATAGAGTCTAGGGAGATAGAAGGATTCTGTCCCATGTCCTCAGTCAGTCCCAATAACAAAAACCAGGCAGTGACAGACAAGACAGTCAAACAAAAAGTCAACAGCTAGATCCCACTGCTTGTGCAGCTGAAAAATACACAGAGCCAGACAACAGATCCCACCACTCCTGCAGTGGAAAAACTGAAAGTAGGAAATCAGCAAATCTGTGCTGCAGGAGCTAGCCTAGCTGCCTTTCCTTATCCAAAGATCCAGAGATCACAGAAAACTGAGTTCTCTACCACCCTTTCCAGACAGGGGCACATTCATACCCTTTGAGATCCAGAGATCACAGAAAACTGGGTGTTCAATTCTTTTTACAGATGCATCCCTTCAAGGGGGATCTGGACTGTCTTCCAGGCCCTGTGTGGCTCACAGCTCTCCAGAGTATCAGCTCTAACCTTTCTGACCACATAGATTACAGATTTTGCCTCAAGGCTTGAAAACAGAAACTACGGAAACACAGAGGCAGATGCAGACAAACAGACATGGGCAGAGTGCTCACTTAACAGTCTGGTGTTCAGCTGCATGTGGCAGTGGTGCTTGGGGCTCTTGGGAATCCTGTATGAGCACCCAAATGTTATGCCCAGATCTTAGGGTCCCCAAATATCATCAGGAGTTGGACGACATATGCAAGAGCAGAGAGCTTTATAGGGGCTTAAGCTCAGTCCCTCCATGATCACCAACATAGCAGACCACAGAGGAAAGCCCTGAGCAATTGCATGGCAGGGTTTTGATTGGAGTCTGAGGAAGGAACAGGAAGTTTCAGTTTAACAGTTACAGGATTGGGTGACATTCAGTGAGGGCAAGCTTTTTACAAAGTGATTGGCTAGCTAACATAACTAACATTGAGTGAGGTAGCTATAGGCCTCAGGAATGTTAGTTAATTTCTCTGCCATGGAATGTTCTACTACAAGGTTAGTGGGCTGCTCAGCACAAATATCCCAACTTGAGATAAGATACTTTCACATTCTTGTAGTTATCCTCAGACTGTTCCTTGGGTAGGGAATCTTATGAGCTTATTTCTGGAATTGGTGACCCATCATCTAGTTCCTGGTGACCTTGTGGAGGGGCCACTAGTTTGGTGACCTTCAGGTAACCATTTTTAGGCCTAATTCATGGTTACCTTTGGAGGTGTCAGCTCTGGTTCTCTCAATTCTAATGATGCATTTGGATTTTGTGGGGGTTGTAAATGGTATGTCCTGTGTCAGAGAGCACTCCAATATTAAGCTGTGATATAGAAGAGTAGAACTGATGATGTAAAGTATTTAATATTGCTGAGAAACAAGTGACACCAGTTAGAATTTAGATGAGGGAAGACTGCCTGTAAAACACTCCAGATAAGTAGTCTGCTAACCAGGCCTGTTAGAGATTAGGATCCCAGGAAACACGTTTGCTCACCAGGATTATCTAGAAATGTGGCAGGATGAGGTTTTTAATTTGTAATTTTCCAACGTGTATTTATTAATTCACAAATGCGAATGAAAACATACCAGATTGGTGGGTGTACAATTTGGGTCAGGTAGCTTGATCCAGTGAATATTGAATTTCAAATTAAGGGACTGTCCTATACCCGTATGTACAATCCTCATTGACATAGTTATGTCAGTTCAAATTTGAGACAGACTAATGGATAAAGCTGTGTCTGTCAGGTTACCAGTCTCAGCAGCTAATATTGTACACAGGGATAACATTAAACAGTATTGTATTAATGGCTTTCCCTCTACAAGAGAATGGCCTGTGTTTTTCAAAGTCAGTATGCCTATGTGTATTTTTCAACTAAGAGGTTAAGAGCACTGGCTGCTTTTTCAGAGGTCACAAGTTCAATTCCCAACAACTACATGGTGGCTCACAACCATCTATAATGAGATCTGGTGCTCTCTTCTGGTGTGCAAGTGTACATGCACGCAGAACATTGTATACATAATAAATAAATAATTGTTTTTAAAAACTCAGTTGTTGGTATTATTGCATTTTATTTTGTTGCGGCATCATTGCTCTAGTCTCTTATTAGTTAATATTATCTGATAATCCCCAATCATTAAGAACTTCATTCCTTTTTCACTAGTGCTTTGATTTTTGTTTTTTTTAAAGCAATGTCTCCTGTAGATCAGTCTTTCACATGTCATGTAGTTTAAACTTTACAGTGTTTACATGTAGTTTGAACACTGAATGCTACCTCTACTGCCCAGTGCCTAGAACACAATCCTGCAACTCTTTTCAGGTGGGCCCTGACTGGTCAGTGTGAAGTAAAGGAGACCAGTGAATGAGCGTGGGCTGGGAGTCATACACAAATAGAATCAAGAATATGGATTAGTTGCTGAACTTGTTTCTGGGAAGCAAATTTCTACAGTTACACTAGTTCAAACACACAGAAGATCTGGACAAAGTGGTGTTGTAGTGCCTAACAGGAATGCTTTCCTCTCCCCCATTTGAAAATGCACAAACTTCGAGAAAAGGTGAGTAATACTTTGTGTGCTCTAATATATACTTGAATTCTCTGAAGAATATTGGACCATAAAGCCATTTTCAACTTTTAAAAATAATTTTTGAGATTATAATGAAATAGTTTCAACCTTCTCATTCCTCTCTACTCTTATGTCTCAAATGCTGGGATGAATCATTAAGGTGGCTACTTAACAATCAAAGCAGATGTGGCTGTCAGGTTCTCCCAGCATCCATCAGTCCTTACCTGTTACAAGGTATGGATGTCATACCCAGGTCTCTAGCCCAGGAGCTGAGCTGACCTCCTCCCAGCTGTCCTTCCTTATGTATTCCAACCATTTTGGTTACCTGGTCTTTTCATTTATCATTTGCCTTCCCACTCTTTTGATCTGGTACTCCACTTTCCTCTTTCCTCTCTTCTCACATGGCTCATGGTCATGTCAACTCTACACTTTTACAGATTTCCCTGTGTCTGACTATGTTCTCTCTTCTACCTATAATAAACTTTCTACTCCAACATACCTAGGAACAGCCACATTCTTTTTGTTTTGTTTCTCATTTTCATTGAGCTCCCATTAACTACTCCTTACTTTCAAATTCATGGCCATTTGTTTCTTTAATGGTTGTTACTCTTTGGCTTTGACTGAAGTTTGGCTGAAGGACTTCCCAACTATGAGGTAGAGATGATTTTACTAGACACTGATCATGTAATGGAATGTGTAACATAAATGACCTGTATCTTGGAAGATGAACAGGTACCCTGGGAGAATGGAAGATTGTATTTTAAAACATTTCCAAGATGAGGGTGTTGCAGGGTATTTGATCCCAGTGTGATCCCTTAGGTTGTGAACTGTAAAACCTGTGCTTTGTTTGGTGTGGTTGAGCCCTAACACAATCCTTATTTCCAAGAACTTACAATTTATTGTAAACAGGTGATTATGGTATGGTTCCCTCATCCCTAGAACATACCTTTAATTCAAAAGCACAGGATTTAATAATGTTAACCCTAGTTCAAGAGGCAAAGTAAGAAACCAGCTGACAGGGATTAAAGAGTAAGTGGAACTTTCAGCTGAAATGTATTTAAGACAGAGTATAAAAGTGGAAGGAGTTTTAGCTTGGTAGCTTTTGGGGTTTTTGAGCTTTGAGCTAGAAAGCCTCTGGCCTTGGCTTCCTTTGGCCTATCCCCCCCAAGCTGTCATCTGATCTGGTGAGCTTTTGGGGATTTTTTCTCTTGGAGGTGAGGTGAGTAGCAGGTTCAGATGGGTGCTTTCTCTGCCTCTCTGCACTAGCAGGTTCTAAAATCGAATAATTGGGATTTTCATTCTTTTATAACAACACTAGGGTTCTGTGTGCCCATAGGGGTTAGGGCAAAGCTAGAATGCCTCTGCTATCTGCATCATTTGATCTTTGATTGCTACTACTGTCCTGAGACTCAGCTCTATTGTTCAAGCTAATGAGGGACTTTGGGCAGACCTAGCAGTCAGGAGCACCAGCGGGAGGTAGTTTATGGGTTTGTTCTGGGATTTTCCTCTAATACAGCTCTAAAGAGCTGTGAGACCAGAGGCCATGTCATGCTGAGTGTGGGGCCATTGTCCCCAAGCCAGGAAGAGCAGGCTGCTGAGATATTACAGCCTGATCAGCTTTGAACGAGATGGACTGTGGTTCAGACTGTGGTTCAGGCTGTGGTTCTGTTGGTCTCCATGTGGTGATCTAAGCAGAGACCCTTGGCCTCCAACACATCATGAGTGTTGATTGCCCAGAGAAGTGAGGACTTTGCTGCCTGGTCAGTATAAAGTTGGGGTGCTTATAATATCACTATGTATTGTGCACACACAGGCATTGGTTTTGCAGTGGACAGTTTGGAAAACTGAAGGTCTCATTTCTAGAAATGATGAATGTTGTATTCCACACATGGTTTTGTGTAACAAATTTTACAAATCATCTTGAAACTGAAAGAAAAGAGGTGCTGGTGGTCATCTTTCAGCAATACTTGATTACGTTTTTTTTTTTTTTTTTAACCTTTCAACTACCACCAGTCACAATGGCGTGATTTGGGGAAATTCAATTCCAGGGTACAAAAGGAATTTCTGAGATGAAGAATTTTGTCAGGTGTGCCTGGTTTTAAATAAGTGGATAGGGCAGATTCCACATCTTGTGATATAATTCATGCAGCAGGAAACAGATACTAAATTGTTCTCCAACATTTTTGTGTGTGAGTGTCGGCAAGAGATGGGCTCTGCCTGAACCCACAAGGGGACATGAGGGACTGCAAGCCATAGCCCAGCTTTATGATCACCTCCATTTTCCAAGAGACTTCCAGAGCAAAAGGACTCTCTGTAAAGGAGGTTAGTAGTAGCTAGAGGGTCAGAAATATAACAGTTTAGGTGTCACTTTGTGTTTGTCTTGTAGCAATTGTGAAATCTGTGTTTACTTAATTTGTATTAATTAGAAAATCAAAGGTATCTCTGGTCCAGTGCACATTTTTCATGCTAAAGTTTCCTTATGTCTTTTCATGTAAACGACTATATTTTAGGCTTAGGTTTTTTGCTTTTTCTCTCACCCCCTTATCCTTTCACAAACACTGTACACATTCTTGATTATTGAAGTTTGTGGTAAGTACAGAAGTCACATCATGCCAGAAGATTATGAGATTTGTGACAATAGAATCATCCCTTATTTTTTTTTGTTTTCCTCTGTTTCTTACCAGGTGGCTTTTCTGATATGAGATAGAGATTTTGGATTGTTCTTTAGCAATCACATAAAGACAATTTGCACTTATGTCTGTAGAAGACAGAAGAGACAACGTGAAGGTGAGTGATACCAGTTGGCCAATTTGCTCCTTCTCGTTTGACAATTTCTTTTGGTGATCTGTCATTTTCTTCAAAAGTTTCATGTGTCCAGTGGTCTCCATATACTTTAGTTGGATGATTTTATTCTCCTGAAGAGATTAAATCACAACCCTGCCCCATCCCTAATTCAGGGGTGAGTGTCGTACATTTTTAGACATGTTATATTTTTTATAGGGCAAAATGTTTCTTTGGAAATAGAAAAAGTGTAATATCTCAATTAAAGGTAAAAAAAATCTTTGAAAGTTTACAAATAGAGCTTAAAGTGTATTTATTTCTAGATAATAAAGGGCATTCACTTTGATTTTCAGCCTGCCTTTTACAAGCAGCTTTTAAATAAAATCACTGTAACACTGTAAATCCTATGTGCCTGCCTCTGCCTCCCAGGTGGTATGTAAAAGGCATGTGCCTCCCAAATGCTGGGATTAAGACTATGAACCACCAACACCCTGTCATTGTAACTCCTAAATTTAGAAAACAACTAATTAATAGAGAACTGCTTGTCTCTGCTGGGATTAAATGCATGGTCTATCACCACGCTGCTCAAATATGTTATATTCACTCCAAATTATTCCAACTCAAACAAGTTTATACCTTTGAATTTACTTAAAACATTTTAAACCTCTTAACTGTTTTTAATATTAAACAACAAAAGTATCCTTTTTTATTTAAGAAGAAAAGACTAGTCTTTATAAGTTTGTTTGGACTCAATTACCAAGCTGTCTGATGAACTGTTACCTCTGCTTATTCAGGAGATCTCTACTATTCAGTTCTAATCATTATTAATTTTGATAGTATTTACCTTTCTCTTTCTGTGGAAACATTCAGTTTTACCAGTGAAGACACAGTTCAGTAACTTCTCACTGTCTTCTTCTTTTAGTTATGTTTACTTCTTTGTGTTCTAGAGTATTTAGGTGTGCTCTTAAGTTGCTAGTAAGAGATCTTTCTGATTTTTTTTTCTGAATGTACTTAGTGCTATGAACTGTCTTCTGGTCAACACTTCCATTGTGTACTATGAGTTTTGATATGTTGTGTATTCATTTCATTGACTTCTAGAAAGTTTTTAATTTCTTTATTTCATTTTTGATACTTTTTTATTCAGTAGAGAATTCTTCAATTTCCATGAGTTTGTTAGCTTTCTATTGTTTTTTTTTATTACTGATGATGTGCTCCTTTAAACCTTAGTGGTCTAATAGGATGCAGGAGGTTATTGGAAGTTTCTTATGTCTTTTGAGACTTCCAATGTTTAAGTATACGGTCAATTTTGTAGAATAGTATATGATTTGTTGAGAAGAGGGAATAATCTTTTGTGTTTGGGTGGATGTTCTGTAAACTTCATTTGGGTATATGTAGTTTTTTGATGTTATCTGGAGCATTTCTCTGCTCAGTTTGGTCAGGGGGACCTGTCCATTAGTGAGAGTGGTATATTGAATTCTTCCCCTATTGGTTTATGAGGGCCAGGACATGATGCAAGCTGTGGCAGCATACAACCAACAAGCATGCATGCACCCCCCAGCATGTCTATTTCAAGTCAGGGATTTATAAACCTTGAGCAGAGGGAAGGATTTCGAGGATGAATGTTTGATTTGCTGGGGTGTAGGGGTCAAGGACACTTGGTTTACATATAGTGCTACCATGCCTCATTTTCCATGCAGTAACATGGTCTTATCGCAAAAAAAAAGAACACAGTACTTAATTATCCTATATGTGTGGAGAGATCTCTGAGTACAGTTGAAAGTCACTACTGAAGACTAAGATCCTTAGCAGGATGATCCATTTCTAGGAATTCCCATATGCTTGTTGGAACAATTTCCTTATCAGGAAAGAGTTTGGCTAATAATCTGCCCTGAGGGCTATATGAGGCTTTTTACAATACCTGGGGTCATACAGATCTGGAGGTGGATTTTTAGTCCCTTCACTGAGAAAACAGAGTTCACCATCATAGACCGAGGGTAAATAAGTGGCTATCCAGAGATGTCAGACTTCATCCTAATCCAGACAATCTTTACATCCCTTAAATGATTGTTGTTTCATTGCTTTATTCAAGAAATTTATTGGTTTCCTCCAATTGTTTGATTATGTTTTGCCTGGATTTCTTTCTGGAATTTATTCATACCACATACCACAGCACATCCTGAGTATACAAACATAGATAAAAGAAAAAGAAAAAGATCTTAACTCAAAGTACATGAAGATGATATTGGTCATTAAAGCAATTAGTGCAAAAGGAGGTGTTTAAGTGTATAATACAAACACACTGTTTCTTTAAAATTCTGCTTTCTTCCACTTGGCTTGATAAGTTTACATTTTCTTTTTTTTCTTTTTATTTATTTATTTATTTATTTTTTATTAATTACACTTTATTCATTTTGTATCCCCCCATAAGCCCCTCCCTCCTCTCCTCCCAATCCCACCCTCCCTCCTCTTTCTGCATGCATGCCACTCCCCAAGTCCACTGATAGGGAAGGTTCTCCTCTTCTTTCTGATCTTAGTCTATCAGTTCTCATCAAAAGTGGCTGCATTGTCCTTTACTGTGGCCTGGTAAGGCTGCTCCCCCCTCAAGGGGGAGTGATCAATGAGCAGGCCAATCAGATTATGTCAGAGGCAGTCCCTCTTCCCATTACTATGTAATCCACTTGGACACTGAACTGCCATGGGCTACACCTGTGCAGGGGTTCCAGGTCATCTCCACGAATAGTCCTTGGTTGGAGTATGAGTCTCTGGGAAGTTCACTGTGTTCAAATTTTCTGGTTCTGTTGCTCTCCTTGTGGAGTTCCGGTTCCCTCCAGCTCTTACTATTTCCCACTTCTTACATAAAATTCCATTCACTCTGCCCATCAGTTGGCCATCAGGCTTAGAATCTGCTTTGACAGTCTATACTGCAGAAGCTTTCAGAGACCCTCTGTGGCAGGTTTCAAGCTTGTTTCCTGTTTTCTTCTGGCTTTCAGAGGCCCTCTGTAGCAGGTTCCGAGGTTGTTTCCTATTTTCTTTTTCTTCTGATGTCCATCCTCTTTGCCTTTCAGGATGGGGATTGAACATTTTAGTTAGGGTCCTCTCTTTTGCTTAATTTGTTTAGATGTACAGATTTTAGTGGATTTATTCTATGTTGTATGTTTATATGAGTGAGTATATACCATGCATGTCTTTTTGCTTCTGGGACAACTCACTCAGGATGATCCTTTCCAGGTCCCACCATTTACCTGCAAATTTCATGATTTCCTTATTTTTCATTGCTGAGTAATACTCCATTGTATAGATGTACCACAGTTTCTGCATCCATTCTTCAGTTGAGGGGCATCTGGGTTTTTTCCAGCTTCTGGCTATTACAAATAAAGCTGCTATAAACATTGTTGAGCAAATATCCCTTTTGTGTACTTGAGCAAACTTTGGGTATATACCTAGAAGTGGTATAGCTGGGTCTTGAGGAATAACTATTCCTAATTGTCTTAGAAAGTGCCAGATAGATTTCCAGAGTGGTTGTACCAGTTTACATTCCCACCAGCACTGGAGGAGGGTTCCCCTTTCTCCACAACATCTCCAGCATGTGTTGTCCCTTGAGTTTTTCATCTTGTTCATTCTGATGGGTGTGAGGTGAAATCTCAGGGTCGTTTTGATTTGCATTTCCCTGATGGCTAATGAGGATGAGCATTTCTTTAAGTGTTTCTCTGCCATTCGATATTCCTCTGTTGAGAATTCTCTGTTTAGCTCTGTTCCCCATTTTTTACTTGGATTACTTGGTTTGCTGCTTTTCAGCTTCTTTAATTCTTTGTATATACTCGATATTAGTCCTCTGTCAGATAAAGGGTTAGTGAAGATTCTTTCCCAATCTGTAGGCAGTCATTTTGTTTTGATGACTGTGGCCTTTGCTTTACAGAAGCTTTTCAGTTTCATGAGGTCCCATTTATTGATTGTTGCTCTTAGAGCCTGTGCTGTTGGTGTTCTGTTCAGGAAGTTGTCTCCTGTGTCAATGAGTTCTAGGCTGTTTCCCACTTTTTCTTCTAACAGATTTAGAGTATCTGGTTTTATGTTGAGGTCTTTGATCCACTTGGACTTTAGTTTTGTGCAGGGAGATAAATATAGATCTATTTTCATTTTTCTGCATGTGGACATCCAGTTGGACAAGCACCATTTGTTGAAGATGCTGTCTTTTTTCCATTGAATGGTTTTGGCTTCTTTGTCAAAAATCGAGTATTCATAGGTGTGTGGGTTTATTTCTGGGTCTTCTATGCGGTTCCATTGATCCTTCTTTCTGTTTTTATGCCAATACCATGCAGTTTTTATTACTAGTGCTCTGTAGTACAACTTGAGATCGGGGATGGAGATACCGCCAGATGATCTGTTGTTGTACAGGATTGTTTTGGAGATTCTGGGTTTTTTGTTTCTTCATATGAAGCTGAGAATATTTTTTTCAAGGTCTGTAAAGAATTGAGTTGGTATTTTGATGGGAATTGCATTGAATCTGTAGATTGCTTTTGGCAGGATGGCCAATAAAATATATTCTAATATATTTTAATGTGTACTTCGTTTCCTCTTTCACATGAAAAGTGATAATTTTCATGTTATTCATTTCAGTTTCTTCATATGCTAATGAAATTTTATGATTTTTCTTTATCATATCGTCATGGCAAATGATTCAAATATTTTATTGGT
>NW_026588828.1:0-1261 GCF_907164565.1 Psammomys obesus | reverse complement strand
ATGGAGGAGGGTTCCCTTTTCTCCACAACCTCTCCAGCATGTGCTATTACTTGAGTTTTTCATCTTGGCCATTCTGATGAGTGTAAGGTGAAATCTCAGGGTCGTTTTGATTTGCATTTCCCTAATGGCTAATGAGGTTGAGCATTTCTTTAAGTGTTTCTCTGACATTCGATGTTCCTCTTTCGAGAATTCTCTGTTTAGCTCTGTTCCCCATTTTTTAAGTGGATTACTTGGTTTGTTGCTTTTCTGCTTCTTTAGTTCTTTATATATACTGGATATTAGCCCTCTGTCAGATAAAGGGTTGGTGAAGATTCTTTCCCAATCTGTAGGCTGTCTATTTGTTTTGATGACAGTGTCTTTTGCTTTACAGAAGCTTTTCAGTTTCATGAGGTCCCATTTATTGATTGTTGCTCTTAGAGCCTGTGCTGTTGGTGTTCTGTTCAGGAAGTTGTCTCCTGTGCAGCTTTATTTGTAATAGCCAGAAGTTGGAAACAACCCAGATGTCCATCAACGGAGGAATGGATACAGAAATTGTGGTATTTTTACACAATGGAATACTACTCAGCAATCAAAAAGGAGGAAATCATGAAATTTGCAGGCAAGTGGTGGGATCTAGAAAAGATCATTCTGAGTGAAGTATCCCAGAAGGAGAAAGACAAACTTGGTATATACTCGCTTATATAGACCTACAAGATATGATAAACATAATGAAATCTACACACCTAAAGAAGATAATCAAGAAAGTGGACACAGGCGAAGGTGATTAATCCTCATTTAGAAAGACAAATGGGATGTGCATTGAACTTATGACAGGAGTCTACCACAAAAGGCATCTGAAAGACTCTACCTAGCAGTGTTTCAAAGCAGACACTAAGACTCATAACCAAACCCTCGGCAGAGTGCAGGGAATCATATGAAAGAAGGGAAGTTAGTATGATATGGAAAGGATAGGAGCTCTACAAGGACCAAATATATCTGGGCACAGGGTCTTTTCTGAGACTGACACTCAACCAAGGACCATCTATGGATATAACCTAGAACTTCTGCGCGGATGTGGCCTGTGGTAGCTCAGTAACCAAGTAGTTTTCCAAAGTAAGGGGAACACGGACTATTTCTAACAGGATCTCAAGGGCAGGCTGTTTGACACCCCCCCCAGGGGAGGAGCAGTCTGTTAGGCCACAGAGGAGGACTTTGCAGCCAGCCCTGAAGATACCTGATAAAACAGGGTCAGATGAAAGGGGAGGAGGTCCTCCCCTATCAG
>NW_026588827.1:0-4066 GCF_907164565.1 Psammomys obesus | reverse complement strand
TTTATCAGCTGTAGGAGTTCCCTGGTAGAGTTTTTGGGGTCACTCATGTATACTATCATATCATCTGCAAATAGTGATAATTTGACTTCTTCCTTTCCCATCTGTATCCCCTTGATCTCCTTCAACTGTCTTATTGCTCTAGCAAGGACTTCCAGCACTATGTTGAAGAGATATGGAGACAGTGGGCAGCCTTGTCTTGTCCCTGATTTCAGAGGGATTGCTTTAAGTTTCTCTCCGTTCAGTTTGATGTTGGCTATAGGCTTGCTGTATATCGCCTTTACTATGTTTAGATATGTGCCTTGTATCCCTGATCTCTCCAGTACTTTAAACATGAATGGATGTTGGATTTTGTCAAATGCTTTTTCAGCATCTAGGGAGATTATCATGTGGTTTTTTTCTTTCAGGTTGTTAATATGCTGGATCACATTGATGGATTTCCATATATTGAACCACCCCTGCATACCTGGGATGAAGCCTACTTGGTCATAGTGGATAATATCTTTGATGTGGTCTTGGATCCGGTTTGCAAGTATTTTGTTAAGTATTTTTGCATCAATGTTCAAAAGGGAGATTGGCCTGAAATTCTCTTTCTTTGTTGAGTCTTTGTGAGGTTTAGGTACCAAGGTGATTGTGGCTTCATAGAATGAGTTTGGTAATGTTCCTTCTGTTTCTATTTTGTGGAATAGTTTGAAGAGAATTGGAGTTAGCTCTTCTTTGAAGGTCTGGTAGAATTCTGCGCTGAAGCCATCTGGTCCTGGGCTTTTTTTGGATGGGAGACTTTTGATGACTGCTTCTATTTCTTTGGGGGATATAGGACTATTTAATTGATTTACCTGGTCCTGATTCAGCTTTGGTAAGTCAAATCGATCAAGAAAATTGTCCATTTCATTTAGATTTTCAAATTTTGTGGCATACAGACTTTTGAAGTAAGTCCTAATGATTGTTTGGATTTCCTCAGTGTCTGTAGTTATGTCCCCCTTTTCATTTCTGATTTTGTTGATTTGGGTGGTGTCTCTCTGCCTTTTAGTTAGCTTGGCTAAGGGTTTGTCGATCTTGTTGATTTTCTCAAAGAACCAGCTCTTGGTTTCATTGATTCTTTGAATTGTTTTATTTGTTTCTAATTGATTGATTTCAGCCCTGAGTTTGATTATTTCCAGCCGTCTACTCCTTTTTGGTGTGTCTGCTTCTTCTTTTTCTAGGGTTTTTAAGTAGGCCATTAAGTTGCTTGAATGAGCTGTCTCGAATTTCTTCTTGAAGGCACTTAGTGCTATGAACTTTCCTCTTAGCACTGATTTCATTGTGTCCCACAAGTTAGGGTATGTTGTGTCTTCATTTTCATTGAGTTCTAGAAAGGCTTTAATTTCTTTCTTTATTTCTTCCCTGACCCAGCTGTCATTTAGTAACAAGTTGTTCAGTTTCCATGTGTGTGTAGGCTTTTTGCTATTTCTGTTGTTGTTGAAGTCCAGCTTTATTCCATGGTGATCAGACAGGATACAAGGGATTATTTCAGTCTTCTTGTATCTGTTGAGGCTTGCTTTGTGACCAACTATATGGTCTATTTTGGAGAAGGTTCCATGAGGTGTTGAGAAGAAGGTAAATTCTTTTGTGTTTGGGTGTAAAGTTCTGTAGATGTCTGTGAGGTCCATTTGATTCATGACCTCTGTCAGAGATATTGTTTCTTTGTTTAATTTCTGTTTTGTTGACCTGTCCTTTGTAGAGAGTGGGGTGTTGAAGTCTCCCACTATTAATGTGTGAGGATCTATATGTGGTTTAAATTTTATCAATGTTTCTTTTACAAATGTGGGTGCTCTTGCATTTGGGGCATAGATGTTCAGGATTGTGATGTCTTCCTGGTGGAATTTTCCCTTGATGAGTATGAAGTGTCCTTCCTCATCTCTTTTTATTAATTTTGATTGAAAGTCTATTTTATCAGATATTAGAATGGCTACTCCTGCTTGTTTCTTGGGTCCATTTGCTTGGAAAGTCGTCTTCCAACCTTTTCCCCTCAGGTAATGTCTATCTTTGTGTCTTAGGTGTGTTTCTTGTATGCAACAGATTGCTGGGTTTTGTTTACGTATCCATTCTGTTAATCTGTGTCTTTTTACTGGAGAGTTGAGTCCATTGATGTTGAGAGAGATTAATGACCAGTGGCTGTTAGATCCTTTGATTTTGATGTTGGCTGTGTTCATAAGTTTGTGTGCTTGGTCGATCTTTGTTTTGCTGTAGTAAGGTTAATTATTTCCTGTGTTTTCTTGACAGAAGCTAATTTTCTTGGGTTGTATTTTCCCTTCCAGTGTCTTCTGTAATGCTGGATTTGTGTGTAGGTATTGTTGAAATTTGTTTTTGTCATTGAATATCTTGTTTTCTCCGTCTATGAGGACTGAGAGTTTTGCAGGGTATAGTAGCCTGGGTTGACATCTGTGTTCTCTTAGGGTCTGCATGATATCTGTCCAGGCCCTTCTGGCTTTCATAGTTTCTGTTGAAAAGTCAGGTGTGATTCTAATGGGTTTGCCGTTATATGTCACTTGGCCTTTTTCCCTTGCAGCTTTTAGTATTTTTTCTTTGTTCTGTATACTTCCTGTTTTGATTATTATGTGGCGGGAGGATTTTCTTTTCTGGTCAAATTTGTTGGGTGTTCTGTAGGCCTCATGTATCCTTATTGGCTTCTCCTTTAACTTGGGGAAATTTTCTTCAATGATTTTGTTGAAAATATTTTCTGGGCCTTGGAGAAGGGAGTCTTCTTTTTCCTCTATACCTATTATTCTTAGGTTTTGTCTTTTCATATTGTCTTGGATTTCTTGGACGGTCTGTGTCAGGAATTTTTTGGATTTAACATTTTCTTTGACAGATACATCGATTTCTTCCATTGTATCTTCTACACCTGAGATTCTTTCTTCCATTTCTTGTATTCTGTTGGTTATGCTTACCTCTGTAGTTCCTGTTTTCTTCCCTAAATTCTTCCTCTCCATTATTTCCTCCATTTGTGTTTTCTTTAATTTTTCTAGTTCTATCTTCAGGTCTTGAGTTGTTTTGTTTACTTCCTTCACCTGTCTGCTTGTATTTTCCTCTTTTTCTTTTAGTTCCTTCAACTCTGTCTCTTTGATTTCTTTCAGTGATTTAATTATTTCTTCTCTGAAGGCCACAAGCTGTTTGGCTGCATCTTCCCGTATTTCTTCACGGATGGCCCTAATTTGCTTGTCTTTATCTTCCTCCATTTCTTTACGGATAGCCACGATCTGTTTGGTTTTATCTTCCTCTAATTCTTTACGTATTTTATCTGTTTCCTCTATTATCCTCTTCATCAACATAGATGTAAGGTCATCTTCTTGATTTTCTATTATGCTGCATTGTTCAGGGCTGTTCGCCCCTGGATGGCTGGGTTCTGGAGATGCCATATTGCTCTGTCTTTTGTTGGTTGAGCCTTTACGCTGACCTCTACCCATTGGGCTGATTTAGGTTTTGGCTGTTAGTTTCTGTGCTTCCTGGAGTCCTGAGGTAGGGAGTATCCCCTTGGCCGGAAGATGATTTTTCCTGAAGGAATCCTTCTCTGCTTTTTGGTTATGGTCACTGTATGGCCAGTGTTTCTCTGGAGATGCCACTGCTCACCTCAGGTTTATAGCCCTGAGTAGTAGCTGTGGTCTATGTTAGGCAGGGGGGGATCTCCTCTTACCCATAAAATTTCTCAAGACAACTGCCCCACTGCTGGGTTTCTTGTTATAAATTTAGTGTGCTGCTGCTCACTAAATTTCCATGTACAGTCCTCTTGAAGAAACTGCTGATTCCCTAGCTATGGGGTTTTCTCCCAACAGGGAAACTCAGTCTGTTATCCTGGGGCGCACAGTTCTGTCTGAGAAAGTGGGAGGTGCACTCAGCAAGTCTCTGGGCCAAAGGCTGATTGCTCTGCTCTGGACCTGGAGAATGTGCACCTAGGTTGAGTTGGCGCCTGGGGGCGCTGTTCTGGTCTGGAGGCTGGGTGCCTCACTCTGGACCAGAAGCTGTGTGTCTCTGTCTGGGATGGCGGCTGTAGGCACCACGCTGGTCCAGACGCTGTGGGTGCAGCCCCCCT
>NW_026588826.1:0-2970 GCF_907164565.1 Psammomys obesus | reverse complement strand
GTAGTCATCTCAGTCATTTTGATTGACACATGGATTGATATATTTATTTAACTTATAATTTATCCCTCTCAGGTCTCTGAACACCTTGATGGCTATGCTAAGCTTACGGTAGCTTTACAGCTAGAGAGAAGACAATTAGATCCACTGTTAGTTCATTGATCAGTTCATTAGCTAAATTAGCTAAAACTACTAGGTACTAGATCTCTTATTTTAAAAAAAAAGACAGGTTTGCCCTGCTCACAGAATTCATGTTAGTTATCTGTGTCTTAAGATATATAACTAGATAAAAAAAAAGATACGGAGCCTATATAAAGTCTAAAGATATAAAAATTTAAGTTATAAAATTTCAGGGTTAATAAATACAAAAAAATTATTAAAATGCCTAAGTTAATAAAAATAGTTTAAAACATATTAAAATTGAGAGATACTTTAGATCTCTCCCCCCTCTTTGCTACTGTTATGCTTATGTTATGAGATTTCAGAAGTTCAGAGTTTTGACATTAATCAATAGAGTTCTGATAAGTTGATAAAACACTGACTGCTTATTATTCAGTCACCAGGTTGAGATTTTAATTTCCTTTGATTGGCTTCTGGAGATAGACTTAAAGATACCTCTCGTCATGTTAAAAACATCTGTTTAATGTGTATATCTGACACAAAAGTCATAGCTTCTAATATGGTATTCTTAATATCTGCCATTTCTGGGATAGATTTTGACACAAAAATATCTTAAACCTATTCCTTCTAATTGCTTTGTTAAAAAAAAATCAAAATCCAGGGTTTAGCACTAAAGCCAATAATGTATTTCTGCCTAACTTTCCAGTATAAACATAGAGATAAAAACTAAAAGATGCTGAGTATATAAAAAAAAAAAATGGCCAAGCTTCATTCGTGGCTAATTACCAACAGCTATGCCCACGGGAAAAAAAAAAATGTTACCATGGACACACTTAAGTTATATATAAAAAATTATAAAACAAATGGCTGATACTTATTCAGTGAGATGCAGTTTTACCTGTTACTCTCAAAATGTTCAATTTGCTGATAAAGGATCACAGATGAGGTTTTCCCTGATCTTTCCAATTTAATAGATAAATTTTAACTTCTGTCTCCAGTCTAAATTTGTCTCAACAGATTTTCACCTGTTCAACTCTGTTCTGGGATCAGCTGTAGACTACAAGCTGATCTAGACTTCCTGGAAACTGACCTGATTGCTCCCTGCCTCTTCCGGTGGATCAACTGACCAGATGCTTGGGACTGCCCTATTGCCAAGCCTTTGACTGGCATTTCAGCCTCCCTAGTCCCTGATGCCTACGTCCAACGGTCAGCATCGAAAAAGCTCCAGAAGACGGATCTCCGCCCAAATCCCCCCTAGCAGGCTGAAATGCTAAGTCAAAAGTGGCTCCCTGGCAGGAAACAATTGGGACCGACCCCAGGTTACCCAGACATCCCCTGGAAAAGACTCGGGTTCTGCGGGTGCCCCAGGAGCCAGCCCGGACCCAGAGCCGGGAGGGACAAAGGCGCCTGCCTGCACAGAGCCCTGCCTGCGCGCGTGATTCGCCGCCTGAGATAGAACTGTGGGCACCAGGGCAACAGGGCACCAGACTGCGTGTCTCTGGCAGGAGGAAACCCCCAGCGGAGGGGGTCAGCAGCTCTAACGCTTAGGACACCCAGCACCAAAACACTTCCTGGACTCACGCAGACTCTAGTGCAGGCAGAAGCGCTGTGCTCTGCCGCCATTGTTGCGTTCCCCTGGGGAACTGGGACACACAGCTGCATCCTCGGACCTGCAAGAGCCGAAGAGCCATTACAGCAGCCCTCAGATACTGTGCCAGGGATTGGCCAGTTGTCCCTGGCTGGACTGCCAAAACTGTAGGAATCCCTGATCCTTCAGGGGGGCTGCACCCACAGCGTCTGGACCAGAGTGGTGCCTACAGCCGCCATCCCAGACAGAGACACACAGCTTCTGGTCCAGAGTGAGACACCCAGCCTCCAGACCAGAACAGTGCCCCCAGGCGCCAACTCAACCTAGGTGCACATTCTCCAGGCCCAGAGCAGAGCAATCAGCCTTTGGCCCAGAGACTTGCTGAGTGCACCTCCCACTTTCTCAGACAGAACTGTGCGCCCCAGGATAACAGACTGAGTTTCCCTGTTGGGAGAAAACCCCATAGCTAGGGAATCAGCAGTTTCTTCAAGAGGACTGTACATGGAAATTTAGTGAGCAGCAGCACACTAAATTTATAACAAGAAACCCAGCAGTGGGGCAGCTGTCTTGAGAAATTTTATGGGTAAGAGGAGATCCCCCCCTGCCTAACATAGACCACAGCTACTACTCAGGGCTATAAACCTGAGGTGAGCAGTGGCATCTCCGGAGAAACACTGGCCATACAGTGACCATAACCAAAAAGCAGAGAAGGACTCCTTCAGGAAAAATCATCTTCTGGCCAAGGGGATACTCCCTACCTCAGGACTCCAGGAAGCACAGAAACTAACAGCCAAAACCTAAATCAGCCCAATGGGTAGAGGTCAGCATAAAGGCTCAACCAACAAAAGACAGAGCAATATGGCATCTCCAGAACGCAGCCATCCAGGGGCGAATAGCCCTGAACAATGCAGCATAATAGAAAAGCAAGAAGATGACCTTACATCTATGTTGATGAAGAGAATAATAGAGGAAACAGATAAAATACGTAAAGAATTAGAGGAAGATAAAACCAAACAGATCATGGCTATCCGTAAAGAAATGGAGGAAGATAAAGACAAGCAAATTAGGGCCATCCGTGAAGAAATACGGGAAGATGCAGCCAAACAGCTTGTGGCCTTCAGAGAAGAAATAATTAAATCACTGAAAGAAATCAAAGAGACAGAGTTGAAGGAACTAAAAGAAAAAGAGGAAAATACAAGCAGACAGGTGAAGGAAGTAAACAAAACAACTCAAGACCTGAAGATAGAACTAGAAAAATTAAAGAA
>NW_026588825.1:0-13485 GCF_907164565.1 Psammomys obesus | reverse complement strand
CAGATGCTGAGCCTGATGGCCAACTGATGGGCAGAGTGAATGGAATTTTATGTAAGAAGTGGGAAATAGTAAGAGCTGGAGGGGACAGGAACTCCACAAGGAGAGCAACAGAACAAGATAATTTGAACACAGGGAACTTCCCAGAGACTCATACTCCAACCAAGGACTATTCGTGGAGATAACCTAGAACCCCTGCACAGATGTAGCCCATGGCAGTTCAGTGTCCAAGTGGCTTACATAGCAATGGGAAGAGGGACTGCCTCTGACATAATTTGATTGGCCTGCTCGTTGATCACTTCCCCCTGAGGGGGGAGCAGCCTTACCAGGCCACAGTAGAGGACAATGCTGCCACTTTTGATGAGAACTGATAGACTAAGATCTGAAAGAAGAGGAAAACCTCCCCTATCAGTGGACTTGGGGAGTGACATGCATGCAGAAAGGGAAGGGAGGGTGGGATCGGGAG
The DNA here is from genome assembly GCF_907164565.1 of Psammomys obesus. NCBI lineage: Eukaryota > Metazoa > Chordata > Mammalia > Rodentia > Muridae > Psammomys > Psammomys obesus. The sequence continues at coordinate 13,022 of NW_026588825.1, read as the reverse complement.
GGGAGGAGGGAGGGGCTTATGGGGGGATACAAAATGAATAAAGTATAATTAATAAAAATTAAAAAAAAAGAATTAGAGGAAGATAAAGTCAAACAGATTATGGCCATCCATAAACAAATAGAAGAAGATAAAATCAAACAGATTACGGCCATCCAAAAAGATATACAGGAAGACGCAGCCAAACGGTTCGTGACCTTCAGAGAGGAAATAATTAAGTCACTGAAAGAAATAAAAGAAACAGAGGAATATTTAAACAAACAGGTGAAGGAATTGAAGGAAAAACAGGAAAATGCAGTTAAACAGGTGAAGGAAATCAGCAAATTAGTGCAAGCTCTGAAGATAGAATTGGAAAAATTAAAGAAAACACTAACAGAGGAAATCATGGAGAGGAAGAACTTAGGAAAGAAAACAGGAACTACAGAAGTAAGCAAAACGAACAGAATAAAAGAGATGGAAGAAAAAAATCTAAGGTGTGGAAGATACAATGGAAGAAATAGATATATATATCAAAGAAAATTTTAAATCTAAAAAATTCCTGACAAAAACTGTCAAAGAAATCCAAGAGAACATAAAAAGACAAAACAGGAGAATAATAGGAATAGAGGGAAAATAAGATTCCTATCTCCAAGGCCCAGATAATATTTTCAAGAAAATCATAGAAAAAAATTTGCCCAACATAAAGGAGAGAAATTATGAACATCCAAAAGCCCCAAAGAACACCTAATAAATTAGACCAGAAAAGAAAATACTCCTGCCACATAATAATCAAAACGTTAAGTATACATAACAAAGAAAAAATACTAAAAGCTGCAAGGGAAAAATGCCAAGTAATACATAATGGCAAATCCATGAGAATAACACCTGACTTCTCAACAGAAAATAAGAGAACACAGATGTCAGCCCAGGCTACTATACCCAGCAAAACACTCAATCATCATAGATGGAGAAAACAAGATATTCAACAACAAAAACAAATTTAAACAATACCTACCCACAAATCTACCATTACAGAAGATACTAGGGGGGAAAAATACAACCCAGGAAAGCTACCTACAGTCAGGAAACCACAGAACATAAATAACTTCACTACAGCAAAGCTAAAAGTAGCCAAGCACATAAACACACTACCACAATCAACAGCAAAATCAAAGCTCTAACAGCCACTGGTCATTAATTTCTCTCAACATCAATGGACTCAACTCTCCAATAAAAAGACATAGACTAACTGAATGGTTGCAAAAACAAGACATAACAATCTGTTGCATACAAGAATCACACTTAGTCATAAAGTTGGACATTACCTAAGAGTAAAGGGCTAGAAGATAGTTTTCCACAGAAATGGAACCAAGAAGCAAGCAGGAGTAGCTATTCTAATATCTAATAAAATAGATTTTCAACCAAAATTAATCAAAAGAGATAGGGAAGGACACTTCATACTCATCAAAGAAAAATTCTACCGAAAAGACATCACAGTTCTGAATATCTATGCCCCAAATACAAGGGCACCCACATTTCTAAAAGAAACATTAATAAAATATAATCACACACAGATCCCCACACATTAATAGTGGGAGACTTCAACACCCCAATCTCAACAAATAACAGGTCAACAAAACAGAAATTATACAAAAAAACAATGACTATAACAGAGGTCATAACGGACCTAACGGACATCTACAGAACTTTTCACCCAAACACAAAAGAATTTACTTCTTTTCAGCACTTCATGGAACCTTGTCCAAAATAGTCCGTATAACTGGTCACAAACAAGCCTCAATGGATACAAGGAGATTAAAATAATGCCTTGTATCCTATCTGACCACCATGGACTGGAAAAACAACAGAAATGGCAAAAAGCCTACACTCAAATGGGAACTGAGAAACTCGCTACTCAATGACAGTTGGGTCAGGGAAGAAATAAAGAAAGAAATTAAAGACTTCTTAGAATTAAATGAAAATAAAGACACAAAATATGCAAACTGACAAGACACAATGAAAGCAATGCTAAGAGGAAAGTTCATAGCACTAAGTGCGTTCAAGAAGAAATTCGAAACATCACACAAAAGTAAATTAATAGCTCACCTGAAAGCCCTAGGAAAAAAAGAAGCAGACACTCCCAAGAGGAATAGATGACTAGAAATAATCAAACTTATGGATAAAATCAATAAATTAGAAACAAAGAAAAAATTGAACCAAGACATGGTTCTTTGAAAAATCAACAAGATAGACAAACTCTCAGTCAAACTAAAAGGCAGAGAGACACTATCCAAATCAAAAATCTCAGAAATGAAAAGGGGGACATAACACCAGACACTGAGAAAATCCAAACCATCATTAGGACTTACTTCAAAATACTATATGACACAAAATTTGAAAATGTAAATGAAATGGTTAATTTTCTTGATTGATTCCACATATCAAAGCTGAATCAAGACCAGGTAAATAAACTAAATAGTCCTATATACCCTAAGGAAATAGAAGCTGTCATCAAAAGTTTCCAATCCAAAGAAAAAGCCCAAGGCCAGATGGCTTCAGTGCAGAATTCTGCCTTCAAAGAAGAACTAACACCAATACTCCTCAAACTATTCCACAAAATAGAAACAGAAGGAAAATTACCAAACTCATTCTATGAAGCCACAGTCATCATTTGATACCTAAACCTTACAAAAACCCATCAAAGAAAGAGAATTTCAGGCCAATATCCCTTATGAACATTGATGCAAAAATACTCAACAAAATATTCACAAACCAGGGAGGCAGGGCAAGATGGCTGTGCCGGGAGGACTCTCATTCTGAGGAGCAGCACAGCAGGATTGGCACAGTGACCAGCAATCAGAACTCGCGGCCATAAAACATAAGGGATTGTGTTTCACAGGTGAGAGGATACCCCACGGTGGGGGATTCAATCAGCTTTAACTCACCCGGCTAAACCGCAGAAGAGATCCCGGTTCCGCCAGGCGCTTGGTCGCCAGCCCAGAGCTACCCGCCAACGCAATCTGGTCACGGCACCAGACTGAACTGTGGGCCCACAACACCATAGACTGGATTTCCCAGTCGAGAGATAACCCCACGGAGCAGGAAACAATTGGGACCGACCTCAGGTTAACCAGACATCCCCTGGAAAAGACTCGGGTTCCGCCGGTGCCCCAAGAGCCAGCCCGGACCCAGAGCCGGGACACAGGCGCCTGCACAGAGCCCTGCCTGCGCGCCTGATTCGCAGCCTCAGATAGAACTGTGGGCACCATGGCACCAGGCACCAGACTGCGTGTTTCTGGCAGGAGGAAACCCCCAGCGGAGGGGGTCAGCAACTCTAACGCTTAGGACACCCAGCACCAAAACACTTCCTGGACTCACGCAGACTCTAGTGCAGGCAGGAGCGCTGTGCTCTGCCGCCATTATTGAGTTCCCCTAGGGCACTGGGACACACAGCTGCATCCTCAGACCTACAAAAGCCAGATATCCATTACAGCAGCCCTCAGATACTGTGCCAAGGATCAACCAGTTATTCCTAGCTAGACTGTCAAAACTGTGGGAATCCCTGGTGCTTCAAGAGGGCTGCACCCACAGCATCTGGACCAGAGCAGTGCCTGCAGCCACCATCCCAGACAGAGACACACAGCTTCTGGTCCAGAGTGAGGCACCCAGCCTCCAGACCAGAACAGTGCCCCCAGGCGCCAACTCAACCTAGGTGCACATTCTCCAGGTCCAGAGCAGAGAAATCAGCCTCTGGCGCAGAGACTTGCTGAGTGCACCTCCCACTTTCCCGGACAGAACTGTGCACCCCAGGATAACAGACTGAGGTTCCCTGTTGGGAGAAAACCCCACAGCTAGAGAAACAGCAGTTTCTTCAAGAGGACTGTACATGGAAATTTAGTGAGCAGCAGCACACTAAATTTATAACAAGAAACCCAGCAGTGGGGCAGCTGTCTTGAGAAATTCTATGGGTAAGAGGAGATCCCCCCCTGCCTAACAAAGACAACAGCTACTACTCAGGGCTATAAACCTGAGGTGAGCAGTGGCAACTCCTGAGAAACACTGGCCATACAGTGACCATAACCAAAAAGCAGAGAAGGACTCCTTCAGGAAAAATCATCTTCCGGCCAAGGAGATACTCCCTACCTCAGAACTCCAGGAAGCACAGAAACTAACAGGCAACACCTAAATCAGCCCAATGGGTAGAGGTCAGTGTAAAGGCTCAACCAACAAAAGACAGAGAAATATGGCATCTCCAGAACCCAGCCATCCAGAGGCGAACAGCCCTGAACAATGCAGCATAATAGAAAATCAAGAAGATGACCCTACATCTATGTTGATGAAGAGGATAATAGAGGAAACAAATAAAATACGTAAAGAATTAGAGGAAGATAAAACCAAACATATCATGGCTATCCGTAAAGAAATGGAGGAAGATAAAGACAAGCAGATTAGGGCCATCCATGAAGAAATAGGGGAAGATGCAGGCAAACAGCTTGTGGCCTTCAGAGAAGAAATAATTAAATCACTGAAAGAAATCAAAGAGACAGAGTTGAAGGAACTAAAAGAAAAAGAGGAAAATACAAGCAGACAGGTGAAGGAAGTAAACAAAACAACTCAAGACCTGAAGATAGAACTAGAAAAATTAAGGAAAACACAAATGGAGGAAATAATGGAGAGGAAAAATTTAGGGAAGAAAACAGGAACTACAGAGGTAAGCATAACCAACAGAGTACAAGAAATGGAAGAAAGAATCTCAGGTGTAGAAGATACAATGGAAGAAATCGATGTATCTGTCAAAGAAAATGTTAAATCCAAAAAATTCCTGACACAGACCGTCCAAGAAATCCAAGACAATATGAAAAGACAAAACCTAAGAATAACAGGAATAGAGGAAAAAGAAGACTCCCTTCTCTAAGGCCCAGAAAATATTTTCAACAAAATCATTGAAGAAAATTTCCCCAAGTTAAAGGAGAAGCCAATAAGGATACATGAGGCCTACAGAACACCCAACAAATTTGACCAGAAAAGAAAATCCTCCCGCCACATAGTAATCAAAACAGTAAGTATACAGAACAAAGAAAAAATACTGAAAGCTGCAAGGGAAAAAGGACAAGTAACATATAACGGCAAACCCATTAGAATCACACCTGACTTTTCAACAGAAACTATGAAAGCCAGAAGGGCCTGGACAGATATCATGCAGACCCTAAGAGAACACAGATGTCAACCCAGGCTACTATACCCTGCAAAACTCTCAGTCCTCATAGACGGAGAAAACAAGATATTCAATGACAAAAACAAATTTCAACAATACCTACACACAAATCCAGCATTACAGAAGACACTAGAAGGGAAAATACAACCCAAGAAAATTAGCTTCTGTCAAGAAAACACAGGAAATAATTAACCTTACTACAGCAAAACAAAAAGCAACCAAGCACACAACCTTATGACTACAGCCAACATCAAAATCAAAGGATCTAACAGCCACTGGTCATTAATCTCTCTCAACATCAATGGACTCAACTCTCCAGTAAAAAGACACAGATTAACAGAATGGATACGTAAACAAAACCCAGCAATCTGTTGCATACAAGAAACACACCTAAGACACAAAGATAGACATTACCTGAGGGTAAAAGGTTGGAAGACGACTTTCCAAGCAAATGGACCCAAGAAACAAGCAGGAGTAGCCATTCTAATATCTGATAAAATAGACTTGCAACCAAAATTAATAAAAAGAGATGGGGAAAGACACTTCATACTCATCAAGGGAAAATTCCACCAGGAAGACATCACAATCCTGAACATCTATGCCCCAAATACAAGAGCACCCACATTTGTAAAAGAAACACTGATAAAATTTAAACCACATATAGATCCCCACACATTAATAGTGGGAGACTTCAACACCCCACTCTCAACAAAGGACAGGTCAACAAAACAGAAATTAAACAAAGAAACAATATCTCTGACAGAGGTCATGGATCAAATGGACCTCACAGACATTTACAGAACTTTACACCCAAACACAAAAGAATTTAACTTCTTCTCATCACCTCATGGAACATTCTGCAAAATAGACCATATTGTTGGTCACAAAGCAAGCCTCAACAGATACAAGAAGACTGAAATAATCCCTTGTATCCTGTCTGATCACCATGTAATAAAGCTGGACTTCAACAACAACAGAAATAACAAAAAGCCTACACACACATGGAAACTGAACAACTTGTTACTAAATGACAGCTGGGTCAGGGAAGAAATAAAGAAAGAAATTAAAGCCTTCCTAGAACTCAAAGAAAATGAAGACACAACATACCCAAACTTGTGGGACACAATGAAAGCAGTGCTAAAAGGAAGGTTCATAGCACTAAGTGCCTACAAGAAGAAATCCGTAACATCACATACAAACAACTTAATGGCCCAACTGAAAAACCTAGAAAAAAAAGAAGCAGATACACCCAAGAGGAGCAGATGGCTGGAAATAATCAAACTAAGGGCAGAAATCAATCAATTAGAAACAAATAAAATTATCCAAAAATCAATGAAACAAAAAGCTGGTTCTTTGAGAAAATCAACAAGATAGACAAACCCTTAGCCAAACTAACTAAAAAGCAGAGAGAAACCATACAAATCAGCAAAATCAGAAAGGAAAATGGGGACATAACTACAGACACTGAGGAAATCCAAACGATTATTAGGTCATACTACAAAAGCCTATATGGCACAAAATTTGAAAATCTAAATGAAATGGATAACTTTCTTGACAGAGTCCATCTACCAAAATTAAGTCAAGATCAGGTAGAAAGACTGAATAGCCCTATATCTCCCAAGGAAATTGAAGCAGTCATTAACAGTCTCCCCTCCAAAAAAAGCCCTGGACCAGATGGCTTCAGCGCAGAATTCTACAAGACCTTCAAAGAAGTACTAACACCAATTCTCCTCAAACTATTCCACAAAATAGAAATAGAAGGAACACTACCAAACTCATTCTATGAAACCATAGTAACTTTGATACCTAAACCACACAAAGATGCAACAAAAAAAGAGAACTTCAGACCTATCTCTCTTATGAACATTGACGCAAAAATGCTCAATAAAATACTTGCAAACTGAATCCAAGAAAACATCAAAGATATCATCCACCGCGACCAAGTAGGTTTCATCCCAGGCATGCAAGGGTGGTTCAATATACGAATATCCATCAATGTAATCCACCACATAAACAAAATGAAGGAAAAAAACCACATGATCATCTTCTTAGATGCTGAAAAAGCATTTGACAAAGTCCAACACCCATTTATGTTTAAAGTCTTGGAGAGATCAGGGATACAAGGCACATACCTAAACATAGTAAAGGCAATATACAGCAAGCCTATAGCCAACATCAAACTCAATGGAGAGAAACTTAAATCAATCCCACTGAAATCAGGGACAAGACAAGGCTGCCCACTCTCTCCATATCTCTTTAACATTGTACTTGAAGTCCTAGCCAGAGCAATAAGACAACTGAAGGAGATCAACGGGATACAAATCGGAAAGGAAGAGGTCAAAGTGTCACTATTTGCAGATGATATGATGGTATACATGAGCGACCCTTAAGATTCAACCAGAGAACTTCTTCAGCTGATAAACACCTTCAGCAAAGTGGCAGGATACAAAATCAACTCAAAAAAATCAGAAGCCCTCTTGTATACCAAAGACAAAAAGGCTGAGAAAGAAATTAGGGAAACAACACCCTTCACAATAGCCACTAATAACATAAAGTACCTTGCTGTGACTCTAACCAAGCAAGTGAAAGACCTGTTTGAGAAAAACTTCAAGTCTTTGAAGAAAGAAATTGAAGAAGATCTCAGAAGATGGAAAGATCTCCCGTGCTCATGGATTGGTAGGATTAACATTGTGAAAATGGCCATCCTGCCAAAAGCAATCTACAGATTCAATGCAATTCCCATCAAAATACCAACTCAATTCTTTACAGACCTTGAAAAAAAGATTCTCAGCTTCATATGGAGAAACAAAACACCCAGAATCTCCAAAACGATCCTGTACAACAACAGATCATCTGGAGGTATCTCCATTCCCGATCTCAAGCTGTACTACAGGGCAACAGTAATAAAAACTGCATGGTATTGGCATAGAAACAGAAAGGAGGATCAATGGAACCGCATAGAAGACCCAGAAATAAACCCATGTACCTATGAATACTCGATTTTTGACAAAGTAGCCAAAACCATTCAATGGAAAAAAGATAGCATCTTCAACAGATGGTGCTGGTCTAATTGGATGTCTACATGCAGAAAAATGAAAATAGATCCACATTTATCACCCTGCACAAAACTAAAGTCTAAGTGGATCAAAGACCTCAAAATAAAACCAGATACGCTAAATCTGTTAGAAGAAAAAGTGGGGAACAGCCTAGAACTCATTGGCACAGGAGACAACTTCCTGAACAGAACTCCAACAGCACAAGCTTTAAGAGCAACAATCAATAAATGGGACCTCATGAAACTGAAAAGCTTCTGTAAAGCAAAGGACACTGTCATCAAAACAAAATGACTGCCCACAGATTGGGAAAGAATCTTCACCAACCCTTTATCTGACAGAGGGCTAATATCCAGTATATATAAAGAACTAAAGAAGCAGAAAAGCAACAAACCAAGTAATCCACTTAAAAAATGGGGAACAGAGCTAAACAGAGAATTCTCGAAAGAGGAACATCGAATGGCAGAGAAACAGTGAAAGAAATGCTCAACCTCATTAGCCATTAGGGAAATGCAAATCAAAACAACCCTGAGATTTCACCTTACACCCATCAGAATGGCCAAGATGAAAAACTCAAGTGATAGCACATGCTGGATAGGTTGTGGAGAAAAGGGAACCCTCCTCTATTGCTGGTGGGAATGTAAACTGGTTCTACCACTTTGGAAGTCAATCTGGCGCTTTCTCAGACAACTAGGAGTAGTGCTACATCAAGACCCAGCTATACCAATCCTAGGTATATACCCAAAATTTGCTCAAGTACACAACAAGGACATTTGTTCAACCATGTTCATAGCAGCTTTATTTGTAATAGCCAGAACTTGGAAACAACCCAGATGTCCATCAACGGAGGAATGGATACAGAAATTGTGGTATTTTACACAATGGAATACTACTCAGCAATCAAAAAGGAGGAAATCATGAAATTTGCAGGCAAGTAGTGGGATCTAGAAAAGATCATTCTGAGTGAAGTATCCCAGAAGGAGAAAGACAAACTTGGTATATACTCGCTTATATAGACCTACAAGATATGATAAACATAATGAAATCTACACACCTAAAGAAGATAATCAAGAAAGTGGACACAGGCGAAGGTGATTAATCCTCATTTAGAAAGACAAATGGGATGTGCATTGAACTTATGACAGGAGTCTACCACAAAAGGCATCTGATAGACTCTACCTAGTAGTGTTTCAAAGCAGACACTAAGACTCATAACCAAACCCTCGGCAGAGTGCAGGGAATCATATGAAAGAAGGGAAGTTAGTATGATATGGAAAGGATAGGAGCTCTACAAGGACCAAATATATCTGGGCACAGGGTCTTTTCTGAGACTGACACTCAACCAAGGACCATCTATGGATATAACCTAGAACTTCTGCTCAGATGTGGCCCGTGGTAGCTCAGTAACCAAGTAGTTTTCCAAAGTAAGGGGAACACGGACTATTTCTAACAGGATCTCAAGGGCAGGCTGTTTGACCCCCCCCAGGGGAGGAGCAGTCTGTTAGGCCACAGAGGAGGACTTTGCAGCCAGCCCTGAAGATACCTAATAAAACAGGGTCAGATGAAAGGGGAGGAGGTCCTCCCCTATCAGTGGACTTGGAAAGGGGCAGGGAGGAGACCAGGGAGGGAGTGTGGGGTTGGGGAGGGAATGAGGGAGCGGGATACAGCTGGGACACAGAGTTAACAAAATGTAACTAAAATTAAAAAAAAAGAAAGAAACAAATAAAACAATTCAAAGAATCAACGAAACCAAGAGCTGGTTCTTTGAGAAAATCAACAAGATTGACAAACCCTTAGCCAACCTAACTAAAAGGCAGAGACTCACCACCCAAATCAACAAAATCAGAAATGAAAAGGGGTACATAACTACAGACAATGAGGAAATCCAAACAATCATTAGGACTTACTTCAAAAGTCTATACTCAACAAAATTTGAAAACCTAAATGAAATGGACAATTTTCTTGATCGATTTGACTTACCAAAGCTGAATCAGGACCAGGTAAATCAATTAAATAGTCCTATATCCCACAAAGAAATAGAAGCAGTCATCAAAATTCTCCCATCCAAAAAAAGCCCAGGACCAGATGGCTTCAGCGCAGAATTCTACCAGACCTTCAAAGAAGAGCTAACTCCAATTCTCGTCAAACTATTCCACAAAATAGAAACAGAAGGAACATTACCAAACTCATTCTATGAAGCCACAATCACCTTGGTACCTAAACCTCACAAAGACTCAACAAAGAAAGAGAATTTCAGGCCAATCTCCCTTATGAACATTGATGCAAAAATACTTAACAAAATACTTGCAAACCGAATCCAAGAACACATCAAAGATATTATCCACTATGACCAAGTAGGCTTCTTCCCAGGTATGCAGCGGTGGTTCAATATACGGAAATCCATCAATGTGATCCACCATATTGACAAACTGAAAGAAAAAAACCACATGAAAATATCCCTAGATGCTGAAAAAGCATTTGACAAAATCCAACATCCATTCATGTTTAAAGTACTGGAGAGATCAGGGATACAAGGCACATATCTAAACATAGGAAAGGCGATATACAGCAAGCCTATAGCCAACATCAAACTGAACAGAGAGAAACTTAAATCAATCCCACTGAAATCAGGGACAAGACAAGGCTGCCCACTCTCTCCATATCTCTTCAACATAGTGCGGGAAGTCCTTGCTAGAGCAATAAGACAGTTGAAGGAGATCAAGGGGATACAGATGGGAAAGGAAGAAGTCAAATTATCACTATTTGCAGATGACATGATAGTATATATGAGTGACCCCAAAAACTCTACCAGGGAACTCCTACAGCTGATAAACACCTTCAGCAAAGTGGCTGGATAAAAAATTAACTCAAAAAAATCAGTAGCACTCCTGTATACAAAAGACAAAAGGGCTGAGAAAGAAATTAGGGAAACAACACCATTCACAATAGCCAGAAATGACATAAGGTACCTTGGAGTAATCCTAACCAAGGAAGTCAAAGACTTGTATGAAAAAAATTTCAAGTCTCTGAAGAAAGAATTAGAGGAAGATATGAGAAGATGGAAAGATCTCCCATGCTCATGGGTTGGAAGGATTAACATAGTAAAAATGGCCATCTTACCAAAAGCAATCTACAGATTTAATGCAATTCCCATCAAATTGCCAACACAATTCTTTACAGACCTGGAAAGAAAAATTCTCAACTTCCTATGGAATAAGAAGAAACTGAGAATTGCTAAAACAATCCTCTACAATAAAAGATCTTCTGGAGGTATCGCCATCCCTGATCTCAAGCTGTACTATAGAGCAACAGTTATAAAAACTGCATGGTACTGACATAGAAACAGAAGGTTGGATCAATGGAATCGAACAGAAGACCCAGAAATAAACCCACACACTTATGGACACCTGATTTTTGACAAAGATGCCAAAACCATACAATGGAAAAAAGATAGCATCTTCAACAAATGGTGCTGGTCCAACTGGATGTCTACATGTAGAAAAATGAAAATAGATCCATACTTATCACCCTGCACAAAACTGAAGTCCAAGTGGATCAAAGACCTCAACATAAAACCAGACACATTAAATCGGCTAGAAAAAAAAGTGGGGAATACCCTAGAACTCATTGGTACAGGAGAAAACTTCCTGAACAGAACACCAACAGCACAGGCTCTAAGAGCAACAATCATTAAATGGGACCTCATGAAATTGAAAAGCTTCTGTAAAGCAAAGGACACCGTCATCAAAACAAAGCGACTGCCTACAGATTGGGAAAGAATCATCACCAACCCTTTATCTGACAGAGGACTCATATACAATATATATAAAGAACTAAACAAGCTGAAAAGCAATAAACCAAGTAATCCACTTAAAAAATGGGGAACAGAGCTAAACAGAGAATTCTCTGCAGAGGAATATCGAATGGCAGAGAAGCACTTAAAGAAATGCTCAACCTCATTAGCCATTAGGGAAAGGCAAATCAAAACAACCCTGAGATTTCACCTTACACCCATCAGAATGGCCAAGATCAAAAACTCAAGGGACAACACATGCTGGAGAGGTTGTAGAGAAAGGGGAACCCTTCTCCACTGCTGGTGGGAATGTAAACTGGTACAACCACTCTGGAAATCAATCTGGCGCTTTCTCAGACAACTAGGAATAGCGCTTCCTCAAGATCCAGCCATACCACTCCTAGGCATATACCCAAAAGAGGCGCAAGTACACAAAAAGGACATCTGCTCAACCATGTTTGTAGCAGCTTTATTTGTAATAGCCAGAAGCTGGAAACAGCCCAGATGCCCCTGAACTGAAGAATGGATTCAGAAACTGTGGTACACCTATACAATGGAGTATTACTCAGCAATGAAAAATAAGGAAATCATGAAATTTGCAGGTAAATGGTAGGACCTGGAAAGGATCATTCTGAGTGAGTTGTCCCAGAAGCAAAAAGACACGCATGGTATATACTCACTCATATAAACATACAATATAGAATAAACCCACTAAAATCTGTACATCTAAACAAACTAAGCAAAAGAGAGGACCCTAACTAAAATGTTCAATCCCCATCCTGAAAGGCAAAGAGGATGGACATCAGAAGAAAAAGAAAAGAGGAAACAACCTCGGAACCTGCTACAGAGGGCCTCTGAAAGCCAGAAGAAAACAGGAAACAACCTTGAAACCTGTCACAGAGGGCCTCTGAAAGCCTCTGCAGTATAGACTGTCAAAGCAGATGCTGAGCCTGATGGCCAACTGATGGGCAGAGTGAATGGAATT
>NW_026588824.1:0-3276 GCF_907164565.1 Psammomys obesus | reverse complement strand
TGGACTCAACTCTCCAGTAAAAAGACACAGATTAACAGAATGGATACATAAACAAAACCCAGCAATCTGTTGCATACAAGAAACACACCTAAGACACAAAGATAGACATTACCTGAGGGTAAGAGGTTGGAAGATGACTTTCCAAGCAAATGGACCCAAGAAACAAGCAGGAGTAGCCATTCTAATATCTGATAAAATAGACTTTCAACCAAAATTAATAAAAAGAGATGAGGAAGGACACTTCATACTCATCAAGGGAAAATTCCACCAGGAAGACATCACAATCCTGAACATCTATGCCCCAAATACAAGAGCACCCACATTTGTAAAAGAAACATTGATAAAATTTAAACCACATATAGATCCCCACACATTAATAGTGGGAGACTTCAACACCCCACTCTCAACAAAGGACAGGTCAACAAAACAGAAATTAAACAAAGAAACAATATCTCTGACAGAGGTCATGAATCAAATGGACCTCACAGACATCTACAGAACTTTACACCCAAACACAAAAGAATTTACCTTCTTCTCAGCACCTCATGGAACCTTCTCCAAAATAGACCATATAGTTGGTCACAAAGCAAGCCTCAACAGATACAAGAAGACTGAAATAATCCCTTGTATCCTGTCTGATCACCAGGGAATAAAGCTGGACTTCAACAACAACAGAAATAGCAAAAAGCCTACACACTCATGGAAACTGAACAACTTGTTACTAAATGACAGCTGGGTCAGGGAAGAAATAAAGAAAGAAATTAAAGCCTTTCTAGAACTCAATGAAAATGAAGACACAACATACCCTAACTTGTGAGACACAATGAAAGCAGTGCTAAGAGGAAAGTTCATAGCACTAAGTGCCTTCAAGAAGAAATTCGAGACAGCTCATTCAAGCAACTTAATGGCCCACTTAAAAACCCTAGAAAAAGAAGAAGCAGACACACCAAAAAGGAGTAGACGGCTGGAAATAATCAAACTCAGGGCTGAAATCAATCAATTAGAAACAAATAAAACAATTCAAAGAATCAATGAAACCAAGAGCTGGTTCTTTGAGAAAATCAACAAGATCGACAAACCCTTAGCCAAGCTAACTAAAAGGCAGAGAGACACCATCCAAATCAACAAAATCAGAAATGAAAAGGGGGACATAACTACAGACACTGAGGAAATCCAAACAATCATTAGGACTTACTTCAAAAGTCTATATGCCACAAAATTTGAAAATCTAAATGAAATGGACAATTTTCTTGATCGATTTGACTCACCAAAGCTGAATCAGGACCAGGTAAATCAACTAAATAGTCCTATATCCCCCAAAGAAATAGAAGCAGTCATCAAAAGTCTCCCATCCAAAAAAAGCCCAGGACCAGATGGCTTCAGTGCAGAATTCTACCAGACCTTCAAAGAAGAGCTAACTCCAATTCTCTTCAAACTATTCCACAAAATAGAAACAGAAGGAACATTACCAAACTCATTCTATGAAGCCACAATCACCTTGGTACCTAAACCTCACAAAGACTCAACAAAGAAAGAGAATTTCAGGCCAATCTCCCTTATGAACATTGATGCAAAAATAATTAACAAAATACTTGCAAACCGGATCCAAGAACACATCAAAGATATTATCCACTATGACCAAGTAGGCTTCATCCCAGGTATGCAGGGGTGGTTCAATATACGGAAATCCATCAATGTGATCCACCATATTAACAAACTGAAAGAAAAAAACCACATGATAATCTCCCTAGATGCTGAAAAAGCATTTGACAAAATCCAACATCCATTCATGTTTAAAGTACTGGAAAGTTCAGGGATACAAGGCACATATCTAAACATAGTAAAGGCGATATACAGCAAGCCTATAGCCAACATCAAACTGAACGGAGAGAAACTTAAAGCAATCCCACTGAAATCAGGGACAAGACAAGGCTGCCCACTGTCTCCATATCTCTTCAACATAGTGCTGGAAGTCCTTGCTAGAGCAATAAGACAGTCGAAGGAGATCAAAGGGATACAGATGGGAAAGGAAGAAGTCAAATTATCACTATTTGCAGATGATATGATAGTATATATGAGTGACCCCAAAAACTCTACCAGGGAACTCCTACAGCTGATAAACACCTTCAGCAAAGTGGCCGGATATAAAATTAACTCAAAAAAATCAGTAGCACTCCTGTATACAAAAGACAAAAGGGCTGAGAAAGAAATTAGAGAAACAACACCATTCACAATAGCCACAAATGACATAAAGTACCTTGGCGTAACCCTAACCAAGGAAGTCAAAGACTTGTATGAAAAAAATTTCAAGTCTCTGAAGAAAGAATTAGAGGAAGATATGAGAAGATGGAAAGATCTCCCATGCTCATGGCTTGACAGGATTAACATAGTAAAAATGGCCATCTTACCAAAAGCAATCTACAGATTTAATGCAATTCCCATCAAATTGCCAACACAATTCTTTACAGACCTGGAAAGAAAAATTCTCAACTTTGTATGGAATAACAAGAAACCGAGAATTGCTAAAACAATCCTCTACAATAAAAGATCTTCTGGAGGTATCTCCATCCCTGATCTCAAGCTGTACTATAGAGCAACAGTTATAAAAACTGCATGGTACTGGCATAGAAACAGAATGGTGGATCAATGGAATCGAACAGAAGACCCAGAAATAAACCCACACACTTACGGACACCTGATTTTTGACAAAGATGCCAAAACCATACAATGGAAAAAAGATAGCATCTTTAACAATTGGTGCTGGTCCAACTGCATGTCTACATGTAGAAAAATGAAAATAGATCCATACTTATCACCCTGCACAAAACTGAAGTCCAAGTGGATCAAAGACCTCAACATAAAACCAGACACATTAAATCGGCTAGAAAAAAAAGTGGGGAATTCCCTAGAACTCATTGGTACAGGAGAAAACTTCCTGAACAGAACACCAACAGCACAGGCTCTAAGAGCAACAATCAATAAATGGGACCTCATGAAATTGAAAAGCTTCTGTAAAGCAAAGGACACCGTCATCAAAACAAAGCGACTGCCTACAGATTGGGAAAGAATCATCACCAACCCTCTATCTGACAGAGGACTCATATCCAATATATATAAAGAACTAAACAAGCTGAAAAGCAACAAACCAAGTAATCCACTTAAAAAATGGGGAACAGAGCTAAAGAGAGAATTCTCTGCAGAGGAATATCGAATGGCAGAGAAGCACTTAAAGAAATGCTCAACCTCATTAGCCATTAGGGAAATGCAAATCAAAAC
>NW_026588823.1:0-3599 GCF_907164565.1 Psammomys obesus | reverse complement strand
GGAACCTTCTCCAAAATAGACCATATAGTTGGTCACAAAGCAAGCCTCAACAGATACAAAAGGATTGAAATAATCCCTTGTATACTATCTGACCACCATGGACTAAAGCTGGACATCAACAACAACAGAAACAACAAAAAGCCGACACGCACATGGAAACTGAACAACTTACTACTCAATGACAGCTGGGTCAAGGAATAAATAAAGAAATTAAAGACTTTCTAGAATTCAATGAAAATGAAGGCACAACATACCCAAATTTATGGGACACATTGAAAGCAGTGCTCAGAGGAAAATTTATAGCACTAAGTGCCTATAAGAAGAAATCCGTAACATCACATACAAACAACTTAATGGCCCAACTGAAAACCCTAGAAAAAAAAAGAAGCAGATACACCCAAGAGGAGCAGACGGCTGGAAATAATCAAACTAAGGGCAGAAATCAATCAATTAGAAACAAATAAAATTATCCAAAGAATCAATGAAACAAAAAGCTGGTTCTTTGAGAAAATCAACAAGATAGACAAACCCTTAGCCAAACTAACTAAAAAGCAGAGAGAAACCATACAAATCAGCAAAATCAGAAAGGAAAATGGGGACATAACTACAGACACTGAGGAAATCCAAACGATTATTATTAGGTCATACTACAAAAGCCTATATGGCACAAAATTTGAAAATCTAAATGAAATGGATAACTTTCTTGACAGATTCCATCTACCAAAATTAAGTCAAGATCAGGTAGAAAGACTGAATAGTCCTATATCTCCCAAGGAAATTGAAGCAGTCATTAACAGTCTCCCCTCCAAAAAAAGCCCTGGACCAGATGGCTTCAGCGCAGAATTCTACAAGACCTTCAAAGAAGTACTAACACCAATTCTCCTCAAACTATTCCATAAAATAGAAACAGAAGGAACACTACCAAACTCATTCTATGAAGCCACAGTCACTTTGATACCTAAACCACACAAAGATCCAACAAAAAATGAGAACTTCAGACCTATCTCTCTTATGAACATTGATGCAAAAATACTCAATAAAATACTTGCAAACCGAATCCAAGAACACATCAAAGATACCATCCACCATGACCAAGTAGGCTTCATCCCAGGAATGCAAGGGTGGTTCAACATACAGAAATCCATCAATGTAATCCACCACATAAACAAAATGAAGGGAAAAACCACATGATCATCTCCTTAGATGCTGAAAAAGCATTTGACAAAGTCCAACACCCATTTATGTTTAAAGTCTTGGAGAGATCAGGAATACAAGGCAAATACCTAAAGATAGTAAAGGCAATATACAGCAAGCCTATAGCCAATATCAAACTCAATGGAGAGAAACTTAAATCAATCCCACTGAAATCAGGGACAAGACAAGGCTGCCCACTCTCTCCATATCTCTTTAACATTGTACTTGAAGTCCTAGCCAGAGCAATAAGACAACTAAAGGAGATCAAGGGGATACAAATCGGAAAGGAAGAGGTCAAAGTGTCACTATTTGCAGATGATATGATAGTATACATGAGCAAACCCAAAGATTCAACCAGAGAACTTCTTCAGCTGATAAACAACTTCAGCAAAGTGGCAGGATACAAAATCAACTCAAAAAAATCAGAAGCCCTCTTGTATACCAAAGACAAAAAGGCTGAGAAAGAAATTAGGGAAACAACACCCTTCACAATAGCCACTAATAACATAAAGTACCTTGGTGTGACTCTAACCAAGCAAGTGAAAGACCTGTTTGAGAAAAACTTCAAGTCTTTGAAGAAAGAAATTGAAGAAGATCTCAGAAGATGGAAAGATCTCCCGTGCTCATGGATTGGTAGGATTATCATTGTGAAAATGGCCATCCTGCCAAAAGCAATCTACAGATTCAATGCAATTCCCATCAAAATACCAACTCAATTCTTTACAGACCTTGAAAAAAAAAAGATTCTCAGCTTCATATGGAAAAACAAAACACCCAGAATCTCCAAAACGATCCTGTACAACAACAGATCATCTGGAGGTATCTCCATTCCCGATCTCAAACTGTACTACAGGGCAACAGTAATAAAAACTGCATGGTATTGGCATAGAAACAGAAAGGAGGATCAATGGAATCGCATAGAATACCCAGAAATAAACCCACACACCTATGAATACTCAATATTTGACAAAGAAGCCAAATCCATTCAATGGAAAAAAGACAGCATCTTCAACAAATGGTGCTGGACCAACTGGATGTCTACATGCAGAAAAATGAAAATAGATCCATATTTATCACCCTGCACAAAACTAAAGTCCAAGTGGATCAAGGACCTCAACATAAAACCAGATACTCTAAATCAGCTGGAAAAAAAAGTGGGAAACAGCCTAGAACTTATTGGCACAGGAGACAACTTCCTGAACAGAACACCAACAGCACAGGCTCTAAGAGCAACAATCAATAAATGGGACCTCATGAAACTAAAAAGCTTCTGTAAAGCAAAAGACACTGTCATCAAAACAAATAGACAACCTACAGATTGGGAAAGAATCTTCACCAACCCTTTATCTGACAGAGGGCTAATATCAAGTATATATAAAGAACTAAAGAAGCAGAAAAGCAACAAACCAAGTAATCCACTTAAAAAATGGGGAACAGAGCTAAACAGAGAATTCTCGAAAGAGGATCGTCGAATGGCAGAGAAACACTTAAAGAAATGCTCAACCTCATTAGCCATTAGGGAAATGCAAATCAAAACGACCCTGAGATTTCACCTTACACCCATCAGAATGGCCAAGATGAAAAACGCAAGTGATAGCACATGCTGGAGAGGTTGTGGAGAAAAGGGAACCCTCCTCCATTGCTGGTGGGAATGTAAACTGGTTCAACCACTCTGGAAGTCAATCTGGCGCTTTCTCAGACAACTAGGAGTAGTGCTACCTCAAGACCCAGCTATACCACTCCTAGGTATATACCCAAAATTTGCTCAAGTACACAACAAGGACATTTGTTCAACCATGTTTGTAGCAGCTTTATTTGTAATAGCCAGAACTTGGAAACAACCCAGATGTCCATCAACGGAGGAATGGATACAGAAATTGTGGTATTTTTACACAATGGAATACTACTCAGCAATCAAAAAGGAGGAAATCATGAAATTTGCAGGCAAGTGGTGGGATCTAGAAAAGATCATTCTGAGTGAAGTATCCCAGAAGGAGAAAGACAAACTTGGTATATACTCGCTTATATAGACCTACAAGACATGATAAACATAATGAAATCTACACACCTAAAGAAGATAATCAAGAAAGTGGACACAGGCGAAGGTGATTAATCCTCATTTAGAAAGACAAATGGGATGTGCATTGAACTTATGACAGGAGTCTACCACAAAAGGCATCTGAAAGACTCTACCTAGCAGTGTTTCAAAGCAGACACTAAGACTCATAACCAAACCCTCGGCAGAGTGCAGGGAATCATATGAAAGAAGGGAAGTTAGTATGATATGGAAAGGATAGGAGCTCTACAAGGACCAAATATATCTGGGCACAGGGTCTTTTCTGAGACTGACACTCAACCAAGGACCATCTATGGATATAACCTAGAACTTCTGCTCGGATGTGGCC
>NW_026588822.1:0-1866 GCF_907164565.1 Psammomys obesus | reverse complement strand
ATATAAGCGAGTATATACCAAGTTTGTCTTTCTCCTTCTGGGATACTTCACTCAGAATGATCTTTTCTAGATCCCACCACTTGCCTGCAAATTTCATGATTTCTTCCTTTTTGATTGCTGAGTAGTATTCCATTGTGTAAAAATACCACAGTTTCTGTCCATCAACGGAGGAATGTATTTACTTTTTATTAATTACAGTTTATTCATTTTGTATCCCAACTGTAGACCCCTCCCTCATTCCGTCCAAATCCCACCCTTCCTCCCTCTTCTCCACCCATACCCGTCCCCCAGTCCACTGATAAGGGAGGTCCTCCTCCCCTTCCATCTGATCCTAGTCTATCAGGTCTCCTCAGGAGTGGCTTCATTGTCTTCCTCTGTGGCCTGATAAGGCTGCACTCCCTCCAAACAAGGACCATTCATGGAGGTAACCTAGAACTCGTGCACAGATGTAGCTCATGGCAGCTCAGTGTCAAAGTAGGTTCCCTAGTAATGGGAACATGGAATGGCTCTGACATGATTTAAGAGTTAAATCTTACTCTTTCTATAAACAAATGCCTATGGAAATTAAAAACCTGATTTTTTTTTCCAAGTTGAAAAACAGTTCTTCTGAATATGAGGCAAACAGTACCAAAAGTTAAAACCTGATTTTGTTGTGAGTTGAAAAAACAGTTCTTAGGAATATGAGGTAAACAGTACCAACACTCCCATTTATAACTAATACTTCAAAGTATCCTCATAATGCTTGGAAGGAAGGTAATAATATCTTGTCATAGAGGAATGAAGGTAAAGTAGATGAAATTTTAATTAACTTATAGAAAATTGATATTACACATTTGTACTTCACCCTCATATTCTAAAGTTCAGAAGCATTGAGAACTATAAAGGATAGAGTTTATTTTACATAAAAAATAAAGGTTATGGAACAAGGCATACCAGTTTTAACACTGTTTTAGCTAATTGGGGTCCATTAGCACAGCACCACAAACTTGGCTAAGTGTCTTTCTATGCCTCAGTGGTCTCATCAGTATTTTATAGGGCTGTTGAGAAAATTCAATTAATTAATAAGCATGAAACCTTTGTAACCTATCTTGCCATGCATAATAGATAGCCAATACCTGATTGCTGCTTTTGGTATCATCCTCATATCTCTAAAGTGAGTAGGCTTCATTATAAACATTTCTATTTTGTAAATGAGAATATTAAAGCCCAAGGAGGTAAAATTAGTTAAATAAGACAAAGTCCCAATTGTAGCCAACACTATTAGATTCATCTTTTGGTTTCTCAGATATTACTGGTGGTATAAGGGAGTTGAATGGACTGGCACAACAGCCTCTGATCCATTGTTCTCACACTAGCAGGGCAGAATATGTGGTACACAAACACTCCCTTAGTGGAAAGAAATCAATGAAATGGGACATTTTATTGGTTGCATTTGGTTTTTATCTGGAAAAGGGCTTTGTAGATTTTTCTCTACTGAAATCCTAAACTAAATATGTATACATTGGCAATATTAATTTGACTTTGAATTACAATATTGATAGATATAAAAGAAAACATATAAATTACATGCATGATATGGCATTCATTATTTCTTGATTCATTTGTTGGTCGCATGAAAGATACTACTTTTCTCTGAAATCCTTAGAAATCTTTTACCTGTGATGGTCTCTATTCTTCTTTGACTTCCCTTTACAATAGTGGATAATCTGGATCACCACACCAATGATTAGAGCCAGTGCTATTCCAGGCAATGTTGCTACTAAAATCAGGTCCAGGGTGTTCCAGAGTTGTTCACATTTGCTCCCCATGTACCAGTAGTCTCCCCACTGACCTCTGTAATTTGGACATCTAGGTAAAGATAAAAGA
>NW_026588821.1:0-1257 GCF_907164565.1 Psammomys obesus | reverse complement strand
ACATGTCAAACACATGCTGGAGAGGCTGTGGAAAAAGGGGACCCCTATTCCACTACTGGTGGGAATGTAAACTTGTACAACCACTTTGGAAATCAACATGACACTTTTTCAGACAATTAGGAATAGTGCTTCCTCAAGATCCAGCTATACCACTCCTACGCATACATCCAAAAGATGTATACAACAAGGACATTTGCTCAACCATGTTTATTGCAGCTTTATTTGTAGTAGCCAAAAGCTGGAAACAACCAAGATGTCCCTCAGTTGAGCAATGGATACAGAAATTGTGGTAGTTCTATACAATGGATTATTACTCAGCAATAAAAAACAAGAAGTTTCCAGGCAAGAGTCCATGTCAGAGAAAGCCTGCTTCCCTGATTAAGGAATCCACATGAGGCATCAGTAGCTCATCAGCTACATCTTTGTACTAGTTCTAATCCATGCAAGGGCCTTGTTTAGTGCTTCAGTCTCAGCAGGCCCTACTTGGCATTGGTTAGTTGTCTGTGTTGGTCTTCTTGTGGAGATCTTGCCTAAAGGTTCATTTTTACCCCTGCTTTTCCTTAGGCTCCCAAAGCCTCACCCAAAGTTGCCTATGAGTCTTAGCATCTGTTTTGAGGTGCTGCTGGATGGAGCCTCTCAGAAGACAACTCTGCTTGACTCCAGTCTGCAAGCTTAGCAGAGTCTCAGTAGTGTCATGGGTTGGTTCTCCCCCATGGAGTGGATCGTGGGTTGGGCCAGGCATTGAATGGGCCTTCTCTAAGTCTCTGTGATAACTGCTCTATTTGATAAATTTATAATTCTTCGTAAATACCAAACTCTTTCAAGATAAAATATATTTTAGCTTGCTTAGGGTAACTCTGTTTCTCCAAAAATTAGGATTTTGATTGTGTGCAAAGACTTTGATTGTAATTTGGATCATAGTAGAAAATAACTGACCTTACTACAGTTTTAGACTTGTAAAAGCCAGTACTTCAAAGTGAAATAGTCCAATCGGTGTACATCAGTATAACCTGTGAAGTCCTTACTAAAGAATCTATTAGGCTTGTAACCTCACCACAAATTTTTATGGTTAAATGACATGGCACAGATTTTTAAAGTACATTTCAATTTCCCCAAGACAGCATTAGGCACCATAAAGATACTTATATTCACATTTGAAACACTAGTACAATATTTAAGGGTCTTTTTGTTTGAACAGATATTATGTTACTTTGTACTCAAAAGAACAATAATATGGTTTTTATTATTAATAATAAA
>NW_026588820.1:0-2183 GCF_907164565.1 Psammomys obesus | reverse complement strand
TAGTATGATATGGAAAGGATAGGAGCTCTACAAGGACCAAATATATCCGGGCACAGGGTCTTTTCTGAGACTGACACTCAACCAAGGACCATCTATGGATATAACCTAGAACTTCTGCTCGGATGTGGCCCATGGTAGCTCAGTAACCAAGTAGTTTTCCAAAGTAAGGGGAACAAGGACTATTTCTAACAGGATCTCAAGGGCAGGCTGTTTGACACCCCCCCCCCCCCCGGGGAGGAGCAGTCTGTTAGGCCACAGAGGAGGACTTTGCAGCCAGCCCTGAAGATACCTGATAAAACAGGGTCAGATGAAAGGGGAGGAGGTCCTCCCCTATCAGTGGACTTGGAAAGGGGCAGGGAGGAGACCAGGGAGGGAGTGTGGGGTTGGGGAGGGAATGAGGGAGCGGGATACAGCTGGGACACAGAGTTAACAAAATGTAACTAAAAAGAAAAAAAAAATAAACCAGAAAAAAAAAAGGGTTCTTTAGCACTGATCTAAATTATACCCTCTTTTTCTATGGCTTGTGAGATTTAGGGAATGGCAAGCCAACATCTCTGTCTCATCTCCTATGTCCCGTTATCAAATCCAAGGTTATTGAAGCAGCTAGAATCCACATATTTTTTCCATTATAATTTTCCCTATGAGGATATAACTGTTCTTCAGTCTGTAGGAAATAGATATTGACTGAAGTCTTCAGGTTTGCATGCTATTGACTGTAATTTCCTTTTTGATGATAGTTTTAAAGGTTCTCTGGCAGGTCAATGATAAGTGAATTCTGAAGTGTAGCTGTTCCTTCATCAAACCCACAAGAATCTCGAGATTGAGTCTGTAAAAGCTCTGTCTTACTGCAAAATAGTGAGTGACATTCTGTCGCTTTGTCACACAATTTAAAATAATCAAAAATGTTATCCCAGCTCCTTTGCCATATTCTATTTGTACAAAAAAAAAACAAAAGAAAATCCTCAAGTTGAAAGGAAGGTATTTTGATATTTACAAATAATAGGACCTAGAAATCCCTGTGAGGGTAGAAAAGAACAACAAGTGTGTATGCAAAAGTGACACGAAACCAATCCTTCTCTATATAAGGATCCTTCATTCTACGGCTTTGCTGTTTAACCCAAACAGTTACATTGGCAGTTCCCTTAAACTGAAGCCTTACAGAACCTCAGAATGCAACTGAATGAAAGTAGGAAAGGCAACGCACCAGAACTCAGCCGTGAAATTTATGGTTGGTGACCTGAAAGGAATATAATAGTTTCTTTCTGAATTCAACAGATTCTCATATCATTTTTATAAAAATTTAACAATGTATAATACCCTACTACAACCAATAAAAACACTATCAGGATGGTTTTGAGATGCAGATTGCTTTAAAAATTGTTCTAAAATGGCTTGTTTTTCCACAGACCACTTAGCAATATGAGTTCAAAGATCACTAGTTGAATAGCCCATAAAAGGTCCATTATGTCATTTTTATATGCATCTCACTGCCAAGCACTCAAGATCATAATAGGAAATTAAATAGTTCAAAAGAAGACAAAGTTATGAAAGTTAAGTGGCGAGACAATGCAGTGCTCTGGTGATAAAGAACTTATTCCAACAGTTTGTAAAAAGTTGACAGCTCTTTTCTGGCTTGATATTAACAGAGCTATTGTATAGCTCACCAGAATAGGTTTTCTACTAATAGCTTATTTTTTTTCCTGGGGGGTGGTCCCCCATTTTCTGAGGAGAAGGGAAGGGTTCAAAGGGGAGTTGGGGAGGGTGAAGGACCAGAAGTAGAGGAGGGAGGAGGCTGTGAGAAAGATGTAAAGTGAATAAGTAAATTTTAATAAATAAATAAAAAGAAAAAATCTCCAGTTCTTCCCTTTCAAATTACTGTTGCAATTGCATTGTCATCTTTGGCGAAGATAGTCCTTCACTGCCAGTGTATGACAATTAAAACAAAAAGAGAAGGCTGGAGATACTGTTCAACATGCAAGTATCTGTTCAGATCACTTGCATGTACATTCATGGAAACGGGGCTCAGATCCCATCACCAAGTGAACAAACCCATATGTCCTGGGTGTGTAATTCCAATTCAGCAGGATCTGACAACCTCTTCTACAACCATGGAAACATATGCTTTCTCACATCCCCACCCACAGACTTATAGATAAATAAATCTTAAAGGAACAAATACCGGG
>NW_026588819.1:58-6332 GCF_907164565.1 Psammomys obesus | reverse complement strand
ATGATAAACATAATGAAATCTACACACCTAAAGAAGATAATCAAGAAAGTGGACACAGGCGAAGGTGATTAATCCTCATTTAGAAAGACAAATGGGATGTGCCTTGAACTTATGACAGGAGTCTACCACAAAAGGCATCTGAAAGACTCTACCTAGCAGTGTTTCAAAGCAGACACTAAGACTCATAACCAAACCCTCGGCAGAGTGCAGGGAATCATATGAAAGAAGGGAAGTTAGTATGATATGGAAAGGATAGGAGCTCCACAAGGACCAAATATATCTGGGCACAGGGTCTTTTCTGAGACTGACACTCAACCAAGGACCATCTATGGATATAACCTAGAACTTCTGCTCGGATGTGGCCTGTGGTAGCTCAGTAACCAAGTAGTTTTCCAAAGTAAGGGGAACACGGACTATTTCTAACAGGATCTCAAGGGCAGGCTGTTTGACACCTCCCCCCAGGGGAGGAGCAGTCTGTTAGGCCACAGAGGAGGACTTTGCAGCCAGCCCTGAAGATACCTGATAAAACAGGGACAGATGAAAGGGGAGGAGGTCCTCCCCTATCAGGGGACTTGGAAAGGGGCAGGGAGGAGACCAGGGAGGGAGTGTGGGGTTGGGGAGGGAATGAGGGAGTGGGATACAGCTGGGACACAGAGTTAACAAAATGTAACTAAAAATAAAAAATAAAATAAAAAATAAAAAAAAAAAAAAAAATATTGCATTAGCTATTTTGCAAACATTTTCTATTATTATTAATGTATTTCTCATATATTACTTCTGTTGAAGTTTAATTTTCATAGTGTGAATATTTCCACTTCTGATTTAATATTTTTATGATTAATTTTTTATCTTGTTTACATTATCATACTGGAAATGATTCTCCTTGAAAAGAAAATGTATACTTATGTCATTAATTTAAATCTACTCCCACTATCCATTCTTATAAGAAAATAATTCATGATTAATAAAATATTGGTATGTTTATGTCTATATTTGCCATATCATTGTGTGGACTCTTTTTCTTTGTCTGCTTTGCTTGTTTTTCGTTTTTTCTTCGAATTTCAATATGAAATTTAAGATTATAATTCTAATATATGTCATTTTAGCCTTTTCACTTACATTTATTTTGTTAATATGATATGCTTAATAGTTTACTGGTCTTTCATTAAAAAAAGTCACTTATTTTCAATGGTGGAAATTGAACCTAGAGTCTCATAAATTCTAAGCAAATGTTCTGAGCTTAAAATGCAATCTCAACCTCTATGGGGTAAGGGAAGCAGGGGCAGCCTCTGGCATGAACTTGGTTGCCTGCTCTTTGATCTCCTCCCCCCTTGCGAGGTAGCTTTACTATGCCACAGAGAAAGAGGATTCACAAAGTCCTGATGGGACCTGATAGTCTAAGGTCAGATAGTATGGAAGGACCTCCCCTATCAGTGGACTAGGGGAGGGACATAGTGGTGAGAGGAGGAAGGGAGGGTAGGACTGAGAAGAGATGGGGGAGGAGGTTGCATCTGTGATACAAGGTGAATAAATTGTAATAAATATTAATAATAAATAAAATTATTAAAAAAAAGCAATCTGATCCCTACACTTCTTTTAGGCAGAATAATTTTTGATTCACGGGTTTTGTCAGTAGGTTGTTGATTCCCTCCTTTCACTAGTCCTGCCTGGGTAGGTGGTGGTCACTTCAGTTTTCAGTTTTCATTCCTCCCATCAACCCCACCCCTTTTCCCGGGGTAGGAGTCTCAGCTAGAATCACACCCATATCCCCCCAGGAGCCTACTTTATAGCAGGCCTAAAATTACCTTGCCTACAAGAAGTGTAGGCATAAGGAGGGAACAAAGATAGAGGGAAAGTCCAAACAATAATTGTCCGTACCTGAGACCCCCCCCATGGCAGGGAGCCAGCCCCTGACACTAATAATGATACTCTGATATGCTCTCAGACAGGAGCATAGCTTGAGTATATTCTGGGAGGCTCTGGCTAACATCAGATTGACACAGATGCCTAGACTTGCAGTGAAGCAAGGGGGTTCCTGAGGAAATGTTGGTGGAAAGATGGAAGGACTTGGAGGGAACTGGAACCTCACAAGAAGCCCAACAAAGACAACTAACCAAGTCACATGGGGCTTTCAGAGACTGAGATATCAAATGAGGAGCATGCATGATCTGGACCTAGGCCCCTGCCTACATGTAGCTGACAGGCTGCTGGGTCTTCAAATGGGGCACCAGTAAGTGGAGGGGAGTGTTTCTAGCATGGACTCTGTTGCCTGCTTTTGGATCACTTTCCCCTGGAAGAGCTGCCTTGCCAGGCTGCAGGGAATTAAGATAAGAGCATTCTTGATGTGACTTGATGTGCTGGAGAGGGTGGTTATGGGAGAAGGGGCTCACCTTTCCTGGGGAGAATGAGAGATATGAAGGGGGATGGAGGGAAAGTGGGAGATAGTGGGAAGAGCAGAGGGAGGGGATAGCCTCGGGATGTGAAGCAAATAAACTAATATAAAATTTATAAAAGAAATCTGATGAATTAAATTTATTTTCAAATTGACATTGTGATATGACTTTAATTACAGAAGCTTTCTGACAGACATGGCTTTTCGAGACACTGTTCTAGTCTAGTACTAAGGGCTCCATCATTTCACTGATATGCTGAAATAAAGGTCTCTCATAAGCATTCACTCATACCTATAGAAGGCAAGTTCATGTGAAATATCGCTGCAACAGAAGAGGAATTCCAGCTCACAGTATGGTCTTCACAGGCACTGTTGGCGGCTTTGAAAGAAGTGTTTACCATTGGATGACTGTGGTGAAAGTTTCCACTCTCTATAACACCCTATAAGGAATGGGAAACAAATAATTCATTATATGTGGATTGCATGGAAATTTAGGATGTTCATAAAGTCACATCCAGTTCAGGGAGGGAGACTTGCTACTTTCTAGTGCAGGTAGAAGTCTGGCACTGGCCTGGGAAAACTTTGTGTGCTTCCGTGTACTTTATATTTCATCAAAGTCTCGGTGGTTCTGTCTCAGCTATTACTTCCATGACGCAGGATAGAGTTTAAATACATTGTTTTTTTGGGTTACCATATAGTGACATTTTATGTTTTTCTAGGCTATTTTCCCCTTTTGGCTGAAGAGAATACACACACACACACACACACACACAGACACACACACACACATTTTATTTTTGTGTTTTACAATTACGTATTTATTTATTTGGCTATCAGTAGAAGTAGATCTACATTACCAGTTTAAGATTGCCTTAGCTATAAATGGCAAAATATACACAGGAAAGGTCATGATCATGTTTTTGTTTTTGATTTCTTGAGGTGTTATTTAAAAAGTAACAATTAGCCTGTTACAGTTGTATGCATGAACTTTGTGGAAAAAGATGAAGAATGATCATTCATTAAACAGTAAAACTGATAAGTATTTGTCATTTTTTTTCCAATCCATACCACAAGGACAATTTGGACGGGCCTTGATTGATGCCTGTCCTTGAAGTGGCTAGCATAACTGGAGAGGACATTCTATAATTGTCAATGTCTTTTCTCCTGAAGGGAAACACTCTATATAATGCAGGATCATTCAGTACAAAAGTATCACTGAAAAACTGTTGATCAGAGGGCAGCCACAGCTGTGGCAGACTTATCTGAAGATGCATGTTTCGTTGTCCCCTTTATTTTTTCTCTTACTGCATCAGTTATGCATTTGTAGTTCTGGTACCAAAGTACAAAGCAAGTTATTTTGGTTTCCTTCCTTCCTCCCTCCCTCCCTTCCTCCCTCCCTCCCTCCCTCCCTTCTTTCCTTCCTTCCTGTCTCAATCCCTTCTTTTTATTGCCCTTCATCCTCCTTTTTTCCTTATCCTTCTCATTGTAATCATATCTTTTACTCTATATGATTCTGGTAATATTAAATTTGCAGTCACAATCCTATATTTGCTCAGTGAGTCATCATGAGGGATATACTGGCTTGTTTTGTGTCATTTGATACATGGTAGAGCCACCAGAAAGGAACGAGCCTCAGTTGAGAAAATGCCTCCATGAGATTCTGCTATAAGCCATTTCTCAATTAGTGATCAGTGAAGGAAGGCCCAGGCAGTGCCATTCCTGGGCTAATGGTTCTGGGTTCTATAAGAAAGCAGGTTGAGTAAACCAGGGGAAGCAGACAGTAAGCAGCACCCCTCCTTGGCCTCTGTGTCAGCTCCTGCCTCCAGGTTCCTGCCCTGTTTGATTTCCTGTACTTGATTTTCTTTCCAACTTGCTTTTTGATTCTGATTATTATTATATTGCAGCAATAGAAACCCTAAATTAAAAATGATACTTTTTCCTTTACTTTATTTAGTTTTTAATTTTAGCCTATCTGCTTATTTCCTTGACTGGTATTCCCAGGGTCATCATCTATCATCTGTGATAATATTGTCTCCTTAACCCTGAATTATCAAACTGAACATCAGTATCACATGACTGTTCATTATCAGGGTAAACAAAATGTCTTTAATTTGAGAATCATATCACTTTCTGTGTCTCTGATCCGATAAATTTATTTTGTTCTTCAGTATGTATGACATTTTTATTGTCATAAATTATAACTTGCATGTATTTTCTATATTTTAGAATTAGAGCACGATTTCTGTACATGGTTAAAAGTGCTATTTTGAATACAATGTTGTTTTAATGTGTTAATCAAGAACAAAATGCAGACACTTCACATTTTTTGGAAAAATCTGAAATCATCATTTCATTAGGCATAATAATACAATCATTGTAAATTGAGCATAAAGACATATTTAAATAAACATGCTGAGTAATTCCTTGTTACAAGAGGCTACTAAATGCACAATTCAATGGGATCCTTTCAAATGTTAAATGTTACTCTAAGGTTTCTTTACTGTTTATGAATTTATTCTTACCATTTCTCTTTAAATAAAACACTACTGATTTATAATCATGTTCATATGTTAATACCTAAGTTAAAATGTGCTGGTTAATTTTCATATAACCACCAGGATAATAAACGTAATGGGCAGTATTTGAGTGGCACTTACACAGTCACGCTAAAACACACTTACACAGACACACACAAGATGAAAGAAAGAGAGAGAAAAAAAGATTCCTATTCCCACACAGTCTTATGTATCTATTTTAAATTTTCTTGATATTATAAAATAGTCACATTAGGAATATCACAAGTAATGGTATAGCACTTTTAGTATGTCAATGAGCTGATTATCTTATTTTATAACATCTTCCAGGCTGTAAACATAATAAAACAGGACTAAACATGTATGTATCACTGAACCTATGACAGCAAGGCATACCCAGGACAGCAAAAGTCCTTTCCTATTTTACTAAACAAAATAACATACTATAGCATTCCTGCCTTTGGGACTTCGATCTCTACATTGTTCGTGGATTTCTTTTCCTTTTTTAAAACATTATTTTTTATTAATTACAATTTATTCATTTTGTATCCCAGCTGTAGACCCCTCCCTCTTCTCCTCCCAATCCCATCTTTCCTCCTTCTTCTCCTCTCATGTCCTTCCCCTAGTCTACTGATGAAGGCAGTCCTCCATCCCTTCCATCTGACCATAAGCTTATCAGGTCTCATCAGGACTGGCTGCATGGTCTTCCTCTGTGGTCTTGTAAGGCTGTTCTCCTTTCAGGGGGAGGTGATCAAAGAGCAGGCTAATCAGTTCATGTCAGAGACAGTCCCTGTTCCCTTTACTAGGGAACCCACTTGGAGAATGAGCTGCCACAGAGGGTCTGGGTAGAGTCTTTCAGAGACCCTCTGTGGTAAGTTCCTGTCCTGTTCCTTGTTTTCTCCCTCTTATGACGTCCATACAATTTGCCTTTCTGAGTGAGGATTGATCATCTTACCCAGGGTCTTCCTTCTTGCTTAGCTTCTTTAGGTGTACAGATTTTAGTATGGATTTCTTTATTCTTACCAAATTCATCAAATGTGCTTCATGTTAGCACTTTCACCACAAAAGCTCCATAAAAATAAATGTAATTATTGGGACAAAAAGCTGCTCTGGTAGATGCAAAATTTATTTCAAACTTTTTGTTTCTGTTTCAACATTTTGCATCAGCATATGTTAATGTCAAATTTGAATATTACGAATTTAAAAGTGGTGTCTTTTTCGCACTGAAACTTATAAGTAAATATCGGATGCATACTTTGGTGACCATAGCATCTGATGGCCATGGTTTCTCTTATTACGTAATATATATATATATATATATATATATATATATATATATATATATATA
>NW_026588818.1:0-5539 GCF_907164565.1 Psammomys obesus | reverse complement strand
GTGCTCTGCCGCCATTGTTGCGTTCCCCTGGGGCACTGGGACACACAGCTGCATCCTCGGACCTGCAGGAGTCGAAGAGCCATTACAGCAGCCCTCAGATACTGTACCAGGGATCGGCCAGTTGTCCCTGGCTGGACTGCCAAAACTGTAGGAATCCCTGATCCTTCAGGGGGGCTGCACCCACAGCGTCTGGACCAGAGCAGTGCCTGTAGCCGCCATCCCAGACAGAGACACACAGCTTCTGGTCCAGAGTGAGGCACCCAGCCTCCAGACCAGAACAGTGCCCCCAGGCGCCAAATCAACCTAGGTGCACATTCTCCAGATCCAGAGCAGAGCAATCAGCCTTTGGCCCAGAGACTTGCTGAGTGCACCTCCCACTTTCTCAGACAGAACTGTGCGCCCCAGGATAACAGACTGAGTTTCCCTGTTGGGAGAAAACCCCATAGCTAGGGAATCAGCAGTTTCTTCAAGAGGACTGTACATGGAAATTTAGTGAGCAGCAGCACACTAAATTTATAACAAGAAACACAGCAGTGGGGCAGCTGTCTTGAGAAATTTTATGGGTAAGAGGAGATCCCCCCCTGCCTAACATAGACCACAGCTACTACTCAGGGCTATAAACCTGAGGTGAGCAGTGGCATCTCCGGAGAAACACTGGCCATACAGTGACCATAACCAAAAAGCAGAGAAGGACTCCTTCAGGAAAAATCATCTTCCGGCCAAGGGGATACTCCCTACCTCAGGACTCCAGGAAGCACAGAAACTAACAGCCAAAACCTAAATCAGCCCAATGGGTAGAGGTCAGCGTAAAGGCTCAACCAACAAAAGACAGAGCAATATGGCATCTCCAGAACCCAGCCATCCAGGGGCGAACAGCCCTGAACAATGCAGCATAATAGAAAATCAAGAAGAGGACCTTACATCTATGTTGATGAAGAGGATAATAGAGGAGACAAATAAAATACGTAAAGAATTAGAGGAAGATAAAACCAAACAGATCATGGCTATCCGTAAAGAAATGGAGGAAGATAAAGACAAGCAAATTAGGGCCATCCGTGAAGAAATACAGGAAGATGCAGCCAAACAGCTTGTGACCTTCAGAGAAGAAATAATTAAATCACTGAAAGAAATCAAAGAGACAGAGTTGAAGGAACTAAAAGAAAAAGAGGAAAATACAAGCAGACAGGTGAAGGAAGTAAACAAAACAACTCAAGACCTGAAGATAGAACTAGAAAAATTAAAGAAAACACAAATGGAGGAAATAATGGAGAGGAAGAATTTAGGGAAGAAAACAGGAACTACAGAGGTAAGCATAACCAACAGAATACAAGAAATGGAAGAAAGAATCTCAGGTGTAGAAGATACAATGGAAGAAATCGATGTATCTGTCAAAGAAAATGTGAAATCCAAAAAATTCCTGACACAGACCGTCCAAGAAATCCAAGACAATATGAAAAGACAAAATTTGAGAATAATAGGAATAGAGGAAAAAGAAGACTCCCTTCTCCAAGGCCCAGAAAATATTTTCAACAAAATCATTGAAGAAAATTTCCCCAAGTTAAAGGAGAAGCCAATAAGGATACATGAGGCCTACAGAACACCCAACAAATTTGACCAGAAAAGAAAAGCCTCCCGCCACATAATAATCAAAACAGGAAGTATACAGAACAAAGAAAAAATACTAAAAGCTGCAAGGGAAAAAGGCCAAGTAACATATAATGGCAAACCCATTAGAATCACACCTGACTTTTCAACAGAAACTATGAAAGCCAGAAGGGCCTGGACAGATATCATGCAGACCCTAAGAGAACACAGATGTCAACCCAGGCTACTATACCCTGCAAAACTCTCAGTCCTCATAGACGGAGAAAACAAGATATTCAATGACAAAAACAAATTTCAACAATACCTACACACAAATCCAGCATTACAGAAGACACTGGAAGGGAAAATACAACCCAAGAAAATTAGCTTCTGTCAAGAAAACACAGGAAATAATTAACCTTACTACAGCAAAACAAAAAGCAACCAAGCACACAAACTTATGAACACAGCCAACATCAAAATCAAAGGATCTAACAGCCACTGGTCATTAATCTCTCTCAACATCAATGGACTCAACTCTCCAGTAAAAAGACACAGATTAACAGAATGGATACGTAAACAAAACCCAGCAATCTGTTGCATACAAGAAACACACCTAAGACACAAAGATAGACATTACCTGAGGGTAAAAGGTTGGAAGATGACTTTCCAAGCAAATGGACCCAAGAAACAAGCAGGAGTAGCCATTCTAATATCTGATAAAATAGACTTTCAACCAAAATTAATAAAAAGAGATGAGGAAGGACACTTCATACTCATCAAGGGAAAATTCCACCAGGAAGACATCACAATCCTGAACATCTATGCCCCAAATACAAGAGCACCCACATTTGTAAAAGAAACATTGATAAAATTTAAACCACATATAGATCCCCACACATTAATAGTGGGAGACTTCAACACCCCACTCTCAACAAAGGACAGGTCAACAAAACAGAAATTAAACAAAGAAACAATATCTCTGACAGAGGTCATGAATCAAATGGACCTCACAGACATCTACAGAACTTTACACCCAAACACAAAAGAATTTACCTTCTTCTCAGCACCTCATGGAACCTTCTCCAAAATAGACCATATAGTTGGTCACAAAGCAAGCCTCAACAGATACAAGAAGACTGAAATAATCCCTTGTATCCTGTCTGATCACCATGGAATAAAGCTGGACTTCAACAACAACAGAAATAGCAAAAAGCCTACACACTCATGGAAACTGAACAACTTGTTACTAAATGACAGCTGGGTCAGGGAAGAAATAAAGAAAGAAATTAAAGCCTTTCTAGAACTCAATGAAAATGAAGACACAACATACCCTAACTTGTGGGACACAATGAAAGCAGTGCTAAGAGGAAAGTTCATAGCACTAAGTGCCTTCAAGAAGAAATTCGAGACAGCTCATTCAAGCAACTTAATGGCCCACTTAAAAACCCTAGAAAAAGAAGAAGCAGACACACCAAAAAGGAGTAGACGGCTGGAAATAATCAAACTCAGGGCTGAAATCAATCAATTAGAAACAAATAAAACAATTCAAAGAATCAATGAAACCAAGAGCTGGTTCTTTGAGAAAATCAACAAGATAGACAAACCCTTAGCCAAGCTAACTAAAAGGCAGAGAGACACCACCCAAATCAACAAAATCAGAAATGAAAAGGGGGACATAACTACAGACACTGAGGAAATCCAAACAATCATTAGGACTTACTTCAAAAGTCTATATGCCACAAAATTTGAAAATCTAAATGAAATGGACAATTTTCTTGATCGATTTGACTCACCAAAGCTGAATCAGGACCAGGTAAATCAACTAAATAGTCCTATATCCCCCAAAGAAATAGAAGCAGTCATCAAAAGTCTCCCATCCAAAAAAAGCCCAGGACCAGATGGCTTCAGTGCGGAATTCTACCAGACCTTCAAAGAAGAGCTAACTCCAATTCTCTTCAAACTATTCCACAAAATAGAAACAGAAGGAACATTACCAAACTCATTCTATGAAGCCACAATCACCTTGGTACCTAAACCTCACAAAGACTCAACAAAGAAAGAGAATTTCAGGCCAATCTCCCTTATGAACATTGATGCAAAAATACTTAACAAAATACTTGCAAACCGGATCCAAGAACACATCAAAGATATTATCCACTATGACCAAGTAGGCTTCATCCCAGGTATGCAGGGGTGGTTCAATATACGGAAATCCATCAATGTGATCCACCATATTAACAAACTGAAAGAAAAAAACCACATGATAATCTCCCTAGATGCTGAAAAAGCATTTGACAAAATCCAACATCCATTCATGTTTAAAGTACTGGAGAGTTCAGGGATACAAGGCACATATCTAAACATAGTAAAGGCGATATACAGCAAGCCTATAGCCAACATCAAACTGAACGGAGAGAAACTTAAAGCAATCCCACTGAAATCAGGGACAAGACAAGGCTGCCCACTGTCTCCGTATCTCTTCAACATAGTGCTGGAAGTCCTTGCTAGAGCAATAAGACAGTCGAAGGAGATCAAGGGGATACAGATGGGAAAGGAAGAAGTCAAATTATCACTATTTGCAGATGATATGATAGTATATATGAGTGACCCCAAAAACTCTACCAGGGAACTCCTACAGCTGATAAACACCTTCAGCAAAGTGGCTGGATATAAAATTAACTCAAAAAAATCAGTAGCACTCCTGTATACAAAAGACAAAAGGGCTGAGAAAGAAATTAGAGAAACAACACCATTCACAATAGCCACAAATGACATAAAGTACCTTGGCGTAACCCTAACCAAGGAAGTCAAAGACTTGTATGAAAAAAATTTCAAGTCTCTGAAGAAAGAATTAGAGGAAGATATGAGAAGATGGAAAGATCTCCCATGCTCATGGCTTGGCAGGATTAACATAGTAAAAATGGCCATCTTACCAAAAGCAATCTACAGATTTAATGCAATTCCCATCAAATTGCCAACACAATTCTTTACAGACCTGGAAAGAAAAATTCTCAACTTTGTATGGAATAACAAGAAACCGAGAATTGCTAAAACAATCCTCTACAATAAAAGATCTTCTGGAGGTATCTCCATCCCTGATCTCAAGCTGTACTATAGAGCAACAGTTATAAAAACTGCATGGTACTGGCATAGAAACAGAATGGTGGATCAATGGAATCGAACAGAAGACCCAGAAATAAACCCACACACTTACGGACACCTGATTTTTGACAAAGATGCCAAAACCATACAATGGAAAAAAGATAGCATCTTCAACAAATGGTGCTGGTCTAACTGGATGTCTACATGTAGAAAAATGAAAATAGATCCATACTTATCACCCTGCACAAAACTGAAGTCCAAGTGGATCAAAGACCTCAACATAAAACCAGACACATTAAATCGGCTAGAAAAAAAAGTGGGGAATACCCTAGAACTCATTGGTACAGGAGAAAACTTCCTGAACAGAACACCAACAGCACAGGCTCTAAGAGCAACAATCAATAAATGGGACCTCATGAAATTGAAAAGCTTCTGTAAAGCAAAGGACACTGTCATCAAAACAAAGCGACTGCCTACAGATTGGGAAAGAATCATCACCAACCCTCTATCTGACAGAGGACTCATATCCAATATATATAAAGAACTAAACAAGCTGAAAAGCAACAAACCAAGTAATCCACTTAAAAAATGGGGAACAGAGCTAAAGAGAGAATTCTCTGCAGAGGAATATCGAATGGCAGAGAAGCACTTAAAGAAATGCTCAACCTCATTAGCCATTAGGGAAATGCAAATCAAAACAACCCTGAGATTTCACCTTACACCCATCAGAATGGCCAAGATGAAAATCTCAAGGGACAACACATGCTGGAGAGGTTGTGGAGAAAGGGGAACGCTTCTCCACTGCTGGTGGGAATGTAAACTGGTACAACCACTCTGGAAATCAATCTGG
>NW_026588817.1:0-1860 GCF_907164565.1 Psammomys obesus | reverse complement strand
TGATAACTAGTATAGTTAGGGGTACTTTAAGTGAGACATGGAAAATTGTAAACTTGTATAACTCACCAATCACTAATGGCTTCCCGTTTGCCCAGACCACTGGCAAGCCTCAGCTAGCAAGAAACCTTCCCAGTGGGGACAATTTCTTACAAAACAAATCACTTCTGTCCCTAAATAAGATCTTTGTTACCGGTGCAGATGCTCACCAGAGCACTTATGTTGTTGACAAAGTGAAACACAGTTGAAGAGCAGAATGGGTTTGACAACTAAATACAGAAACTGGAGTGTCTTCTGTCCCCAAACAAATAGATGTGTGACAATAACCCCTTCTGACTCCATGAAAGAATATATTATGTATATTCAGGCCTCAAACTGGGTAATGAGGTCTCCAGCATTAACATCTTATCATAAAGTCATGGAGGGTAACAAGAGCAATTGCAATAAATGAGGGCGATGGATGGCACCTCAGGGGCAAACACTGTAAAATACCTGGCACTGAGATTTTCTCAACCCTAATCAGAGAAGGTTGTTCTGTGACAGGAAACAGTTAATACAGAGACCAACAAAAAGTGGATGTGCAGAGAATAAGAGACTGTACAGTGCTCTGCTCTAATCAGGACATCTATCTCACACCCTATCCTTCCAAGACTCAGAAATCATAACCAATAGAGGGCAAAAAGACTGTAAGAATCAGAGAGGGTGATTGTAGAGAAACAGTGTTTAGCAGATATGACAATACAGTTACACACAGTCCTAAATGATTAGGACTGCATGCATAAGACATGAATAAGATCATGCCAGCCAAACCAAAGCATGGACAGAGGAGAGGATTATGAAGTTCTACTTTTATCTGAAAAGCTATTGGCAACTGGGAAAGGGAGTTAGTTTTCCCCAGGAATGCAAACCCTGAGAGGCTATTCATGCTCTAGTACATAGCCCCACACTCATGTACATAAGGGTAGCACTAAATGGACTTAATTGGTATTATTTTTTTCCTTTTTTTAAAGATTCAGTTTGTTTATTTATTTTTATTTTCTTTTTTTATTCATTTTACATCCCAAGGGTGCCTCTTCCCTTCTTTCTCCCAGTACTCCCTTCCTCCTTTCCTCCTTCTTCCTTCCCTTTCCCCCTAGAAAAGGAAAGCTCCCCTCCCCCTGTCTCAACCTTCTCCAGTACATCAAGTCACATCAGGACTGCCCTTATCTACAGCTCCTGAGGCCAGGCAAGACAACCCTGACAGGAGGAAGCAATGTAAAAGCAGGCAAGGCGTCCTTGTTAGAAACAGCCCCACCTCCACTCACCAGGCAACCTATATGAAGACCAAGCCACCCATTGGCCATATATGTGCAGCGGGTCTAGGTCCAGACTATGCATGTTCCTTAGTTAATGTCTCAGGCTCTGTAAAGCCC
Organism: Psammomys obesus; assembly: GCF_907164565.1. Taxonomy (NCBI): domain Eukaryota; kingdom Metazoa; phylum Chordata; class Mammalia; order Rodentia; family Muridae; genus Psammomys; species Psammomys obesus. The sequence continues at coordinate 451 of NW_026588817.1, read as the reverse complement.
CCATGGGACTGGGTTAGTTGTCTCTGTCAGTCTTCTTGTGAGGCTACTGTCCCCTCAAGGTCCTTCCATCTTTACCCCAACACTTCCACACACAGAGCTAGAGTGATGGGTTATCAGTTAAGAACATTTCCTGCTCTCACAGAGGACTAACGTTTGCCTCCCAACACCCACATGGCAGTTCACAACAATCTGTAACTCCAGTGATGCACATACATGCATGCAGCCAAATACTAATAATCATGAAATAAGAATAACTGGCTAAAAATAATTAAAAGAGAGCAAATGAGGTTAGATAGGGAAAGTAAAGCTGTGAAGCAGGAATTGGAGGGAAGGGAATAATGGCTGGACTGAATCCAAACATATTATACAAATGAATTATTGAATAAATCAGTATTATATAAGATATATTTACTAAGAAAGAAAAAATAATCCAGAAACAAGTGAAAAAAAT
>NW_026588816.1:0-5397 GCF_907164565.1 Psammomys obesus | reverse complement strand
AGGACTTCCAGCACTATGTTGAAGAGATATGGAGACAGTGGGCAGCCTTGTCTTGTCCCTGATTTCAGTGGGATTGCTTTAAGTTTCTCTCCGTTCAGTTTGATGTTGGCTATAGGCTTGCTGTATATCGCCTTTACTATGTTTAGATATGTGCCTTGTATCCCTGAACTCTCCAGTACTTTAAACATGAATGGATGTTGGATTTTGTCAAATGCTTTTTCAGCATCTAGGGAGATTATCATGTGGTTTTTTTCTTTCAGTTTGTTAATATGGTGGATCACATTGATGGATTTCCGTATATTGAACCACCCCTGCATACCTGGGATGAAGCCTACTTGGTCATAGTGGATAATATCTTTGATGTGTTCTTGGATCCGGTTTGCAAGTATTTTGTTAAGTATTTTTGCATCAATGTTCATAAGGGAGATTGGCCTGAAATTCTCTTTCTTTGTTGAGTCTTTGTGAGGTTTAGGTACCAAGGTGATTGTGGCTTCATAGAATGAGTTTGGTAATGTTCCTTCTGTTTCTATTTTGTGGAATAGTTTGAAGAGAATTGGAGTTAGCTCTTCTTTGAAGGTCTGGTAGAATTCTGCACTGAAGCCATCTGGTCCTGGGCTTTTTTTGGATGGGAGACTTTTGATGACTGCTTCTATTTCTTTGGGGGATATAGGACTATTTAGTTGATTTACCTGGTCCTGATTCAGCTTTGGTGAGTCAAATCGATCAAGAAAATTGTCCATTTCATTTAGATTTTCAAATTTTGTGGCATATAGACTTTTGAAGTAAGTCCTAATGATTGTTTGGATTTCCTCAGTGTCTGTAGTTATGTCCCCCTTTTCATTTCTGATTTTGTTGATTTGGGTGGTGTCTCTCTGCCTTTTAGTTAGCTTGGCTAAGGGTTTGTCTATCTTGTTGATTTTCTCAAAGAACCAGCTCTTGGTTTCATTGATTCTTTGAATTGTTTTATTTGTTTCTAATTGATTGATTTCAGCCCTGAGTTTGATTATTTCCAGCCGTCTACTCCTTTTTGGTGTGTCTGCTTCTTCTTTTTCTAGGGTTTTTAAGTGGGCCATTAAGTTGCTTGAATGAGCTGTCTCGAATTTCTTCTTGAAGGCACTTAGTGCTATGAACTTTCCTCTTAGCACTGCTTTCATTGTGTCCCACAAGTTAGGGTATGTTGTGTCTTCATTTTCATTGAGTTCTAGAAAGGCTTTAATTTCTTTCTTTATTTCTTCCCTGACCCAGCTGTCATTTAGTAACAAGTTGTTCAGTTTCCATGAGTGTGTAGGCTTTTTGCTATTTCTGTTGTTGTTGAAGTCCAGCTTTATTCCATGGTGATCAGACAGGATACAAGGGATTATTTCAGTCTTCTTGTATCTGTTGAGGCTTGCTTTGTGACCAACTATATGGTCTATTTTGGAGAAGGTTCCATGAGGTGCTGAGAAGAAGGTAAATTCTTTTGTGTTTGGGTGTAAAGTTCTGTAGATGTCTGTGAGGTCCATTTGATTCATGACCTCTGTCAGAGATATTGTTTCTTTGTTTAATTTCTGTTTTGTTGACCTGTCCTTTGTTGAGAGTGGGGTGTTGAAGTCTCCCACTATTAATGTGTGGGGATCTATATGTGGTTTAAATTTTATCAATGTTTCTTTTACAAATGTGGGTGCTCTTGTATTTGGGGCATAGATGTTCAGGATTGTGATGTCTTCCTGGTGGAATTTTCCCTTGATGAGTATGAAGTGTCCTTCCTCATCTCTTTTTATTAATTTTGGTTGAAAGTCTATTTTATCAGATATTAGAATGGCTACTCCTGCTTGTTTCTTGGGTCCATTTGCTTGGAAAGTCATCTTCCAACCTTTTACCCTCAGGTAATGTCTATCTTTGTGCCTTAGGTGTGTTTCTTGTATGCAACAGATTGCTGGGTTTTGTTTACGTATCCATTCTGTTAATCTGTGTCTTTTTACTGGAGAGTTGAGTCCATTGATGTTGAGAGAGATTAATGACCAGTGGCTGTTAGATCCTTTGATTTTGATGTTGGCTGTGTTCATAAGGTTGTGTGCTTGGTTGCTTTTTGTTTTGCTGTAGTAAGGTTAATTATTTCCTGTGTTTTCTTGACAGAAGCTAATTTTCTTGGGTTGTATTTTCCCTTCCAGTGTCTTCTGTAATGCTGGATTTGTGTGTAGGTATTGTTGAAATTTGTTTTTGTCATTGAATATCTTGTTTTCTCCGTCTATGAGGACTGAGAGTTTTGCAGGGTATAGTAGCCTGGGTTGACATCTGTGTTCTCTTAGGGTCTGCATGATATCTGTCCAGGCCCTTCTGGCTTTCATAGTTTCTGTTGAAAAGTCAGGTGTGATTCTAATGGGTTTGCCGTTATATGTTACTTGGCCTTTTTCCCTTGCAGCTTTTAGTATTTTTTCTTTGTTCTGTATACTTCCTGTTTTGATTATTATGTGGCGGGAGGATTTTCTTTTCTGGTCAAATTTGTTGGGTGTTCTGTAGGCCTCATGTATCCTTATTGGCTTCTCCTTTAACTTGGGGAAATTTTCTTCAATGATTTTGTTGAAAATATTTTCTGGGCCTTGGAGAAGGGAGTCTTCTTTTTCCTCTATTCCTATTATTCTCAAATTTTGTCTTTTCATATTGTCTTGGATTTCTTGGACGGTCTGTGTCAGGAATTTTTTGGATTTCACATTTTCTTTGACAGATACATCGATTTCTTCCATTGTATCTTCTACACCTGAGATTCTTTCTTCCATTTCTTGTATTCTGTTGGTTATGCTTACCTCTGTAGTTCCTGTTTTCTTCCCTAAATTCTTCCTCTCCATTATTTCCTCCATTTGTGTTTTCTTTAATTTTTCTAGTTCTATCTTCAGGTCTTGAGTTGTTTTGTTTACTTCCTTCACCTGTCTGCTTGTATTTTCCTCTTTTTCTTTTAGTTCCTTCAACTCTGTCTCTTTGATTTCTTTCAGTGATTTAATTATTTCTTCTCTGAAGGCCACAAGCTGTTTGGCTGCATCTTCCCGTATTTCTTCACGGATGGCCCTAATTTGCTTGTCTTTATCTTCCTCCATTTCTTTACGGATAGCCATGATCTGTTTGGTTTTATCTTCCTCTAATTCTTTACGTATTTTATTTGTCTCCTCTATTATCCTCTTCATCAACATAGATGTGAGGTCCTCTTCTTGATTTTCTATTATGCTGCATTGTTCAGGGCTGTTCGCCCCTGGATGGCTGGGTTCTGGAGATGCCATATTGCTCTGTCTTTTGTTGGTTGAGCCTTTACGCTGACCTCTACCCATTGGGCTGATTTAGGGTTTGGCTGTTAGTTTCTGTGCTTCCTGGAGTCCTGAGGTAGGGAGTATCCCCTTGGCCGGAAGATGATTTTTCCTGAAGGAGTCCTTCTCTGATTTTTGGTTATGGTCACTGTATGGCCAGTGTTTCTCCGGAGATGCCACTGCTCACCTCAGGTTTATAGCCCTGAGTAGTAGCTGTGGTCTATGTTAGGCAGGGGGGGATCTCCTCTTACCCATAAAATTTCTCAAGACAGCTGCCCCACTGCTGGGTTTCTTGTTATAAATTTAGTGTGCTGCTGCTCACTAAATTTCCATGTACAGTCCTCTTGAAGAAACTGCTGATTCCCTAGCTATGGGGTTTTCTCCCAACAGGGAAACTCAGTCTGTTATCCTGGGGCGCACAGTTCTGTCTGAGAAAGTGGGAGGTGCACTCAGCAAGTCTCTGGGCCAAAGGCTGATTGCTCTGCTCTGGACCTGGAGAATGTGCACCTAGGTTGATTTGGCACCTGGGGGCACTGTTCTGGTCTGGAGGCTGGGTGCCTCACTCTGGACCAGAAGCTGTGTGTCTCTGTCTGGGATGGCGGCTACAGGCACCGCTCTGGTCCAGACGCTGTGGGTGCAGCCCCCCTGAAGGATCAGGGATTCCTACAGTTTTGGCAGTCCAGCCAGGGACAACTGGCCGATCCCTGGCACAGTATCTGAGGGCTGTTGTAATGGCTCTTTGACTCCTGCAGGTCCGAGGATGCAGCTGTGTGTCCCAGTGCCCCAGGGGAACGCAACAATGGCGGCAGAGCACAGCGCTTCTGCCTGCACTAGAGTCTGCGTGAGTCCAGGAAGTGTTTTGGTGCTGGGTGTCCTAAGCGTTAGAGCTGCTGACCCCCTCCGCTGGGGGTTTCCTCCTGCCAGAGACACGCAGTCTGGTGCCCTGTTGCCCTGGTGCCCACAGTTCTATCTGAGGCGGCGAATCACGCGCGCAGGCAGGGCTCTGTGCAGGCAGGCGCCTTTGTCCCTCCCGGCTCTGGGTCCGGGCTGGCTCCTGGGGCACCCGCGGAACCCGAGTCTTTTCCAGGGGATGTCTGGGTAACCTGGGGTCGGTCCCAATTGTTTCCTGCTCCGTGGGGTTATCTCTCGACTGGGAGATCCAGTCTATGGTGTTGTGGGCCCACAGTTCAGTCTGGGACCGTGACCAGATCGCGCTGGCGGGTAGCTCTGGGCTGGCGACCAAGCGCCTGGCGGAACGGGGATCTCTTCCGCGGTTTTGCCGGGTGAGTTAAAGCTGATCGAATCCCCCACCGTGGGGTATCCTCTCACCTGAGAAACACAACCACTTGTGTTTTATGGCCGCGAGTTCTGATTGCTGGTCACTGTGCCAATCCTGCTGTGCTGCTCCTCAGAATGAGAGTCCTCCCGGCGCTGCCATCTTGCCCCGCCCTCCAAATTTTTTTCTTTTTAAGTGATACCAAAGAAATAGAAATACAGATTAGAACGTAAACTGAGTTGTTTTCAATCAAATTGTCATTACTTTGGCATTTATAATTCTAGATTTTTAACAATGTTATGCTGTATAGTCCTTTTAACCTCACTTTCACTAAATAATATACACAGCATATTTCTATAAAATTTTGTATTTTTCTATAACATCTTATCACTTCGTAATGTATTGCAAGTTGATGTGGTATTAAACATAAATACTTAGTTGAACATTTTCTGTTTTCTGCTATGGTGTGCAAGTTGCTAGGATACTTAGGAGATTACATCTTTTTTTTTAATTTTATTTTTTTTCTTATCAGTTACATTTTATTAACTCTGTATCCCAACCGTGTCCCGATCTCTCATTCCCTCCCAGTCCCTCCCTCCCTCCCTCATCTCCACCGTGCCCCTTGCCAAGTCCACTAATAGGGTGGACCTCCTCCCCATTCATCTGATCCTGTTTTATCAGGTATCTTCAGGACTGGCTGCAAAGCTCTCCTCTGTGGCCTAACAGGACTGCTCCTCCCTTGGGGGGTGGGGAGGCCAAAGAGCCAGTCATTGAGTTCCTGTTAGAAATAGTCCTTGTTGGCTGCCCACTGTCTCCATATCTCTTCAACATAGTGCTGGAAGTCCT
>NW_026588815.1:0-3918 GCF_907164565.1 Psammomys obesus | reverse complement strand
CCTAGTTGTCTGAGAAAGCGCCAGATTGATTTCCAGAGTGGTTGTACAAGTTTACATTCCCACCAGCAGTGGAGGAGGGTTCCCCTTTCTCCACAGCCTCTCCAGCATGTGTTGTCCCTTGAGTTTTTCATCTTGGCCATTCTGATGGGTGTAAGGTGAAATCTCAGGGTTGTTTTGATTTGCATTTCCTTAATGGCTAATGAGGTTGAGCATTTCTTTAAGTGCTTCTCTGCCATTCGATATTCCTCTACAGAGAATTCTCTCTTTAGCTCTGTTCCCCATTTTTTAAGTGGATTACTTGGTTTGTTGCTTTTCAGCTTGTTTAGTTCTTTATGTATATTGGATATGAGTCCTCTGTCAGATAAAGGGTTGGTGATGATTCTTTCCCAATCTGTAGGCAGTCGCTTTGTTTTGATGACAATGTCCTTTGCTTTGCAGAAGCTTTTCAATTTCATGAGGTCCCATTTATTGATTGTTGCTCTTAGAGCCTGTGCTGTTGGTGTTCTGTTCAGGAAGTTTTCTCCTGTACCAATGAGTTCTAGGGTATTCCCCACTTTTTTTTCTAGCCAATTTAATGTGTCTGGTTTTATGTTGAGGTCTTTGATCCACTTGGACTTCAGTTTTGTGCAGGATGATAAGTATGGATCTATTTTCATTTTTCTACATGTAGACATCCAGTTGGACCAGCACCATTTGTTGAAGATGCTGTCTTTTTTCCATTGTATGGTTTTGGCATCTTTGTCAAAAGATGCGGTGTGTGAGAGCCAGGGTGTGGGGGACGGTGTCCCCTGGGGGCGCTGCTCCGCAGGGGGCTTGGCGCTTCGGCCCGGGCTTCTGGTAGGCAGAAGGTGCAACAGAGAAGGAAAAGCGGAGGGCGCAGGCCGCTGCAGCCTACCCTCCGGGGGTCGGCGGAAGTGGGGGAAGAGGGTGGCAGGGGGGCTATAGCTGCTCGGGGAACCTAGAAGACTCTAAAAGTAAATTCTAGCGCACTGCCCACAAGCCATGTTCGGGGGCCCTTTCTGCAGCTGATGGCGGGGTGTAAAGGCCGGTGGAGCAGAAGTTGAAAGGTCTTTGCCATTTTCTCTTAGACTCTTGTAAGGAACGGGTACGGTAGCCCATGCCTTTAATTCCAGCCCTCCAGAAGCAGGTGCGGTTGCGCGCCTGCCAGGGCTACATAGTGAGAATCTGTCTCAAAGAAATAGTGATGATGATGTTTAATGGGGGGCTGGGGGGCTGGCTCAAAGGTAAAGAGCACTGGCTGCTCTTCCAAAGGACCAGGGTTTGATTCACAGCAGCTCACATCCGGCTGTCACCTCAGTCCCCGGAGACCCGATGCCTCCTGGAGGATTGGTGTGTTCACTGTGCAGAGATGTACAGGCAGGTAAAACACCCGTACAAGTTTAAAAAAATAAAAATCCTGAAAGAACGCTGAAAGGAACTTCAGCCACCGGCGATCTGCTTTGAGAGTTGGAGAGGCCCTGGGTGGGCAGCCCTCCTCCTCTGCCAAGCTCCTGGAGACAGGGAAGGAGGAGGTCTCCAGCCGCTGGGCACCCCAGTGCAGCCCAGGCCAGCCAGGGCCGCCTCCGCCCCAGGGCGAGCTGTGGGACTGAGGGCCCTGTACTCCTCAACGGAGGCATATTCTGAGACAGGTGAAGGAGGAAAAGAATTCTGCCACCTTCTCCCCTCCAAAGTGATAATTATTCACGGTTTGAGAAATAGCAGCAGCGGGTTGTGATCAGGGAGAACCTGCGAGTCCTGCTCCACTTCTGGGCAGCCTGGGCGGTGAGACTTGGACTGGCTGCAGACAAAGAAACTGCAGCCCTTCGCGGCTGGGGTGACGCCCAGGTGGCGGAGACTATGCGGGAGGGCCTGGGCTGCACCAACATTGCATAAACCGGGCGGGACGGCATGGGCCTGTAATCCCAGGCCTCGGGAGGTGGAGGCAGGAGGATGAAGGATCGTCATTGACTACAGAGCAAGTCGTAGTCTAACCCGGGCTACCGGAGACCCTGTCTCGGCAGTCCACTCCCCATAGACTGGCTCTGAGCCTGTCTATACTGGCACACGGATAAGCCACCCTGCAGGGCACCCGGCAGGCCATTGCACACAGGCTCCCCTTAAACACCTCCCAGACGCCTGCAAAGCAGAGCCTGTAACCCCGGCTTTCCAGACGGGAAACGGAGCGCCACAGGGCTGAAAGGGCACCGCACCGGCTCAGCCATCCACACGACTCAGGACCCGCAACTCGCACCACGTGCTGCTGGACCACCACTAACTACCCAAAGCTGGTGGCTTCAACAGCACAGATGTTCTCTCTCGGTTCTGGAAGTCAGGAGGTCAAATTCCCGTGCTGGCGAGCCCCTGAAGAGGCTCTCTGGAGATTCCCTCCCTGACCCCTTCGGCTTTTGGTGGCCGCTGGCTTCCTCAGCTCCTGCTTCTACCCGTGGTCATGAGGACCTCTGGTGTCCTCCAGCTCGCCTCTGACCCTCCCTGAGGATTCCCGAGGTTGTAATAGGACCCCTACAAACGAGCGGCCAACAGGGACAAGGCTTCCCACAGGACGCGCCCCCTGCACAGAATCTGGTGGCAAGCAGATTGGCCACAGGAAGTGGAAGAGGCAGGGTCAAGAGCGAGTGACACCCCCCCCCCCCCGGGCCTGGCAGCGATGGTTGAGAAGCAGGAGGCAGGGGTGATGCCAAAGTCCTGTAACTCTGCCCTGGAGAAACGGCAGGATTGTGGGTTTGGGGGCAGCCTGGGCTACAGGGCTTAGAACTGTCCCAGGAATCTGGTAAGGGGCAGCTTTGGAATTTGCTTCCATCCCGTCTTTGTGGAGAACTTGGAATGTGGTCATGGGCCCGGTTCCCCTGGGATTGATCTTAGGCCCCACGTAGGCCAGTGGAGGTGAGTGAGACTTATTGTTTCCCAGGTGCCACTTGGGATTGTGTTGCCAGGGTGGGCTCTGAGAGACATTCTTGCAGCTCTCACCAGGGGCAAACCCCAGCGCCCATCTACCTTCCATTTTTCATTCATTCATTCATTCATTCATTCATTCATTCATTCAGTCAGTCATTCACTCATAGTGTAAGTACCCCACAGAGAGGCATCCAGTTACCAGGAGAAAAAAAAAAAAACAACAAAAGCCAAACAAACAAACAAACAAACCACTTCCCAGAGCAGCCCTCCCCATGGGCTGACATCATTAACACACTATGCTCCACTCCTTAAGCCCACAAGGCTTTCTTCCCAGGGAATCCGACCTCTGGAAGGATTCGAACTTCAGGTCAAACGGGGACAGCCCGGCTCACCCCCTGGAGTCAGGACTGGGGGGGGTCAGCAGTCCCCACACGGGACCTCCATGGTTAGGACTCATCCTTAGAGACCAGAGTGGAGCCTGGGCCTCGGAGAGCGGAGGCCTATGAGTCTGCGCAGGACTGGGAGACCCTGCGCCCCTGGCCAGGCCGCCGCCTGCTCCGAGCTCCTGTAAGGAACGGGGCTGACCAGCTCGTCCAGGACAGGTCATGACCTTCAGGGTTCCCCACCGCGGTGAGGGACCCGCACACCCAGCAGTTTCAGAAAGAACCTTGGCATCTGGAGGGAAGGGCTCCGAACTTAGGGCCCGAGGGGCCGTCGGCGGAGCGCGGGAGGCCGGGGGCTCCGGGTTCCCCAGACGACGCCGAGCCGAGCGGAAGGCCTTGCTCCTCCTCCCCCAACCCACTCCCAGGCCCCTCCAGCCGCCCCCCTTCTGGGGTCCCCGCGCCCCCACTCTCCCTCGACAAGCTGCGGGGTCCCCCGGGAGGGTCTCGGCTTCCCGGGGAGCGCTCTAAGGGGGGGTCACCTGCGACCCCCAGAGCTGACAAAGGACGCAGGCCGTGCGCGCGCGCCGGCTCGCCGCGGGGGTGCCGGGACCGTGCGGGGTGG
>NW_026588814.1:0-1079 GCF_907164565.1 Psammomys obesus | reverse complement strand
GGAAAATATTCAAACTGATTAATATAAATAAGCACAAATAAAAAAAAGCTTCTTAGGTTGTAAGAATTTTAATGATACCAAGGTTGAAGCTGGAAGGCTTTAAAACTGTCAAAGGGGAAAACAACAAAAGCCCAAATCTACAAACACACAGTTTAGTGATGGACCTATGTTCTCCAAACAAAGTGAAAAGTTTTCATTTTTCTTCCCAACTTTTATGAGTTCTCAGTTACACATGCTTACCTTACCAGAGTATCCCAGAGAGTCCTAATGCTCTAGGGTGTCCACTGTACTGTGCCCCTAAGCACAGGGGAATAATATACAGCGCTGCATGCGAAATCCTATTGGCAGGTTTGTTCACACTTGTTACCAGCAGTTTTATATTTACATTATCCCCCATAGGACATGAGATCCTCCATGATGTGATTTTGAACGGCATACAAAACACCCTCAATCAACAGGAAAGGAGTAACACAGCATTTCCATCCCTGCCTGGGGTGTGCGGGAATCATCACAACTGGAATAATGAGGGACGCTTCATATTAAAACCGAAATACTCTGCAAGAAAACAAGAGCAGAGCAGTGAGTTCATGCTTCCTTGGAGTGCCCTTTTTCAGTTCCCCCTTCTATTCTGTATAATATGTCAATGTCTGGTGTCATTTTCTTGCTTGGGAAAGGAGCACCATAGAAAACAACAACAACAACAACAACAACAACAAAACAGCAATACAGCCCAGGTCAGGCTTAAGAGCACTCTAAATTGTGGTGTCCAGACTCAGCTTTTTTTTTTAGGGAGAACTTTTATTAATTATTTATTTGTTAATTACAATTTATTCATTTTGTATCCCAGCTGTAGCCCCCTCCTTCATTCCCTCCCATTCCCACCATTTCTTCTCTTCTCCTCCCATGCTCCTGCTCCAGTCCACTGAGAGGGGCGGTGGTCCTCCAATTCTCTGTGACCATAGCTTATCAGGTCTTATCAGGATTGGCGGCATTGTCTTCCTCTGACCTGGCAAGGCTGCTTCCCCATCAGGAATAGGTGATCAAAGAGCCAGACAACTGAGTTCATGTCAGAGAGAGTC
>NW_026588813.1:0-1027 GCF_907164565.1 Psammomys obesus | reverse complement strand
ACCAATTCTCCTCAAACTATTCCACAAAATAGAAACAGAAGGAACACTACCAAACTCATTCTATGAAGCGACAGTCACCCTGATACCCAAACCACACAAGGACCCAACAAAAAAAGAGAACTTCAGACCTATTTCCCTTATGAATATTGATGCAAAAATACTCAAGAAAATACTTGCAAACCGAATCCAAGAACACATCAAAGATATCATCCACCATGACCAAGTAGGCTTCATCCCAGGCATGCAAGGTGGTTCATCATATGGAAATCCATCAATGTAATCCACCACATAAACAAACTGAAGGAGAAAAACCACATGATCATCTCCTTGGATGCCGAAAAAGCATTTGACAAAGTCCAACACCCATTCATGTTTAAAGTCTTGGAGAGATCAGGGATACAAGGCACATACCTAAAGATAGTAAAGGCAATATACAGCAAGCCTATAGTCAACATCAAACTCAATGGAGAGAAATTTAAATCAATCCCACTGAAATCAGGAACAAGACAAGGCTGCCCACTCTCTCCATATCTCTTCAACATAGTACTTGAAGTCCTAGCCAGAGCAATAAGACAACTAAAGGAGATTAAGGGGATACAAATCAGAAAGGAAGAGGTCAAAGAGTCACTATTCGCAGATGATATGATAGTATACATAAGTGACCTCAAAAATTCAACCAGAGCACTCCTTCAGCTGATAAACAGCTTTAGCAAAGTGGCAGGGTACAAAATCAACTCAAAAAAATCAGAAGCCCTCCTGTACACAAAAGACAAAAGGGCTGAGAAAGAAATTAGGGAAACAACACCCTTCACAATAGCCACTAATAACATAAAGTACCTTGGGGTGACTCTAACCAAGCAAGTGAAAGACCTGTTTGAGAAAAACTTCAAGTCTCTGAAGAAAGAAATTGAAGAAGATCTCAGAAGATGGAAAGATCTCCCGTGCTCATGGATTGGTAGGATTACATTGTGAAAATGGCCATACTGCTAAAAGCAATCTATAGATTCAACACAATTCCCATCAAAAT